>NC_091981.1:33391867-33695841 GCF_044704955.1 Pristiophorus japonicus | reverse complement strand
CCTTCCTTCCCTCTCCCCCAACATCTCCTTCCTTCCCTCTCCCCCAACATCTCCTTCCTTCCCTCTCCCCCAACATCTCCTTCCTTCCCTCTCCCCCAACATCTCCTTCCTTCCCTCTCCCCCAACATCTCCTTCCTTCCCTCTCCCCCAACATCTCCTTCCTTCCCTCTCCTCCAACATCTCCTTCCTTCCCTCTCCCCCAACATCTCCTTCCTTCCCTCTCCCCAACATCTCCTTCCTTCCCTCTCCCCCAACATCTCCTTCCTTCCCTCTCCCCCAACATCTCCTTCCTTCCCTCTCCCCCAACATCTCCTTCCTTCCCTCTCCCCCAACATCTCCTTCCCTCTCCCCCAACATCTCCTTCCCTCTCCCCCAACATCTCCTTCCCTCTCCCCCAACATCTCCTTCCCTCTCCCCCAACATCTCCTTCCCTCTCCCCCAACATCTCCTTCCCTCTCCCCCAACATCTCCTTCCCTCTCCCCCAACATCTCCTTCCCTCTCCCCCAACATCTCCTTCCCTCTCCCCCAACATCTCCTTCCCTCTCCCCCAACATCTCCTTCCCTCTCCCCCAACATCTCCTTCCCTCTCCCCCAACATCTCCTTCCCTCTCCCCCAACATCTCCTTCCCTCTCCCCCAACATCTCCTTCCCTCTCCCCCAACATCTCCTTCCCTCTCCCCCAACATCTCCTTCCCTCTCCCCCAACATCTCCTTCCCTCTCCCCCAACATCTCCTTCCCTCTCCCCCAACATCTCCTTCCCTCTCCCCCAACATCTCCTTCCCTCTCCAACATCTCCTTCCCCTCCCCCAACATCTCCTTCCCTTCCCCCAACATCTCCTTCTCCCCCACTCCCCCTTCCCTCCCCCTGCTCCCTCTACCCCCCTCCTCTCGCTGTCAGAAACACAGATACTGACAGACAGAGAATGAGAGACACACACAGACAGACAGAGAGATAGAGACACTGACAGAGACACACTGGGGGTGGGGGGGAGGGGGGGGAGGGGGGGGCATCCCAGCACGATGTTGGAGGGCTCCCGGTGCTGCAGTCGGTAAGTAGAAAATGTTTTATTTATTGATTTTTTAAAAAAAATTATTTATTAATTTTTTTTGATTGATTTATTGGTTGATTTATTGATGTATTTATCATTTATTATTGATGATGGCTCTTTATTTGTAAAACTGAAGTGTTTAATGTTTGTAAACTTCCCTTTAAACCACCCCCCCCCCCACCATTCCCTACGCCTGATTTGTAACCTACGCCTGATTTTCTAAAGTGTAGACAAGGTTTTTTCGAGCGTACAAAAATCTTCACTTACTCCATTCGAAGTTAGTTTGGAGTAAGTTTTCACTCACGAAACTTTGAAAACAGGCGTAAGTGGCCGGACACGCCCCCTTTTGAAAAAAAAATTCTGTTCCAAAGTGAAACTGTTCGAACTGACTAGAACTGGAGCAAAATAAATGACGAGAATTCCGATTTCTAAGATTCTCTGTTCTACACCAGTTGCTCCTAAAAATCAGGAGCAAATCATGTGGAAACTTGGGGCCCATATCCTCAGTTCTAGATTCCTCCATGAGGGGAAACATCCTCTCTACATCTACCCTGTCAAGCACCCTCATAATCTTATTCGCTTCAATAAGATCACCTCTCATTCTTCTAAGCTCCAACGAGTATAGGTCCAACTTGCTCAACCTTTCTTCACAAGACAATGCCTTCATCTCAGGAATCAACCTAGTGAACCTTCTCTAAACTCCCTCCAAACCAAGTATATCCTTCCTTTAATAAGGAGACCAAAACTGTATGCATTACTCCGGGTGTGGTCTCACCAACGCTCTGTACAGTTGTAGCAAGACTTCCCTACTTTTATACTCCATCCCCCTTGCAATAAAGGCCAACATTCCATTTGCCTTCCTAATAACTTGTTATACCTGCATGCTAATTTATGCTTCAAGTACAAGGACTCCCAGATCCCTCTCTACCGCAGCATTTGTGATCTCTCTCCATTTAAATAATTTGCTTTTTTATTTTTTCTGCCAAAGTGGATAACCTCACATTTTCCATCTGCCAAGTTTTCGCCCACTCATTTAGCCTATCTATATCACTTTGCAGATCATTTGTGTCCTCTTCACAACTTGCTTTTCCACCTATCTTTGTATCAGCAAATTTGGCTACATTGCATCGGTCCTTACATCCAAGTCATTAATATAGATTGTAAATAGTTGAGGCCCCAGCACTGATCCCTGTGGCACCTCACTAGCTACAGTTTGCCAACCTGAAAATTACCCATTTATCCTGACTCTCTGGTTTCTATTAGTTAGCCAATCCTCTATCCATGCTAATATATTACCCCAACCCCATGAACTTTTATCTTGTGCAGTAACCTTTTATGTGGCACCTTATCGAATGCCTTCTGGAAATCCAAATGCATGACATCTACTGGGTCCCCCTTATCCACCCTGCTCGTTACATCCTCAAAGTACTCTGACAAATTTGTCCAACATGATTTCGCTTTCATAAGAACATAAGAATTAGGAACAGGAATAGGCCATCTAGCACCTCGAGCCTGCTCCGCCATTCAATAAGATCATGGCTGATCTGGTCGTGGACTCAGCTCCACTTACCTGCCCTCTCCCCGTAACCCTTAATGCTTAAAAATCTATCTATCTTTGACTTGAAAACATTCAATGAGTTAGCCTCAACTGCTTCCTTGGGCAGAGAATTCCACAGATTCACAACCCTCTGGGAGAAGAAATTCTTTCTCAACTCGGTTTTAAATTGGCTCCTCCGTATTTTGAGGCTGTGCCCCCTAGTTCTAGTCTCCCCCACCAATGGAAACAACCTCTCTGCCTCTATCTTGTCTATCCCTTTCATGATTTTAAATGTTTCTATAAGGTCACCCCTCATCCTTCTGAACTCCAAGGAGTAAAGACCCAGTCTACTCAATCCATCATCATAAGGTAAACCCCTCATTTCTCGAATCAGCCTAGTGAATCGTCTCTGTACCCCTTCCAAAGCTAGTATATCCTTCCTTAAGTAAGGTGACCAAAACTGCACGCAGTACTCCAGGTGCGGCCTGACCAATACCTTATACAGTTGCAGCAACACCTCCCTGCTTTTGTACTCCATCCCTTTCGCAATGAAGGCCAACATTCCATTTGCCTTCCTGATTACCTGCTGCACCTGCAAACTAACCTTTTGGGATTAAAAGAGTTTCATGCACAAGGAACCCCCAGGTCCCTCTGCACCGCAGCACGTTGTAATTTCTCCCCATTCAAATAATATTCCCTTTTACTGTTTTTTTTCCCAAGGTGGATGACCTCACACTTTCCGACATTGTATTCCATCTGCCAAACCTTAGCCCATTCGCTTAACCTATCCAAATCTCCTTGCAGCCTCTCTGAGTCCTCTACACAACCCGCTTTCCCACTAATCTTAGTGTCATCTGCAAATTTTGTTGCACTACACTCTGTCCCCTCTTCTAGGTCATCTATGTATATTGTAAACAGTTGTGGTCCCAGTACTGATCCCTGTGGCACACCACTAACCACTGATTTCCAACCGGAAAAGGGCCCATTTATCCCGACTCTCTGCTTTCTGTTAGCCAGCCAATTCTCCATCCATGCTAATACATTTCCTCTGACTCCGCGTACCTTTATCTTCTGCAGTAACCTTTTGTGTGGCACCTTATCGAATGCCTTTTGGAAATCTAAATACACCACATCCATCAGTACACCTCTATCCACCATGCTCGTTATATCCTCAAAGAATTCCAGTAAGTTAGTTAAACATGATTTCCCTTTCATGAATCCATGCTGCGTCTGCTTGATTGCACTATTCCTATCCAGATGTTCCGCTATTTCTTCCTTAATGATAGTTTCAAGCATTTTCCCCACTACAGATGTTAAACTAACCGGCCTATAGTTACCTGCCTTTTGCCTGCCCCCTTTTTTAAACAGAGGCGTTACATTAGCTGCTCTCCAATCCGCTGGTACCTCCTCAGAGTCCAGAGAATTTTGGTAGATTATAACAAATGCATCTGCTATAACTTCCGCCATCTCTTTTAATACCCTGGGATGCATTTCATCAGGACCAGGGGACTTGTCTACCTTCAGTCCCATTAGTCTGTCCAGCACTACCTCCCTAGTGATAGTGATCATCTCAAGGTCCTCCCTTCCCACATTCCTATGACCAGCAATTTTTGGCATGGTTTTTGTGTCTTCCACTGTGAAGACCGAAGCAAAATAATTGTTGAAGGTCTCAGCCATTTCCACATTTCCCATTATTAAATCCCCCCTATTCATCTTCTAAGGGACCAACATTTACTTTAGTCACTCTTTTCCGTTTTATATATCTGTAAAAGCTTTTACTATCTGTTTTTATGTTTTGCGCAAGTTTACCTTCGTAATCTATCTTCCCTTTCTTTATTGCTTTTTTAGTCATTCTTTGCTGTTGCTTAAAATTTTCCCAATCCTCTAGTTTCCCACTAACCTTGGCCACCTTATACGCATTGGTCTTTGATTTGATACTTTCCTTTATTTCCTTGGTTATCCACGGCTGGTTATCTCTTCTCTTGCCGCCCTTCTTTTTCACTGGAATATATTTTTGTTGCGCATTATGAAAGAGCTCCTTAAAAGTCCTCCACTGTTCCTCAATTGTGCCACCGTTTAGTCCTTGTTTCCAGTCTACTTTAGCCAACTCTGCCCTCATCCCACTGTAGTCCCCTTTGTTTAAGCATAGTACGCTCGTTTCTGACACAACTTCCTCATCCTCAATCTGTATTACAAATTCAACCATATTGTGATCACTCATTCCAAGAGGATCTTTTACGAGGAGATCGTTTATTTTTCCTGTCTCGTTACACAGAACCAGATCCAAAATGGCTTGCTCCCTTGTAGGCTCTGTTACATACTGTTCTAAGAAACAATCCCGTATGCATTCTATGAATTTCTCCTCCAGGCGACCCCCTGCGATTTGATTTGACCAATCGATATGTAGTTTAAAATCCCCCATAACTACTGCCGTTCCTTTTTCACATGCCTCCATTATTCCCTTGATTATTGCCCACCCCACCATGAAGTTATTATTTGGGGGCCTATAAACTACGCCGACCGGTGACTTTTTCCCCTTACTATCTCTAATCTCCACCCACAATGATTCAACATTTTGTTCATTGGAGCCAATATCATCCCTCACAACTGCCCTGATATCATCCTTTATTAACAGAGCTACCCCACCTCCTTTCCCTTCTTGCCTATCTTTCTGAATCGTCAGATACCCCTGTATGTTTAATTCCCAGTCTTGGCCATCTTGCAACCATGTTTCTGTAATGGCCACCAAATCATACCCAATTCATAAAACCATGCTGACTCTACTTGACTGTATTATGATTTTCTAGATGTCCCGCTACTACTTTCTTAATAATGGACTCCAGCATTTTCCCAATGAGAGATATTAGGCTAACTGGTCTATAGTTTCCTGCTTTCTGTCGCCCTCCTTTTTTAAATAGGGGCATTACATTTGCGGTTTTCCAATTAGCTGGGACCTCTCCAAAATCCAGGGAATTTTGGTAATTACAACCAATGCATCCACTTTCTTTGCAGCCACTTCGTTTAAGACTCTAGGATGCATGCCATCAGATCCAGGGGACTTGTCCAGTTTTAGTCCCATTAGTTTGCCTAGTACTTTTTCTCTAGTGATAGTGATTGCTTTAAGATCCCCCCTCTCTATAGCCCCTTGATTATCGATTATTGGGATGCTTTTAATGTCTTCTACCGTGAAGACTGACACACAATATTTGTTCAAAGTCTCTGCCATTTCCGTTTCCCATTATTAATGCCCCAGTCTCATCTTCTAAGGGACCAATGTTTACATTAGCTACTCTTTTCATTTTTATATACCTGTAGAAGCTCTTACCATCTGTTTTTATATTTCTTACTAGTTTACTCTCAGAATCCATCTTCTCGCTCATTATAATTTTAGTCGTCCTTTGCTGGTTTCTAAAAATTTCCCAATCCTCTGGCCTACCACTAATCTTCACAACATTGTGTACCTTTGTTTTCAATTTGATATCATCCTTAATTTCCTTAGTTAGCCACGGATGGTTCATCCTTCTCTTAGAGTCTTTCTTTCTCACTGGAATATATCTTTGCTGAGAGTTATGAAATATCTCCTTAAATGTCTGCCACTGCTTTTCTACCGTCTTACCCTTTAATCTATTTTCCCAGTCCACTTTAGCTAACTCCGTCTCCCTACCTTTGTAATTGCCTTTATTTAAATTCAGGACACTAGTTTTGAGACCCAAGTTTCTCACCCTCAAACTGAATTTGATATTCTTCCATGCTATGATCACTCTTCCCTAGAGAATCCTTTACTATGAGATCATTAATTAATCATATCTCATTACACAATACCAGATCTAAAATAGCCTGCTCCTTGGTTGGTTCCACAATGTATTGTTCCAAGAAATCATCCCAAATACACTCATGAACTTTTCCTCAAGGCTACCTTTACAAATTTGATTTGTCCAATCTATGAAGATTAAAATCACCCATGATTATTGCAGTGCCTTTCTTACAAACCTCCATTATTTCTTGATTTATACTCTGTGTTACAGTGTAGCTACTGTTATTTCACTTATTATTTCTTATCTCCACCCAAACTGATCCTACATTTTGATCTTCTGAGCCAGTATCATTTCTCACTACTGCACTGATTTAATCATTTATTAACAGAGCTAACCCATCTCCTTTTCCTTTGAACCTATCCTTCCAAAATGGCAAATACCCCTGAATATTCAGTTTCCAGCCTTGGTCACCAGTCTCAGTAATGGCTATCAGATCATACCCATTTATTTCTATTTATGCCATCAACTCATCTACCTTGTTACGAATGCTGCATGCATTCAGATAAAGAGCTTTTAATTTTGTCTTTTTACCATTTTTCCCTACTCTGACCCCACTGTCTGATACTCTTATGTTTATATGTTCTGTCCCTTCCTGTCATACTCTGGTTATCATTACCCCTATCACTACCCTCCACAATTGCATTCTCCTTTCTCTTTGATTTTTTAAGTTTCTGCTCACCTGAACCCTCCCCCCCCTCCTATTTAGTTTAAAGCCCTAGCTACACCAGGACACTGGTCCCAGCACGCTTCAAGTGAAGGCCGTCTCAATGGAACAGCTCCCTCGTACCCTAGTACTGGTGCCAGTGCCCCATGAATCAAAACCCATTTCTCCCACACCAATCATTAAGCCACGTGTTCATCTCTCTGATCTTATTTACCCTATGCAAATTTGCTCGTGGCTCAGTTAGTAATCCCGAGATTATTACCTTTGTGGTTCTGCTTTTTAATTTAGCCCCGAGCTGCTCATACTCTCTCAGCAGAACCTCTTTCTTTGTTCTACCTACGTGGACCACGACAACTAGATCTTTCCCCTCCCACTCCAAGTTCCTCTCCAGCCCAGAGGAGATGTCCTAACCCAGGGGCAGGCAACACAGCCTAAGGGATTCACGCTCTCGGCTGCAGAGAACATTATCGATCCCCATAACTATTACAACATTTCTTTTTATTCCCCCAACTTGAATGGCCCTCTGTACCACAGTTCTGTGGTCAGTTTGCTCATCCTCCCTGCAATCTTTGCTCTCGTACACACAGGGAGTAAGAACCTCATACCTTTTGAACAAGTGCAAGGGTTGAGGATCCTCCAATGCTACCTTCTGGGTCCTCATACCTGCATTATTCGTAGTCATGCCCTCTTGTCCATGACCATGGACCAAATTTGAATTATTTAACTGAAGGGGTGTGACTGCCTGCTGGAACACAGCGTCCAAGTTATTTTAGTGATGTTGGTTGAGGGATAAATATTAGACAGGACCAGGAAAACTCTCCTGCTCTTTTTCTAATAGTTGTCTCTTCTTAGGCGGTCCCTCGTATCGAGGATCACTTGCTTCCACACCAAAAAGGGATGAGTTCATAGCTGTTACAATGAGGGACCTGATATTCCCGGATCCTGAACTACATGCATATTGCAGGGTGGAAGATGCCTCTACGTGGATTTTTTTAATGTGTGGTGCCGTTGCACACCAGCCACCACACAGGCTTACAGAGCTAGGTCTTGGTCCAGTGATAAGGATTAACCAAGGCAACTGGAGACCAGCTCTGCTGCACGGACTTAGTGCGCTCACATATCGCAGTGTGGGCTGGCCTGTGCTGCCCCCGGGCCCTCGCCTCTCCTGGGCCCCGATTACGTCGCTCTACAATCTCTCGCCGCTTCTCTGCTGCTTGCTGCCTCTCCTGCTGTATCTGCCCATGCTCAAATCAGCGACCTGGATCATGGCGATGTTCAATCCAGTCACTCTCCTCCAATGTGCAAAGTTAAAGCACATGGGATTGGGGGTAGTGTGCTGACGTGGATTGAGAACTGGTTGGCAGACAGGAAGCAAAGAGTAGGAATAAATGTGAACTTTTCAGAATGGCAGGCGGTGACTAGTGGGGTACCGCAAGGTTCTGTGCTGGGGCCCCAGCTGTTTACATTGTACATTAATGATTTAGACGAGGGGATTAAATGTAGTATCTCCAAATTTGCGGATGACACTAAGTTGGGTGGCAGTGCGAGCTGCGAGGAGGATGCTATGAGGCTGCAGAGTGACTTGGATAGGTTAGGTGAATGGGCAAATGCATGGCAGATGAAGTATAATGTGGATAAATGTGAGGTTATCCACTTTGGTGGTAAAAACAGAGAGACAGACTATTATCTGAACGGTGACAGATTAGGAAAAGGGGAGGTGCAACGAGATCTGGGTGTCATGGTACATCAGTCATTGAAGGTTGGCATGCAGGTACAGCAGGCAGTTAAGAAAGCAAATGGCATGTTGGCCTTCATAGCGAGGGGTTTTGAGTACAGGGGCAGGAAGGTGTTACTACAGTTGTACAGGGCCTTGGTGAGGCCACACCCTGGAGTATTGTGTACAGTTTTAGTCACCTAACTTGAGGAAGGACATTCTTGTTATTGAGGGAGTGCAGCGAAAGTTCACCAGACTGATTCCCGGGATGGCAGGACTGACATATCAAGAAAGACTGGATCAACTGGGCTTGTATTCACTGGAGTTCAGAAGAATGAGAGGGGATCTCATAGAAACGTTTAAAATTCTGACGGGTTTAGACAAGTTAGAAGAATGTTCCCAATATTGGGGAAGTGCAGAACCAGGGGTCACAGTTGAAGGATAAGGGGCCATTTAGGACCGAGATGAGGAGAAACTTCTTCACCCAGAGAGTGGTGAACCTGTGGAATTCTCTACCACAGAAAGTTGTTGAAGCCAATTCACTAAATGTATTCAAAAAGGAGTTAGATGTAGTCCTTACTACTAGGGGGATCAAGGGGTATGGCGAGAAAGCAGGAATGGGGTACTGAAGTTGCATGTTCAGCCATGAACTCATTGAATGGCGGTGCAGGCACGAAGGGCCGAATGGCCTACTCCTGCACCTATTTTCTGTGTTTCTATGTTTCTAAGTCGTCGCCCTCCTGAACCAGCTCGCGCTGTACCTTGCAGTGGCATACCACTGGTGTTTCCTTGCAGGTCAGGGCCGCACAGAGTGCCGGGTCACCTCCACGCCGCTCCTATTAAGGCCCCGCCCTGCGAGGAAACAGCAGCGGCAGGTTTTCTAATAGTGCCATGGGATCTCTACGTCCACCTGAAAGGGCAGACAGGGCCCTGGTTTAAGGTCTCATCCAAAATACGGCACCTCCGACAATCTAGCATTGAGAACATAAGGAGGTCTCATACTGCATTAAAGTGCCAGCCTAGATTATGTGCTCAAGTCGCTGGAGTGGGATTTGAACCCACAACCTTCTGACTCAGAGACAAAAGTGCCAGCACTAAGCCAAGACCAGCACTTAAGGCTTGATTGCACACAACCAGTTATATGTATTGGTCACCAATGTCACAGTACAATGGCATCCTCCCAGCTTACTGACCCCATTTTTTTAAAAATCAAATTTATCCTAAATATCTGGCATCACATGAAATAAATACAGAAATGTCTCCATGTGTCACATTAAAACTTGAATCTTGTGTAACATACTGCTTTATAGATTAATATATAAATATATAAAAAAATATATAGCTGTAATTCAAACTAAACTGGTCTCAGCTCCTCCTATATTAGCCACACAGAAATAAAATGATCTGCATTTATATTGCACCTTTAACGATCTCTTGACATCCCAGAGCGCTTTACAGCCCAAAATACTTTTGAAGTGTAGTTGTAATGTAGGACATCTCATGTCCTACTCTCAAGTTCTGCTACTGCAATGAGAAAACAATAAACCTACAAGAGTTGACACTGAATCATAGTGCTGGTGCCACTATATAATCAACAGCAACTTGCTTTTATATAGAACCTTTAACATAGTCAAACATCCCAAGGTGCTTCAGAGCAGCATTAACAAACAAAATGACATCGAGCCACATAAGGTGACTAAAAGCTTGGTCAAAGAGGTAGGTTTTAAGGAGGAGAGGTAACTTTAAGAACCGCGCAAACAGATGAAGCATTAATCATATCTGCTCTCCACTGTATGTGCACAGTTGACCATTTAACCAATGTGCATATGTAAGAGAAAATTGGCATCAGGGGTATAAGCGAAATAAGGTTTAAAGTGCCGGCTTCTACATTGGTTCAGCAAAAGGGGCAGAAGGTCTTGGCTGACCTCACATTCTAACATATTTCAGCACCAAGGACCCAGAGGCCTCTGATTCAACATTGATGTACAATTGATGTACCAAAACATTAGATAACATTAAGGTACGTCTAGTCCGACAAGATAAGACTCTGTGAAAAGACTCTAAACAGACTTTTAGGTGCTACATACGAGCAGCAATATCTAACCCAATGAGGTCATCCCAGTTAAGGTCTAAATGTTGCCTTGAGATCTTGGTCTGTCAATCCAAAATATTACTAATAAGGTAACCCAATTAGAGATCGAGGGAGGTTGTACCGGGGGGGGGGGGGGCGAAAGGATCTATGAAATGTATAAATGATGTACAATTTTGCTATTCAAGGAACATCTCCACTCACAGGTGGCTATGATGAGACGTCCATAATTAAAGATCGTTATACCTTGCCATCCGTCTCCGTCTAATACTTTGAGGGCTGCTATGCGGGTTGGGTCGAGCATCGACCTTTTATATCAAAGGGCCCGCTCATGGGAAGAGAAGCCTCCCCATTTTCCCCTCCAATTTGGCGCTGCGAGCAGAGTACAATAACTTCCCGAACAGAACAATGATCCAGCTGTTGGGGTGAGTATGTGTAATTTACCACTTTCATGTTAGAGCTGAGGCATTGTAAACCAGGAGGAAAGGACATCTGTACAAAGAATCATCTGTAGCAGGTCCCAGAGGGACGGAGACAGAGGACAGGGACGATATAGGGGTGGGAGAGGGTTAAAAGGCATACTCTTTGAGACGCGCGCGTGTAGGAAGCGCGGCAGTGCGAGGGTACGAAGCAAGGGAAGACATATGGATGAGACCTACTGACAAGCGCACGGCGCAGAGACGAGACATATTGGGCCCAAGTTTCCACAAGAAAAAAAACGGGCACCCCTCAGAGCTGGGCACCCGTTTTTCGCGCCGAAAACGGCTCCTAAAAAATCCTCGGTATTCTGCACCTACTTACAGGTCCTCTGGCCCTCCGCACAGCCAGCAGGAGCTGTGGGGGGGGCGGAGCCAGGTCCCTGCGCTGAAAACAGTGCCGGGACCTCTGCACATGCGCGCTACAGTCGGCATGCAAGTGCAGGAGCTCCAGGCGCCGAACTGTGTGGGAGGGGCCCGAAGCACGCAGCCCCTAGCCCTGGCTGAATGGCCTCACTGGGGTTCCTCCCACGGCCAGCTCCTGCACCCCGCTCCCGACAAGACCCGACACCCGCTCCCCCTCCCGCCCCGCCGACCAGACCCGACCCGACACCCGCTCCCCCCCCCCCCCCCCGCCGACCAGACCCGACCCGACACCCGCTCTCCCCCCCCCCGCTCTTCCTCTTCCCCCTCCCTGCTCTCTCTTCCCCCACCCTTTCCTCTCCCCCTCCCCCACCCCCCCCTCTCTCTCTCTCCTCTCCCCCCTCTCTCCCTCCCTCCCCTCTCCCTCTCTCCCTCTCTCCCTCCCTCCCTCTCCCTCCCTCCCTCCCTCCCGCTCAGCGACACGAACGGCTGCAGAATTCTCCCTGGCTGAAGCACTTTCACACAGGTAGGAAGATGGTTTATTTAATCTTTTCTTGGCTTATAAATGTTTATTCAGGTTGGATTTATTTGTATAATATTTGTAGAAGTATAAATAAGGATTTATTGTCGAATTTAATGAGTTCCCTTCCCCCCCCCTCGTTCTGGACGCCTAATTTGTAACCTGCGCCTGATTTTTTAATGTGTAGAACAGGTTTTTTCAGTTCTACAAAAATCTTCACTAGCTCCATTCTACTTTAGTTTGGAGTACGTTTTCACTGTGGAAACTTTCAAATCAGGCGTCAGTGGCCGGACACGCCCCCTTTTGAAGAAAAAATTCTGTTCTAAACTAGAACTGTTCTACCTGACTAGAACTGCAGAAAATAAAATGTGGAGAATTGCGATTTCTAAAATAGTCCGTTCTCCACCAGTTGCTCCTAAAAATCAGGCGCGAATCATGTGGAAACTTGGGCCCAATGACCTGGAAGCGTGGCAGTATGAGTGTACGGCGCCAAGGGGAGGCATATAGACGACGTCCTGCATCCCAAACACGAATTAAAGGGAATGCCCAAGACCGCTACACCTTCCCCAAAGTAACCCGGCTAGTAAAAAGGCGAATAAAACCAATGAGGGAATAGGAATCCAGGACAGCAAAGAAAAAAGGAGGAAGAATGTAACTGGGGACCAAAAGGGTCTCTACTAAATTTGCTGGGCAAAAAATACGCAACATCATTGGAAGAAATGAAACGGAAAGGGTGGCAGCCCACGGATACCCCGATAGACAGAAAAAATGGTGGGATAGTCAGACCAAACACAAGGTTGAAATGACCCAAGTAATTATCCTTACCTGTTACCAGGAACAGGTAAAAGAAATAGATACCCACACTGAATTGAATCAGGAATTAAAAACTAAAATAACGGAATTAGAAAAGGCTGTACAGGAGAACGGACAAACCCTACCGTGCGCATCAGCAACACCTGACCCAAAAATAACCTCCCCAGTACCCCAAATATACCCCTCCCTGAAAGAGGTACAGGCAGGGGAGCCCCAAAATAATAACAGGACCCAGGAAGGGCCCCCAGCATATGACAGGTACGTACTACCGCCATCCCTGCACACGGGCAGCAACCCGTTCACATCACCGTATAAGAAGTTCCTCTCACCCCGCATGAGAGACAAGACACTGCTAAAAGATTTACCCATCCCAAACCAAATAGCACAAATACAGAATTCTGCCAAAAGGTTGAGGAAATGTTCGATACACATGATCTAACCCTAGGAGACGTACACGGTCTGGTAAAGGCTAAAACCGGTAATGTCAACTGGCAAAGGGCTACCCAAGCCGTGCAAAACGACAACTGGATGACGATGGGAAACCCGATGTGAACTAAGGCACAGCGGATACTAGGCCTCAAGCACGAAATGGATGAATGTTGGGGACCAATAAGAACTAATTGCAGCAGGATATAAAAAGTAATCCAAAAACCAAACGAAACTGTAGAGGAATATGAAGAACAGAAGTGGCTCGAGTACAAGGACCACTCAAGGGCTAACAACTCCGATAAAGAGGACGCGGCATTTTTAGAAATGTTTAAGGATGGACTGGGGGAGGTGCATCAAAAAATAATTAAGCTGAGATTCAAGATAGGAGATGATTATGATGAAATCTTAGAACGGGCACAAAACGTGGAGGAATTAAAGGCCGAGCAAAAGGAAAAGGTAGCCAAGATAGTGGCGGCAGCATTAGTGACGGGAGAAAAGGAAGATGGGGGGACCTCCGCGCAGCCCCCTTGACGTGTTACACATGTCATCAGGACGGGCATTTTAGCAGAGATTGCCCGCAAAGGGAGGCTGAAAAAGGGACGGATAGACCCAGGTGCCGTAATTGCAACAAACTAGGACACGTAGCAAAAAGATGCTGGGCAGTGGGAGGCAGGACGGCAGGAAAGAGCCCCCAGCAAACCAGAAAACAGACAGGGACACCCATCACGCGTGAGGAACTGATGGAAATTCTCCGACAAACAACACTGCCAGCCCCACCCCCTCCGGAGCCACCCTCTAACGAGGAGCTCATCAACTTACTTAAATTGGCCAGTAGGGGTTACCGGCCCCCGAGGGAAGGTTGGGTAGGCCGACGCTAGATTCCCCTATGTTTATTAGTGCAGTGTTAGGGGGCCGGCAGTGCAACATGCTAGTGGGCACAGGAGCGTCGGTATCCATAACTAATCTAGACCTCCCTCTTACAAGAACCACGGTTAATATTCAAGGGATAGGAGGAGGATCCAAAAAAGGGATATTAAGCGAAGTAGTACTATTAAAGATACAGGGAATAATGATACCCACCCAATTTTGGTGCTGCCCTAACCCGGAAGGCACCATACTAGGGATGGACACCCTGAGGGAAGTAGGGGCACTTATAGACCCCCCAGCGTAATCGGATAATATGGGGAGAGAAACATAAGACCCAACAGAAGTTCGACTGTCCGGGACATCAGCAGCAGCGAGTAGCAAGGATTGTCCCAATACAGCCCGAGTGGAAAACGAAGGGCGTGTGGGGCAGCATATGCCGACAGCACAAACAGGATTGCAGGCTGGCCCAAGTTGACCCGGTCAAAATTCCCGGGCCAGAACATAAGGTCCACAGACAATATCCTTTAAACCCGAGGCTGAAGTAGCTGTCCACCAAATAGTGCAAGAATTAGGAGCACAAGGGGTGGTAAAGCTAGTAACTGCCACCACTAATTCACCGGTGTGGCCGGTAAAGAAACACGAGGGAACCTACAGGTTCACTGTCGACTATACAGCCCTGAACAAGGTCACCCCAAGGGAACATCCAATTGTGGCAAGCCCATCCATTATTTTCAATGACCTGAACCCAGAACATAAAATCTTTATTGTACTCGACATAGTGAACGGATTCTGGGCTATACCTTTGGATGAGGAGTCACAGAGGAAGTTTGCCTTCACTGTAAAGGGGAAACAGTATAACTGGACCAGGGTGCCGCAAGGGTTTCACAATAGGCCGGGCATATTCCACCGGGCATTGTCAGGAATCCTGGAACCCCTGAAAGTAGGAGAAGGAAGCACTATACAGCAGTACGTGGACAATATTCTTATCGCTTCAGGTACTGAGCAACAACACATGTTGCCCCTAACTACAGTATTAGGGGCCTTACAGCACTCGGGGTTGAAGGCAAATCCTAGGAAAGCCCAGGTGGGAAAGGAGGAGGTTACGTACTTGGGCTACTAATAGACGGATGCCCGCAGATCAGAAGGAGGCTATTAGAACAATGCCTAGACCAGGAACGGTAAAAGGGGTCCGACAGGTATTGAGACTATTTAACTATTGCCGGAACTTTATTCCAGAGTATGCGGAGATGGCCCAACCAATACAGGACCCTAGTAAAAGGAGGAAGGCCCTCCCAGGAGCTCGTCGACTGGGGTAGCCCCCAGGAGGCGGTGTTTAAACAACTGAAGCAAACCCTTATGAGTGCACCCGCCTTGGGACTGCCGGATCAGAATTGCTGGCCCCTTCCACCTGTATATGTACCATAGTGAGACCCATTACAATGCGGTGGTAACCCAGGAACACGGGGAGAGGCAAAGGCCCGTGGGCATACTATTTCACGAAACAAGGACCGGTGGCCGCAGGACTGTCCCGATGTGTCGCAGCTCTCGATTGTGCGGCGTGGGCTGTGAGGGCCAGCGAGCCTATAGTAATCTTACATACGCTACATACCCTCGTGGAATTACTTAACACAGGAAGGTTAAGAACTGTAAACGACGCACAGCGCGCCAATTGGGAAGCGATACACTTACCCACAAACGGCGCCATGACTATAATAAAGGACAATGCGAATAATCTCGCAGGATGGATAGTCACCGAAGGTAAAGAACACCAGTGTGGTCTCACGGAAATGAGGGGGAAGGGAGTCACATTAGCAAAACCCCGTTTGAAAAGGCAGATATGGACCTCTATGTGGATGGATCCCGTTGATATGTAGACGGAACCCCACGAACAGGATGGGCAGTGGTGGACAACAATGGACAAGTCAGGAAAAGGGGACCCTTATCGGCTCAGGTAGCAGAATTGG
This sequence comes from Pristiophorus japonicus, assembly GCF_044704955.1. Taxonomy (NCBI): domain Eukaryota; kingdom Metazoa; phylum Chordata; class Chondrichthyes; family Pristiophoridae; genus Pristiophorus; species Pristiophorus japonicus. The sequence continues at coordinate 33,679,539 of NC_091981.1, read as the reverse complement.
TAGCCCTCACTGAAGCATTAAAACTAGCAGCAGGGAAAAGGGTCAACATATACACCAATAGCCGTTACGCCTTCGGGGTGGTACATGATTATATGACTGCTTGGAAGAGGCACGTGACATCGGGAGGGGGACCCATTAGGCATGAAGAGATGGTTAAGGAATTGGTAGAAGCATCCCTCCTCCCTCAGGAATGTGCAGTGATTAGATATGATTAGTAACGCCCCGACTGGCTCATGTATTACCCAAACGGAGGAAGTAAACACACTCAAGATACAGGGAGAAGCCACCCCACAAGAAACAGAAGTGTGGGAACAGAACGGAGCTAAAAGGGAGGGCGGATGGAGTCTGGAGGAAAAATGACTATGTAGTGGCCCCGGAATGTATCCAACAGAACCTATTGAGTCTCTACCATGGATACGCCCATACCGGTAGGACCGGCATGATGAACTCCATGTCATGATGTTGGTGGTGGAAAGGAATGGGTAGAGACATAGAAAACCATTGTAGGAAATGTATAACATGCGCTAAACACAAGCCGGGGAAAAAGCTAAAGGTCCGGCTGGAACACCAAACTCGCCCAAAGGGACCCTGGGAAGCCTTACAAATAGCCAAAGGGGAAAAATGTACTGTCTGGTAATAATTTACAAAATGGGTAGAAGCCTTCGCCACTAGAAACTGCACTGCTGATACAGTAGCTAAGATCCTGGCCGGGGAACTAATACCCAGGTGGGGAATGCCACTACAGTTGGACTCAGACCAGGGTACACACTTTACGGGAAAAATCATGAAACAAGCTTGCGCCCTGTTGGGAATTAAACAAAAATTCCACATCCCATACCACCCTGAGTCTTCCGGATTGGTAGAACGAATGAATAGGACCTTAAAAACAGCACTGGCTAAGGCAATCGAGGACAGGACAGGGGTGGGTTGAGTTACTACCACAAATCCTAATGAAATTAAAAGTTACCCCTAACCGGACTACCAGACTGACCCCCTTTGAACTAATGATAGGAAGATCCATGAGACTGCCAGAAGTGCTGGTTACTGGAAGTGATGACGTAGGGCCCTACAAGGATAAGATACGGAGGGTCGTGATGGGACTCTGTAAACACATGAATTACGAGCACAAGCCAGAGACCAACAAATTATTAGGGATCTAGAAAGGGACACGAAGGTACAAAGGGTTCAGAGGTACCTCAAATAGGGAGCCGGGACATGGTAAATATAAATCCTGAAAGACCTGGATTCTCACCAAAATGGACCGGACCCCACTCGGTGATTATGGGTAGTGACACATGCGCTTGCATAGACATGAGAGGTGTAGGCAAATGGAAACACTGAACTCAGTTGAACAATTTGGATCCTAACCAACTGGTAGCCACCGGAAAACGTGTTTTACAGGATCTTATCTCTCCTTGGAGCCGGAACATCCATTGATGAAGAAAGTAATGGACCTCAAGGCCTATATTATAAGACGTCAGAAAACGTTAGCTGTGATCCCGATTCGAAAACCCTAATAGTGGTAGTCGGCACAACAGTAGATTTAAATTGTAGCATTGGACTAACGGGCATAACACAACTTAACAGAGATTCCAACCGACAGTGGGGGTGGAACAATAACAAGGGCATAACATTAGCAGTAAATGAGACCGCAGTATGCTTCGTGTTAGAAGAAGAACGAGGAAGTTGCACTTGTAGGGAGGGGATAGATAAGGTGCACGCCCGACTTCACTCAATTTTCGGAAAGGCCACGACAAAGGGATACCAGGTGGAAGATATGTCTGGCCTCCCCATGCGTGGGTACAGACCAGTGGTGTTGGGACATCCTTGTCCGAGATAGACCCCCTACTGCTGCCTCGACAACCACCCTGGGGACAACTCCTCTTCCCAGCACAACCACGCAAGTCCTCCCATATGCCCGTCCATAAAGACTGGAGCCAAAGGGGGGCCAGTAATAAAGGAATCTAAGGAAAGGATATATTTTGGGGTGTGTCAGCGACTACTTGCGGTAGTCCTAAACCTAACAGATATCATCCTTCCTAGCTTCTGTGGGAATGAAACTATAAATCTATACCAGAACCTGACACAACGAATCCTCGAAGGCCCGGAATCCACTACTTTGATTTAATGTCAGAAAGGGAACAGAACAAAGTCAAACGAAAAGGGAATACTGGAAACACTAGGCACGGGTTATGCGGCGGGGGTTGCAACGATGAATTCCATAGACCTATATGCAATAGACGACCGGGTTAACATCTTAACGCAAATCTTAAGGGGTTTATTCGGGAGGGAAATAGATAGCCAAGCCCTACAAGCGCAGTTGGGAGATGGCGCGGAAGGGGAACGGTTACAAGTGGCCCACACATTACAGGAACATGCCAAACCATAAATTTGATACACGTAATGGGGAACGACCCAAGTAAACGATTACAAGCTGAGATAGTTTGCTCCGGGTATGGGGCCTGGATACTGAGTGAGGTACAACATAATCTGGAGCAATTCCAGAATGGGTACATACCAGATTGGATCCCGAACGGCATATTGGACTCTAGCCAAAAACATGAACAACACGTGCGAGGTACGGAAAAATAGTCACGCACGGGTGCCAAAATTTAGATGTATTACTGGACATGTGAATATGATCGGATTCATGTAATCAATACCACAGTATAACGTAACAAAGGGAGACCCCTTATACCAAACCGACAATACTGGTGAAGAAAGAAACTGAACACGGTTGTGTTACCATCAACCCTCCAGACAGGTGATTAAAATAGTACCAAAGGCATTGACATAACCAACTGCTATAAAAATAACCAAGTGGTTTTATGTCGAGGTATGTTAAGAATGACAGATAATGATTGCGGATTCCACCAAACAAACGGATGCATGCTGAGTATCACTCCTCTCGAACGCAATTCCGAAACAATCGCTGCTCCACAAGGGAATGGAGATTGGTGCGTGAGCACAGGAGCAGCCAACCCGACGATTAAGACCAGGGGAGGAGTCACTCCCTGTGTCATCACCAACCCTAACTTCTGTTTCAGGCCCATGGGAAAAATAGACATAAATGGATACCACATACATCCTGAGACAACGGAAATTATCCACAGAACAGTCATGGATGCCCTCCAGAAGGGTACAAGGAAGCGGTATGGGAACAAGGAAAACAGATACTCGAATTAAATGAGCAACAATTACAATTGGTGCAAGGAATCCAAAACCAAAGACGACAGTATATCCGGCTGATGGAAGAAATAGACAACCTACAAAGAGACACTAACGCGATGCTGGCTGACCAGCCTTGGTACTCAAAACTGTGGAACATTGGACTTAATATTCAGATCCACCCATGGATAAGAATTATATCACATGTACTTGTAGTAATACAGGGCCTGGTCCTGATGGTACTGGTAGGGTTAACCTGTGCACGAATTAAACAGGCCAAACGACATGCTAGGGCACGCACTATGATTAAGACAATAAGGGACGAAAATTTAAACAGTCCTACAAGAAGGACTTACCTTATATAGCCCTGCGGGAGAAGTCACAGGAAGTCCTGAAGTTTGGGAGTTGGCCACCCAGGCGAACGGACATATCTGGAACTTGCCCACGGGGAAGTAGTTTCCGGGGAATATGGCCTACTTGGTGTATAGCCAAAGGCCAAAGCGGGGAATTGTAAGAGAAAATTGGCATTAAGGATATAAGCGAAATAAAGTTTAAAGTGCCGGCTTCTACATTGGCACAGCAAAAGGGGCAGAAGGTCTTGGCTGACCTCACATTCTAACATATTTCAGCACCAAGGACCCAGAGGCCTCTGATTCAACATTGATGTACAATTGATGTACCAAAACATTAGATAACATTAAGGTACGCCCAGTCCGACAAGACTCTGTGAAAAGACTCTCAACAGACTTTTAGGCGCTACATACGAGCAGCGAATTCTAACCCAATGAGGTCATCCCAGTTAAGGTCTAAAAGTTGTCTTGAGATCTTGGTCTGTCAATCCAAAATATTACTAATAAGGTAACCAATTAGAAATCGAGGGAGATTGTACCGGGGGGGGGGGGGGGGGAGCGAAGGGATCTATGAAATGTATAAATGATGTACAATTTTGCTATTCAGGGAACATCTCCACTCACAGGCGGCTGTGATGAGAAGTGTTCCCGGTCATCCGTAATTAAAGATCGTTATACCTTGCCATCCATCTCCGTCTAATACTTCGAGGGCTGCTACCCGGGTTGGGTTGAGCGTCGACCCTTTATATCAAAGGGCCCGCTCGTGGGAAGAGAAGCCTTCCCATTTTCCCCTTCATATACATAGAGAGTAACATTCACACCCCTTCACCATCAGCCTGCACTGTGGTTGGGTTCTCTATCCAGGTTGAACTGACAGCAGATACACTGCAGCCTGTGCACACCTCCAGGAGCACTGAACCTCGGCTTCAGATGATCTCACCAACAAACTGAAAACTCCAAACCACTGCAATTACAAAAGAATTAGGAACAGGAGTAGGTCATCTAGCCCCTCGAGCCTGCTCCGCCAATTAATTAAGGATTACGCCACCAGCATCCGTACCGAATGCGCATTTGCCGGTTGAGGCCCCAAGCGAAAAGTTGCTGTCAGACGCTGCAGAATTGAGCGCAGCGTAGTGGCTCACAGAACCCAGGGGCGCACCATGTGCATAAGCATACCTGGGATCATGTGGGCTGGTGCTCCAATCAGCAAACAGAAGGTCAAGAAGAACTTGCGTATTAACATTGCTAGTGCAATGCTTTTGCTGCTTCAAATATTTGTTAAGAGCTGCAAGAATGACTCTCATGCTGACATCTAAGAGTTATAAATGCAGAAACTTGCAGAACTGCACAATAGTTTTCTTGATATTTACTGAGTTAATCCCCAACTAAATTAACCTTTAAATCATGATAAGTAGTGGACACCATGGACAAAATCTTGTGGGTCATATGCAAATGCTTCCATTTCCGGCCTCATACAGTTTTTTAAATTACTTGGATGTGTCAGGTGGTATCCCCTTACACTGTGCACCAGCCATAAAATCTTCATACATAATTGCTGGGCAGTGATGGGCAATTAGCCAAACCCTGCATTAGCAATTAGGATTTTCATGTCAGTGCATTTCATCTGTCAAGTCAGAACTTGACAGATCGCAAGTTTGGGAAATAGCTCATGTGCTTGGAAATCCAGAACCTGCTGTCCATTTCAAAGGTAACATGACAGCCTACTCTGAGAGTACGCCATTAAACCGACCGCAAAATCTGAGTCAATGGGTTTGTATACTTCTTGCTTCAGTACAACCCAAAGAGAAAATACATGGGCAAACAAGGGCAACATATTGTCAAACCTGAGCAATTGGCCCATCCACCAAACTGCTCTGCAGATCCCATGCAATTGGTAAACCTTTATAATGCACACTCAGAACTATGTTGTCTTTAGAGTAATACACTGATTTATTGCATTTATGTTGTATGAAGAATGGAAGTGTCTAGTGACAATGGTGTTGGCAATAAAATGAAAGAGTTGCATTTATATAGTGCCTTTCTTGACCACAGGACATCCTAATTAATTACATTTTAAAAAGGTTTGGTCACTGTTGTAATGTGGGAAACGCAGCAGCCAAATTGCGCACTGCAAGCTCCCACAAGCAGCAATGTGATAATGACCAGATAATCTATTTTTGTTATGTTAATTGAGGGATAAATATTGGCCAGGGCACCGCAGATAACTCCCCTGCTCTTCTTCGAAATAGTACCATGGGATCTTTTACGTCCACCCGAGCGCGCAGACAGGGCCTTGGTTTAACGTCTCATTCAAAAGATGGCACCTCCGACGGTGCAGCGCTCCCTCAGCACTGCACTGGTGTGTCAGCATAGATTTTTGTGCTCAAGTCCCTGGTGTGGGACAATAAGGTTCTAACACTAAACCTCAAACCCTGAACCTGAGTAACTCCGATAAGCAGGGGATTAAGAGCCTGCAAGTGGCCCCCAGGGGTACACACAGGAGTTGGAAGGGACAGAACAGGCCAATTGGGGAAAGGCCTGGCCAAAAGTGCTCGACCCCTTCCCTGGGGAGTAACCCCGGGACCGATGCTGGGCCACCTGGCTCTCGGTTTGATGTCCCTGATCCAAGCTGCAATCGGCCCCCTTTCCATTCGGGCTCCGGCCCCTCTCGCCCTTACCCAGCCGCTCCTCGTTCAGCTCCACTCTCTGCCGGACCCAATCCTCGGTCGCCGTCAGCGCCATCCCTTCAAACCAGGCCTCACTGCGCAGGCGCACTGCAGCACTGTCGCTCACAGCCCGGGGGCGGGGCCCGGTCGTGTAAACTCCGCCCACTAGCACCTCCACAGCTGGGGGGAGAAAGAGAACACAGTATTACTGCAACTGGAGAGAGAGAGAGAACACAATATTCCTGCAACTGGAGAGGAAGAGAAAACACAGTATGACTGCAACTGGAGAGAGAGAGAGAGAGAGAGAGAGAACACAGTATTACTGCAACTGGAGAGAGAGAGAGAGAGAGAGAAAACACAGTATTACTGCAACTGGAGAGAGAGAGAGAGAGAGAGAACACAGTATTACTGCAACTGGAGAGAGAAAATACAGTATTACTGCAACTGAAGAGAGAGAGAGAACACAGACAGTATTACTGCAACTGGAGAGAGAGAACACAGTATTACTGCAACTGGAGAGAGAGAGAAACACAGTATTACTGCAGCTGGAGAGAGAGCACACAAGGCAGAGAGAACACAGACAGTATTACTGCACAAAAGCAAAATACTGCGGATGCTGGAATCCGAAATAAAAACAGAAAAGGCTGGAAATCTCAGCGGGTCAGGCAGCATATGCGGAGAGCGAAACAGAGTTAACATTTCAGGTTGATGTCCCTTCGTCAGAACTGGTGAATGTTCAAAATGAACAGATTCTTAAGAAGCACTGAAAGGGGGAGGGGAGGAATGAATAAAAGGGAAGGTCTGTGATACGGTGGAAGACAGGACAGATTTGAGAGACGAAAGGGATGATGAGCCAACTTGAGATCAGTGGGGGTTTAAAAAAGTAGGAAAGGGAGCAAAATATGGGCAGAGGTTATGGTCTGAAATTGTTGAACTCGATGTTGAGTCCAGAAGGCTGTCAAGTGTCTAAACGAAAGATGAGGTGCTGTTCCTCGAGCTTGCGTTGAGCTTCATTGGAACAGTGTAGGAGGCCGAGGATGGAGATCGGAGTGGGAGTGGAGCAGGGAATTAAAGTGACAGGCGACCGGAAACTCGGGGTCACGCATACGGACTGAACATAGGTGTTCCACAAAGCGGTCACCCAATCTGCGTTTGGGTGACCCAATGTAGAGGAGACCACATCGTGAGCAGCGAATACAGTATACTAAACAGAAAGAAGTACAAGTAAATCACTGTTTCACCTGGAAGGAGTATTTGGGGCCCTGGACAGTGGGAAGGGAGGAGGTAAAAGGGCAAGTGTTGCATCTCCTGCGCTTGCACGGGAAGGTGCCATGGGAAGGGGAGAGAGTGGTGGAGGTGACTGCAGAATGGACCAGGATGTCGTGGAGGGAGCGGACCCTTCGGAATGCTGAGAGGGGAGGGGGAGATGTGATTGATGGTGGGATCACGCAGAAGGTGGCGGAAATGGTGGAGGATGTGGAGGCTGGTGGGGTGAAAGGTGAGGACGAGGGAACCCTGTCGTGGTACTGAGAGGGAGAGGGAGAGGAAGAGGAAGCAGGGAGTGGGAAATAGAATGGATACGGTCAAGGGCCATGTTAACCACGGCAGAGGAGAATCCTTGGTTGAAGAAAAAAGAAGACATGTTAGAGGCACTAATGTGGAAGGCGGTGTCGTCAGAGCAGATACGATGGAAATGAAGAAACTGGGAGAATGGAATGGAGTCCTTACAGGATGCGGGGTGGGAGGAAATGTAGCTGTGGGAGTCAGTGAGCTTATAGTGAATGTTTATCAATAGTCTATCCCCAGAAATGGAGACAGAGAAGTCGAGAAAGGGAAGGGAAGAGTTGGAGATGGACCATGTGAAGGTGAGGGAAGGGTGGAAATTGGATGCAAAGTGAATGAAATTTTCTAGTTCAGGGCGAGAGCAGGAAACAGCACCGATACAGTCATCAATATGCCGGAAAAAGAGGTGAGGGAGGGGACCCTAGTAGGACTGGAACAAAGAATGAAAAGGCAGGCATAGCTAGGAGCTATGCGGGTTCCCATAGCTCGGTGCTCCTTAAGAATCCATTCATTTCAAACATTCACCAGTTCTGACGAAGGGTCATTGACCTGAAATGTTAACTCTGTTTCTCTTTCCACAGATGCTGCCTGACCCGCTGAGATTTCCACTTATACTGCAACTGGAGAGAGAGGGAACACAGACAGTATTACTGCAACTGGAAAGAGAGAGAGAGAGAGAGAGAGAGAACACAGACAGTATTACTGCAACTGGAGAGAGAGAGAGAACACAGACAGTATTACTGCAATTGCAGAAAGAACACAGACAGTAATACTGCAACTGGAGAGAGAGAGAGAAAGAGAAAGGAGACAGAGAGATAACACACACCACAGAAATACTTGGATACTTCCAAAAGGAAACTGGACAAGTACATAAGAGAAAAAGGAATAGAAAGATATGCTGAAAGGTTGAGATGAGGCTGGTAGAATGGGTTTGTAGTGTATAAACACTGGCACAGACTAGTTGGGCCAAATGGTCTGCTTCAGTGCAGTATATCCTATGTAAGCAGCAATACTGCAGATGGAGAGAGTGAGTGTGAGAGAGAAAGAGAGAGAGAGAGAGAGAACACCCAGTATTATTGCAGCTGGAGAAGGAAAGAAGGAGAACAAATAACAATATTTCAGCTGGAGAGTGATAGAGCGTGAAAGAGAGGAAGAGAAAAGAACAAAGAGAAATACTGCAATTAGAATGATAGAGGACAAAGAGCAAATTGCTTTATCCTTTTAAATGCCTCCATTGAATACTCCTCAAACTTCTAATTTCAAGAGCATGCAAGCCAAGTTTATGCAACTTGTCTTAATTTAACCCTTTTCCAGATATCAACAACAACTTGCATTTATATAGTGGTTTAACATAGTAAAACATCCTAAATTACTTCACAGGAGCGTAATCAGACATAACTGACACAGAGCTAAAGAAGGAGATATCAGGATAAGTGACTAAAAGCTTAATAAAATAGGTAAGTTTTAAGGAGCACCTTAAAGGAGGAGAGAGAAGTAGAGATATGGAGAGGACTAGACAGGGAATTCCAAAGTTTAGGGCCTTGGCAGCTGAAGGCATAGTTGCCAATGGTGGGTTGAAGGTAGTGCAGGATGCACAAGAGGCTACAGTTGGATGAATGCAGAAAGCTCGGAGGGTTATAGAGCTGGGGGAGTTCAGAGATAGCAAGAGTTTCTATAGGTATATAAAAAGGAAAAGGGTGGCTAAAGTAAATGTTGGTCCCTTAAAGGACGAGACCGGGGAATTAGTAATGGGGAACATGGAGATGGCAGAAATTCTGAACAAATATTTTGTAGCAGTCTTTACGGTAGAGGACACTAACAATATTCCGACAGTGGATAGTCAAGGGGCTATGGGCCGGGGGCGGGGGGGGGGGGGGAGGAACTTAACACAATCCCAATCACTAAGGAGGTGGTACTCAGTAAGATAATGGGACTAAAGGCATATAAATCACCTAGACCTGATGGCTTGCATCCTAGGGTCTTAAAAGAAGTAGCGGCAGGGGTTGTGGATGCATTGGTTGTAATTTACCAAAATTCCTTGGATTCTGGGGAGGTCCCAGCAGATTAGAAAACTGCAAATGTAACGCCTCTATTTTAAAAAGGAGGCAGACAAAAAGCAGGAAACTATAGACCAGTTAGCCTAACATCTGTGGTTGGGAAAATGTTGGAGTCCATTATTAAAGAAGCAGTAGCAGGACATTTGGAAAAGCAAAATTCAGTCAGGCAGAGTCAGCATGGATTTATGAAGAAGTCATGTTTGACAAATTTGCTGGCGTTCTTTGAGGATGTAACAAACAGGGTGGACAAAGGGGAACCAGTGGATGTGATGTATTTGGACTTCCAGAAGGCATTTGACAAGGTGCCACATAAAAGGTTCCTGCACAAGATAAAAGTTCACGGGGTTGGGGGTAATATATTAGCATGGATAGAGGATTGGCTAACTAACAGAGAGTCGGGATAAATTATTCATTCTCTGGTTGGAAACCTGTAACTAGTGGGGTGCCACAGGGATCAGTGCTGGGACCCCAACTATTTACAATCTCTATTAATGACTTGGAAGAAGAGACTGAGTGTAACATAGCCAAGTTTGCTGACAATACAAAGATGGGAGGAAAAGCAATGTGTGAGGAGGACACAAAAAATCTGCAAAAGGACATAGACAGGCTAAGTGAGTGGGTAAAAATTTGGCAGATGGAGTACAATGTTGGAAAGTGTGAGGTCATGCACTTTGGCAGAAAAAAAATCAAAGAGCAAGTTATTATTTAAATGGAGAAAGAATGAAAAGTGCCGCAGTACAGCGGAACCTGGGGGTACTTGTGCATGAAATGCAAAAGGATAGTATGCAGGTACAGCAGGTGATCAGGAAGGACAATAGAATCTTGGCCTTTATTGCAAAGGGGATGGGGTATAAAAGCAGGGAAGTCTTGCTACAGCTATACCTGGAATACTGCATGCAGTTTTGGTTTCCATATTTACAAAAGGATATACTTGCTTTGGAGACAGTTCAGAGAAGGTTCGCTAGGTTGATTCCGGGGATGAGGAGGTTGACTTATAAGGAAAGGTTGAATAGGTTGGGCCTCCACTCATTGGAATTCAGAAGAATGAGAGGTGATCTTATCGAAACGTATAAGATTATGAGAGGGCGTGACAAGGTGGATGCAGAGAGGATGTTTCCACTGATGGGGAAGACTAGGACTAGAGGGAATGATCTTAGAATAAGGGGCCGCCCATTTAAAACAGAGATGAAAATAAATTTCTTCTCTGAGGGTTGTAAATCTGTGGAATTTGCTGCCTCAGAGAGCTGTGGAAGCTGGGACAATGAATAAATTTAAGACCGAAATAGACAGTTTTTTAAATGATAAGGGGATAAGGGGTTATGGGGAGCAGGCGGGGAAGTGGAGCTGAGTCCATGATCAGATCAGCCATGATCTTAATGAATGGCGGAGCAAGCGCGAGGGACCGTATGGTCTACTCCTGTTCCTATTTCTTATGTTCTTATAGGGAGGGGCGAGGCCATGAAAGGGTTTGAGCATGAGGAGGAGAATTTTAGTATTGAGGTGCTACTGGACTGGGAGCCAATGTAGATCAGCGAGCACAGGGGTAATGGGTGAACAGGCCTTGGTGTGACTTAGGATACAGGTAGCAGAGTTTTCGATGAGCATAAGTTTATGGAGGATAGAAGATGGAAGGTCAGCCAGGAGAGCCTCGGAACAGTCGAGTCTGGAGGTAAGAAAAGCATGGATGAGGGTTTCAGCAGTGGATGGACTGAAGCAGGGGTGGAGACTGGTGATGTTTCGGAGGTGGAAGAAGACAGTTTTTATGATGAAGAGGATATGGGTTGGAAGCTCAGCTCAGGGACAAACAGGACACTGAGATTGCAAACAATCTGGTTCAACCTCAGACAGTAGCTGGAGAGGGAGATGGAATCAGTAGTGAGGGAACAGAGTTTGTGGCGGAGCTGAAGACAATGGTTTTGGTCTTCCCAATGTTCAATCGCAGAAAATTAGATTCTGGTGAATCTGCACTGGACCCACTCCGAGGCCAAAATAACTATCCTGAGGTTCTGCACTGGACGTTGACTGGAGAAAGTAAATGAAATTCTGTAAACTTTATGAAACATAATAATCTACCTAATTACTAATGAAAGACACCCCCCCCGCCCCGCCCCCAATCCCAACCATGGTCAGACACTCAATATAAATAATCGCACTTAAATACGTCCTTGCTTTAGTTTTTTTTATTTAGGAGCAGGATGATCCATGTTGAACAGGAAAAGGCATCTCCAACTGTCAATCTTCACATCAGCAAACACTCCACGCCCAGTTGCATTATGTCGAACAAGTTTTCCACTTTTATCTTATTCTCCAGTCTCGTTATATTGTAAACATTGTTGCAGCACAGCTTCTAAACTCCGTGATGGTATTGATCGATCACCTATTGTGAAACCCCTCTCTCTGTTTAACTCAAGTGAATAGTTCTACAAGACTCTTGAGCATGAAAAGCTAGATCACAATGCCAATCAAGTAACAACCTATTTCAGTGGCACTTATACAATGTCCCACGATAGACAAAGCGACAAGGAGGGGTAAGGAGAGTCCAAGAAGTAAATAGAAAGTAATTTTAAAATGAAAGGCTCTTTCGCCGGCTGGATGTATCAAATACGAAAAACTGCGTGTGTCAGAATTAATCAATTTCAGTTTCGTCCGATAGAAAGTCATTTATAAATTACAAAATGCAGTCACCGAAATACTTGCGCTGCTCTCACCGCCGATCACGAACTCCTAAGTAAGCGCCACTTGCCCTTGAGTCGGGACGGAGCCTGAGCTTGTCCGGTGTCACCAGACGGATCTTGTTGACGGTTGGGAGAAGGCGCTGGAAGAGACAGCGAGAAGCGGGAAACAGGCTGCCACGAACTGAAGATGTGACAAGGAATTGGTCTGATCGTTGGAATGAATCACCTGTAGACAGGTGTTAATGAACTGGTCAGGGAGGGCTCGATTAAACTACCCAACTTCTACAAGGATCATACATTCAATTTTTTGGGGACATCTCAAACTTTCTCAGGGTCCCTAATAACATATGGATAGATTCTTAACACTTATATATATATGCAATTGATTACCAACAATTGAAGACTTAATTTGAAAAAAAGAACTTGCATTTATATAGCGTCTTTCACCACCTCAGGACGTCCCAAAGTTTTACAGCCAATGAAGTACTTTTGAAGTGTAGGCACTACTATGATACAGGAAACGCAGCAGCCAATTTGTGCACAGCAAGATCCCACGCCCTGAGGTTGTAAAAGGTCCTATATAAAATACAAATTATTTTCTTTAATATTCACCAATTGACCGTGAGGAATGCTACAGGCAATTTACTAGCATTTCATATTTCCATGCGAAAATTATTTTGCCTCAAATCATAAATATAGTATTGTTAATGCGAGCTGTTAAATCTCCGAGCCACTATTATTGTGAGTTGTTTGTGTTCAATTAATCGATTTATCCCCAGATAGTGTTTAAACTTGCCACCTGATTAATGCTTCAGAGACATTGCATCCTTGACCTCATGAATCCATATTACGATTTGATCAGATATTGCATTGCTCTGGAAGCAATTTAATTTTTGAGGAACCTAGAAATTGAAACGTTACATTTCAATAAATGAGAAGAGTAATTCAAAAATGATGACGGTTAAAGAGAAATGGTAATAGAACAGTGCTCTTCATCTCAAACGTGGCAAGTCTCAACTGCTGAGCATGCATGAATAAACCACCCTTTCTTGCAGGAAATGAAAGTCTAGGAGTGAGTATATCAGATGATTAACCATAGATGATCACAATGTATGTGATTCACTATTGTAGTTGCTTTCTTTTAGTGAGATATATTCTCTCAGAGGCAGCATACACATCAGTAATATTTCAGCAGTCACCAGGAGGCCCTCAGTGTCAGCCTTGGCTCAGTGGTGGGAGAATTATTGGAAAAAATCCTGAAGGACAGGATAAATCTTCACTTCGAAAGACACGGATTAATCAAGAACAGTCAGCACGGACTTGTTAAGGGAAGGTCGTGTCTGACTAAGTTGATTGAATTTTTCGAGGAGGCAACATAGAAACATAGAAAATAGGTGCAGGAGTAGGCCATTCGGCCCTTCGAGCCTGCACTGCCATTCAATAAGATCATGGCTGATCATTCCCTCAGTACACCTTTCCTGCTTTCTCTCCATACCTCTTGATCTCTTTCGCTGTAAGGGCCACATCTAACTCCCTCTTGAATATATCCAATGAACTGGCATCAACAACTCTCTGCCGCAAGGAATTCCACAGGTTAACAACTCTCTGAGTGAAGAAGTTTCTCCTTATCTCAGTCCTAAATGGCATACCCCTTATCCTAAGACTATGTCCCCAGGTTGTGGACTTCCCCAACATCGGAAACATTCTTCCTACATCTAACCTGTCCAATCCCGTCAGAACCTTATACGTTTCTATGAGATCCCCTCTCATCCTTCGAAACTCCAGTGAATAAAGGCCCAATTGATCCAATCTCTCCTCATATGTCAGTCCAGCCATCCCTGGAATCAGTCTGGTGAACCTTCGCTGCACTCCCTCAATAGCAAGAATGTCCTTCCTCAGATTAGGAGACCGAAACTGAATACAATATTCCAGGTGAGGCCTCACCAAGGCCCTGTACAACTGCAGTAAGACCTCCCTGCTCCTGTACTCAAATCCCCTAGCTATGAAGGCCAACATACCATTTGCCTTCTTCACCGCCTGCTGTACCTGCATGCCAACTTTCAATGACTGATGAACCATGACACCCAGGTCTCGCTGCACCTCCCCTTTTCCTAATCTGCCGCCATTCAGATAATATTCTGCCTTCATGTTTTTGCCCCCAAAATGGATAACCTCACATTTATCCACATTATACTGCATCAGCCATGCATTTGCCCACTCACCTAATCTGTTCAAGTCACCTTGCAGCCTCTTAGCATCCTCCGCACAGCTCATACCGCCACCCAGTTTAGTGTCATCTGCAAACTTGGAGATATTATACTCAATTCCTTCATCTAAATCGTTAATGTATATTGTAAAGAGCTGGGGTCCCAGCACTCAGTCCTGCGGCACACCACTAGTCACTGCCTGCCATTCTGAAAAGGACCCGTTTATCTCAACTCTCTGCTTCCTGTCTGCCAACCAGTTCTCTATTCACGTCAGTACGTTACCCCCAATACCATGTGCTTTGATTTTGCACACTAATCTCTTGTGCAGGACCTTGTCAAAAGCCTTTTGAAAGTCCAAATACACCACATCCATTGGTTCTCCCTTGTCCACTCTGCTAGTTATATCCTCAAAAAATTCCAGAAGATTCGTCAAGCATGATTTCCCTTCCATGCTGACTTGGACCGATCCTGTCACTGCTTTCCAAATGCGCTGCTATTTCATACCTAATGATTGATTCCAACATTTTCCCCACTACCGATGTCACGCTAACCGGTCTATAATTACTCGTTTTCTCTCTCCCTCCTTTTTTAAAAAGTGGTGTTACATTAGCTACCCTCCAGTCCATAGGAACTGATCCAGAGTCGATGGACTGTTGGAAAATGATCACCAATGCATCCATTATTTCTAGGGTCACTTCCTTAAGTACTCTGGGATGCAGACTATCAGGCCCCGGGGATTTATCGGCCTTCGATCCCATCAATTTCCCGAACACAATTTCCCGCCTAATAAGGATACCCTTCAGTTCCTCCTTCTCACTAGATCTACTGTCCCCTAGTACATCCGGAAGGTTATTTGTGTCTTCTTTCGTGAAGACAGAACCAAAGTATTTGTTCAATTGGTCTGCCATTTCTTTGTTCCCCATTATAAATTCACCTGAATCCGACTGCAAGGGACCTACGTTTGTCTTCACTAATCTTTTTCTCTTCACATATTTATAGAAGCTTTTGCAGTCAGTTTTTATGTTCCCGGCAAGCTTCCTCTCGTACTCTATTTTCCCCCTCCTAATTAAACCCTTAGTCCTCCTCTGTTGAATTCTAAATTTCTCCCAGTCCTCAGATTTGTTGCTTTTTCTAGCCAATTTATATGCCTTTTCCTTGGCTTTAACACTATCCTTAATTTCCCTTGTTAGCCACGGTTGAGCCACCTTCCCCGTTTTATTTTTACTCCAGACAGGGATGTACAATTTCTGAAGTTCATCCATGTGATCTTTAAATGTTTGCCATTGCTTATCCACGGTCAACCTTTTAAGTATCCTTTGCCAGTTTATTCTAGCCAATTCACACCTCATACTATCGAAATTACCTTTCCTTAAGTTCAGGACCCTAGTTTCCGAATTAACTGTGTCACTCTCTATCTTAATAAAGAATTCTGCCATATTATGGTCACTCTTCCCAAGGGGCCTCGCACAACAAGATTGCTAATTAGGCCCTTCTCATTACACATCACCCAGTCTAGGATGACCAGCTCTCTAGTTGGTTCCTCGACATATTGGTCTAGAAAACCATCCCTAATACACTCCAGGAAATCCTCCTCCACTGCATTGCTACCAGTTTGGTTAGCCCAATCAATATGTAGATTAAAGTCGCCCATGATAACTGCTGTACCTTTATTGCACACATCCCTTATTTCTTGTTTGATGCTGTCCCCAACCTCACTACTACTGTTTGGTGGTCTGTACACAACTCCCACTAGCGTTTTCTGCCCTTTGGTATTCCGCAGCTCCACCCATACCGATTCCACATGATCCAGGCTAATGTCCTTCCTTACTATTGCATTAATTTCCTCTTTAACCAGCAACGCCACCCCGCCTCCTTTTCCTCTCTGTCTATCTTTCCTAAATGTTGAATACCCCTGGATGTTGAGTTCCCAGCCTTGGTCATCCTGGAGCCATGTCTCCGTGATGCCAATTACATCATATCCATTAACTGCTATCTGCACAGTTAATTCGTCCACCTTCTTCTGAATACTCCTCGCATTGAGGCACAGAGACGTCAGGCTTGTCTTTCTAACACATTTCGCCCCTTTAGAATTTTGCTCTAATGTGGTCCTTTTTGTTTTATGCCTTGGGTTTCTCTGCCCTCCACTTTTACTATTCTCCTTTCTATCTTTTGCTTCTGCCTACATTTTATTTCCCTCTGTCTCCCTGCATAGGTTCCCATCCCCCTGCCATGTTAGTTTAACTCCTCCCCAACAGCACTAACAAACACTCCCCCTGGGACATTGGTTCTGGTCCTGCCCAGGTGCAGTCCGTCCGGTTTGTACTGGTCCCACCTCCCCCAGAACCGGTTCCAATGTCCCAGGAATTTGAATCCCTCCCTTCTGCATCCCTCCTGAAGCCACGTATTCATCTGAGCTATCCTGTGATTCCTACTCTGACTAGCACGTGGCACTGGTAGCAATCCTGTGATTACTACTTTTGAGGTCCTACTTTTTAATTTAGCTCCTAGCTCCCTAAACTCGTCTCGTAGGACCTCATCCCGTTTTTACCTATATCGTTGGTACCTATATGCACTACGACAACTGGCTGTTCACCCTCCCTTTTCAGAATGTCCTGCACCCGCTCCGAGACATCCTTGACCCTTACACCAGGGAGGCAGCATACCATCCTGGAGTCTCGGTTGTGGCCGCAGAAAGGCCTATCTATTCCCCTTACAATCGAATCCCCTATTACAAGAGCTTTCCCACTCTTTTTCCTGCCCTCCTGTGCAGCAGAGCCACCCATAGTGCCATGAACTTGGCTGCTGCTGCTCCCCCCTGATGAGTCATCCCTCTCAACAGTACCCAAAGTTTTGCAGGGGGATGACCGCAGGGGACCCCTGCACTACCTTCCTTGCACTGCTCTTCCTGTTGGTCACCCATTCCCTATCTGGCTGTGTACCCTTTACCTGCGGTAAGACCAACTCGCTAAACAACCAGGAGGGTCGATGAAGGCAAAGTGTATGATGTGTTTATAAGGATTTTAGCAAAGCTTTTGATAAGGTCCCACATGGCAGAATGGTCACGAAAGTAAAAACCCATGGGATCCAGGCCAAAGTGGCAAGTTGGATCCAAAATTGGCTTGGAGGTAGGAAGCAAAGGGTAATGGTTGATGGGTGTTTTTGCGACTGGAAGGATGTTTCCAGTGGGGCTCCGCAGGGCTCAGTACTAGGTCCCTTGCTTTTTGAGATATACATCAATGATCTAGACTTGAATATAGGGGTATGATTAAGAAGTTTGTAGATGATACTAAGATCGGCTGTGTGGTTGATAATGAAGAAGAAAGTTGCGGAAGATATCAATCTACTGGTGAGGTGAGCAGAACAGTGGCAAATGGAATTTAATCCAGAGAAGTGTGAGGTAATGCATTTGGGGAGGACTAATAAGCAATGGTCGGATACTGAGAAGTGTGGAGGAACAAAAGGACCTGGGAGTGCATGTCCACAGATCACTGAAAGTAGCAGGCCAAGTAGATAAGGTGGTTAAGAAGGCATACGGAATACTTGCCTTTATTCGCCGAGGCATAGAATACAAGGTTTATGCTTGAAAAGTATAAAACACTGGTTAGGCCACAGCTGGAGTACTGCATGCAGTTCTGGTCATCGCATTACAGGAAGGACATGATTGCACTGGAGAGGGTACAGAGGAAATTTACGAGGATGTTGCCAGGAGTGGAGAACCTAAGCTATGAGGACAGATTGGATAGGCTGGATTTGTTTTCATTGGAATAGAGGGAGTTGAGGGGAGACCTCATTGAGGTGTATAAAATTAGGAGAGGCCTAAATATAGTGAATAGAAAGGGCCTATTTCCTTTAGCCAACAACTGGGGGGCATAAATTTAAAGTAATTGGTAGAAAATTTAGAGGGGATTTAAGGGGAAATGTCTTCATGCATAGGGTAGTGGGGGTCTGAAACTCGCTGCCTGAAAGGGTGGTAGAGGCAGAAACCCTCACCACATTTAAAAAGTACTTGGATGTGCACCTGAAGTGCCGGCACCTGCAGGGTTACGGACCTAGCGCTGGAAAGTAGGATTAGGCTGGATAGCCTCTTGTTGGCCGGCATGGACACGATGGGCCGAAATGGCCTCCTTCTGTGCAGTAAACTTCTATGATGCTATTCTAGTAGTAGCACTCTCGCCTCCGAGTCAAAAGGTCAAGTTCAATCTTTACTCCAGAGACTTGAGTACATAATCTAGTCTAACACCTTGGTGCAGTAAAAGAAAGACTTGCATTTATATAGCGCCTTTCACGACCACCGAATGTCTCAAAGCGCTTTACAGCCAATGAAGTACTTTTGGAGTGTCGTCACTGTTGTAATGTGTGTAGTAGTGAGGTGCCATTGTTCAGATGCCCTGTCTGCCTCCCTGCCAGGTGGACATAAAATATACCATTGCACTATTTGAAGAAGAGCAAGAGAATTTTCCTGGTGTCCTGGTCAGTATTTATCCCTCAAAGAACATTGCACAAAAAAAAAAGATTTTATGATAATTTATCTTATTGCTGTTTGTGGGACCTTGCTGTGCACAAATTAGCTGCTGGATGTCCGACATTACAACCTTGACGACAAAAGTAATTAATTTGCTGTAAATCACTGGAATGTCCTGAGGTTGTGAAAGGAGTTATATAAATACAAGTCTTTCTTTCTCTTGTTTTTTTATTGCCGCTTTGTTCTCCCTGTTTCCACATAAATTCCCAGCAAGATCTGTTAGTATGTGCAAATAGGGATCTATATAAATTAATTCGAATGCAATCTTAAAAGTTTAATTGTGGTTCATGGAAGTTCCATGATATTCCATGAAGATAAGAATTGTGAACACTCCTAGAAGTGTTATTGGCAAGAATCCTGTTTTCTTAAATGAGCTCCCTTGTTCTTATCTGCCATGTCACCTTATTCATTACAGTGTAAAGCAACAAAATGCTTATAAATACGATCAGCATACATTGTCAACTTTTAAGATGAGCACCATTCTCAGATGCAATATTTAATTACATGTTCTCTGAATGACACTGCAAAATCTTATGCTCCTGCCCATTCTGTCATCTGATTTCCTCCTCATTGTTTACAGTAACTACTCATCTGTTCCAGGATACTTAAAGAAATAAAGAAAGACACATTTATATCGCACCTTTCACAATCACTGGACATCTCAAAGCGCTTTACAGCCAATGAAATACTTTTGGAGTGTAGTCACTATTACAACAGTGACTACACTCCAAAAGTATTTAATTGGCGGTAATAAGCTCAAAAATACAAGAAGCGCACCCAGAAATAATCGTTTTAAGACACACAGACAATTCTATTTCCACCAAGCAGAAAGTTTGCCAATTTGAAGTTGAGTGGCCGCAGGACATTGTGAGGAGCTCCGGTTGCTTATTCTTTCAGCTGAGCCCATCAACACGACAAGCACCGCGCAGTCTCAGTAACCAAATGTGAGGAATGTTTCAGTTTGATGTCAGCCTTGGCTCAGTTGATCAGAAGGTTGTGGGTTCAAGGGATGAATACAGAGAGACAGAGTTAACGTCGATGAAAAGGGGCCGGAAAAAAAAAGGGAGAAGTCCACCCTATCGCAGATGAAAGGTCATCGGCCTGAAACGTAACTCTGTTTCTCTCTCGACAGATGCTGCCTGACCTGCTGAGTATTTCCAACATTTTCTGCTTTTATTTCAGATTTCCAGCATCCACAGTATTTTGTTGATGTAAGGCGTGAGAGATGATGTTCATCTTGATCTAGTATTTGATAGTGACCTAGGAAATGTACAAGATATGTAAGTCGTAGTACCTTTGACATAGTAAAACGTCCCAAGGAGTTTCACAGAAGCATTATTGAACAAGATTTGACACCAAGCCACATAAGGAGATATGAGGACAGGAGAGGTCAAAGAGGTAAGTTTTAGGGGCATCCTAAAGGAAGGGGGAGAGGTAGAAACGTGGAGAGATTTAGGGAAGGAATTCCAGAAATTAGGGTCTCGGCAGCTGAAGACACAGCTGGCAATGGAGCGATGAAAATCAGTGATGCGCAAGAGCCTAGAATTGGAGAAGCGTAGAATTCTCAGAGAGTTGTAGGGCTGGAGGAGATTACAGATAGGGAGGAGTGAAACCATGGAAGGATTTGAAATCAAGAATGAGAACGAGGCATTGCAGGACTAGGAGCCATTGTAGGTCAGTGAGCTCAGGGGTGAACACAGAGTGATAGTCTCGGAGTCGGAAATAACTAAGACCAGAAGTCAGGTACGTAAATAAATTCAATGAAATGAGAGAATAACTAAAATAAATATTTTGAGGGAAGTTGTTCAACAATACTTCAATAGAATTTATTTTATAGCGACAACAACAACTTGTATTTATATAGCACCTTTAACTTAGTAAAACATCCCAAGACGCTTCACAGGAGTATTCTAAGACAAAAAGTTTGACACTGAGCCACATAAGGAGAAATTAGGGCAGGTGACCAAAAGCTTGGTCAAAGAGATAGGTTTGAAGGAGCATCTTCAAGGAGGAAAGAGAGATGGAGAGGCGGAGAGGTTTTGGGATGGAATTTCAGAGCTTAGGGCCCAGGCAACAGAAGACATGGTCACCAATGGTTGAGCGATTTATAGTCAGGGATCCTCAAGAGGGCAGAATTTAAGGAGAGCCGATATCTCGGGGGGCGGGGTTTGGGGCTGAAGGAGATGACAGAGATAGGGAGGGGCGAGGCCATGGAGGGATTTGAAAATAAGGGTGAAATTCTGAAATTGAGGCATTGCTTAACCGGGAGCTAAGGTCAGCAAGCACAGGGATGATGGGTGAACGGGACTTGGTGCGAGTTAGGACACAGGCAGCTGAGTTTTGGATCTCCTCAAGTTTACCTAGGTTGATCTGAAGGTAATAATATTGTTACAGGTGGAGAAAAAGATTAATCCACAATATGACTTTAAATCAAATTGCAGGAATAGAACGAGGGCCATATGTTCAAACTCGTTAAAGTTAAGTTTAGGATTGATATCAGGAAGTGGATACTTAAGCGGTTGGAAATGCACAATTAAAACTGGATTTTAATCCAAATTGCTTCTACATAGGCATGTTTAGTTTTTAAAATACAGTCTTCAGAGACAACATGGTACTGCTCGCACATATGTAATTGCTAAATGAGCCTGTTTGTGTCACACAGTGTTAAATACAGCAACTGAAATCCAGGCTTTTGCTATTTAGTCTGTTATTAAGCTAATGACTAAGTGCCCACTCCCAAAAAAAGATTGCTGAGCTCCAAACCAGACAGGTGACTCCAGCTTAAGCTGCTGTAGGAAACCACCTAGTTAATTTTGCAGAATGATGTCAACAGCAAAATAATCCATGTTAAAGGAAGCACATGCATCAATTTTTTAATCCCGCCCCCAGCCACTTAGAACACAACCCTTTCTGCTGCTACAACCCAGTTCCTAGCAGTGTCAAAAAACAAATACTGCAGATGCTGGAACAACAGTTGCCATTAAAAATCGGGGCAGAGGTTATGGTCTGAAATTGTTGAAGTCAGTGTGGAGTCCGGAAGGCTGTAAACTGCCTAAGAGAAAGATGAGTTGCTGCTCCTCGAGCTGAAGTTGAGCTTCATTGGAACAGTGTAGGAGAGGTCAGAGTGGGAGTGAGGTAGAGAATTAAATAGAATTTCAGATCATAATCTCTGTCCCCATTTTTTCAGATGGCAGCCGATGCTAATGATTATGACATTTTTTTACACCTCCTCTAGACCCATCTTGCGTTTCTTTACTTGTCCCATTACCATATCCTTTCAACTTGCACCATCATCCCTTTCGACATTTAATCTCTCCTGCCTTCCACCCTATCACAGATCTTCCCTTTTGTTCTTTCTCCTCCTCCCACCCTTTCCCTGCCTCTGTGCTGGCGCGAATACACGACCTCATCTCTCTCATCTGGAGGGAGGAGAGCATGCTGGGAGATCTCAGAGATGCAGTGATCGTGACCATCTTTCAAAAAGGGGCAAGTCCGACTGCGGCAACTACAGAGGAATCTCCCTGCTATCAGCCACTGGGAAAGTTATCGCTAGAGTCCTCCTCAACCATCTTCTCCCCGTGGCCAAGGAGCTCCTCCCGGAGTCGGAGTGCGGATTTCGTCCCCTATGGGGCACAACGGACATGATTTTTGCAGCGCGACAGCTACAGGAAAATTGCAAGGAACAGCACCAGCCCTTATACATGGCCTTCTTCGACCTTACAAAGGCCTTTGGCACTGTCAACCGCGAGGGTCTATGGAGCGTCCTTCTCCGTTTCGGATGCCCCAAAAGTACGTCACCATCCTCCGCCTGCTCCACGACGACATACAGGCCGTGATCCTTACCAACGGATCCATCACAGACCCAATCTACGTCCGGACCCTGGTCAAGCAGGGCTGCGTCATCGCCCCAACCCTCTTCTCAATCTTCCTCGCTGCCATGCTCCACCTCACAGTCGACAAGCTCCCCGCTGGGGTGGAACTAAACTACAGAACCAGTGGGAACCTGTTCAACCTTTGCCATCTCCAGGCCAGGTCCAAGACCACTCCAACATCTGTCGTCGAGCTACAGTACGCGGACGATGCCTGCGTCTGCGCACACACAGAGGCTGAACTCCAGGACATAGTCGACGTATTTACTGAGGCGTAAGAAAGCATAAGCCTTACGCTAAACATCAGTAAGACAAAGGTCCTCCACCAGCCTGTCCTCACCGGACAGCACTGCCCCGCAGTCATCAAGATCCATGGCACGACCCTGGACAACGTGGACCACTTCCCTTATCTCGGGAGCCTCCTATTAACAAGAGCAGGCATTGATGACGAGATCCAACACCGCCTCCTGTACACCAGTGCAGCCTTTGGCCACCTGAGGAAAAGAGTGTTTGAAGACCAGGCCCTCAAGACTGTCACCAAGCTCATGGTCTACAGGGCTGTCATAATACCAGCCCTCCTGTATGGCTCAGAAACATGGACAATGTACAGCAGACACCTCACGTCATTGGAGAAATACCACCAATGATGTCTCCGCAAGATCCTACAAATTTCCTGGGAGGACAGACGCACCAACATTAGCGTCCTCATCCAGGACAACATCCCCAGCATTGAAGCACTGACCACATTTGATCAGCTCCACTGGGCAGGCCACATTGTTCACATGCCAGACATGAGACTCCCAAAGCAAGCGCTCTACTCTTCACGGCAAACGAGTCAAAGGTGGGCAGCGGAAATGTTACAAGGACACCCTCGAAGCCTCGCTGATAAAGTGCAACATCCCCACTGATACCTGGGAGTCCCAAGCCAAAGACCGCCCTAAATGGAGGAAATGCATCCGGGAGGGCGCTGAGCTCCTCGAGTCTCGTCGCCAAAAGCATGCAGAAATCAAGCACAGGCAGCGGAAAGAGTATGCGGCAAACCAGTCCCACCCATCCCTTCCCTCAACGACTATCTGTCACACCTGTGACAGAGTGTGGTTCTCGTATTGGACTGTGCAGCCACCTAAGAACTCATGTTAATAGTGGAAGCAAGTCTTCCTCGATTCCGAGGGACTGCCTCTGATGATGGGCTTGCTTAAAACATGTTGCATCTCTAACTTTTTCCAGTCCTGACGAAGGGTCATTGACCTGAAACGTTAACTCTGTTTCTCTCGCCACCAATATTGGCTGACCTGCTGAGTATTTCCAGCATTTCTTGTTTTACTTTCCTAGCAATGGCTCAGTAGCAACACACTTGCCTCTGAGTCAGAAGAGCATGGGTTGAATCCCCACACCAAAATCCAGACTGCGCTCCAGTGCAATACTGTCGGAGGTGCCGTCTTTTGAATGAGACATGAAACCAAGGCCCCCTCTTCCTTCTTGGGTAGATGTTAAAGATCCCATTGGCACTATTTAAAGAAGAGCAGGAGAGTTCTCCCTGGTGTCCTGGCCAGTATTTATCCCTCAGCCAACATCACTGAAATAGCTGTTTGTGATTCCTCGGTGTGCACAAATTGGCTGTCATGTTTCCTACATTACAACAGTGGTTACACTTCAAAAGTACTTCATTGGCTGTGAAGCGCTTTGGGACTTTCTGAGGTCATGAAAGGTGCTATACAAATACAAATCCTTTCCTTTCCTATTATTGACAGATTTGTCCAGTTTATACTGCAGCTTGGTTTCAGGGGGTATGTACAAGATATGCCCAAGTGCTGTTTTGAGAGAGATGCATTCAAAAGGTTACAATTTTGGTTGTGGGCCCTCCCCAATGTTGAGTGAAGATGTAAACCAGCCAGCAATATGGAAAGTGACTGAGATAAAATGGTGGGCCTAATGGTAAATGATAGTTGCGGGACGTATTAACCAGCACTTTCGTTCCAGAGACATCCTTCTCTAGCGACTGCATCTTGATCTAGTGGGAAGGCTTGCATGCTCCTAAAAGTAAAGAAAAGAAAGTCCTTGTATTTATATAGCACTTTTCGTGACTTTAGGACACCCCAAAGCGGTTTACACCAATGAAATGGTTTTGAAGTGTAGTTACTGTTTTAATGTAGGAAACGAGGCAGCCAATTTGCACACAGCAAGTTCCCACAGACAACAATGAAATAAATGGCCAGATCATCTGCTTTAGGTGTTGGTTGAGGGATAAATGCTGGTGAGGAAACCGGGAGAACTCTCTTGCAAATAGTGCCATGGGATCTTTTACATCCACCTGAGAGGTTAGACGGGGCCTCGGTTTAACATCTCATCCGACCTCCGATAGTGCATTGCTCCCTCAGTACTCCACAGAATTGCCAGCCTAGATTTTATATTCAAATCTCTGGAAAGGGGCTTTGAACCCACAACCTTTTGACTCAGAGATGAGAGTGCTACAACTGAGCCAAGGCTGATACCTAAGATCTCCAATGACCCAGAGAGCTATGCTGGCAGTTATGACTTCCACCAAGCAAGACAGGTCGTAAAGTCGAGCAGTCCTCGTGGTAGAGCTAACTACCCGTCCACATAAAAATGCCTTTGCAAACAACTCTGAGACAAGATGAGTCTGTTACAGACCGTAGGATATAAACATCAACTGTGGAGAACAACAATCTGCTGGATGAAAGGCAAGGTGATACTCCGATCAGAGTCAAATATCTTGCTGTGAACAAATATTCGTGGAAGAAGTGAGATTATCTCATGTGCCACTAGGCACAGGATACTATGGGCCCAAGTTTCAGGTGGCGGTGCTCCTAGTTTTTTGGAGCAACTAGTTTAGTTTGGAGTATGTTAGAAATTGCAATTCTCGGATAATAGTTTGCTCCAGTTCTAATGAGTTAGTTTAGGTTGGCTTTAGGTAAGGTATTTTTTTTTCCAAAGGTGGTGTGTCCAGTCACTCAGGCCTGTTTTGCAAGTTTCGGCAGTGAAAACTTACTACAAACTAACTTAGGATGGAGTAAGTATCCACTTTTGTAAGCTCTGAAAAACCTTACCTAGAATTAAGTTTAGTGCAGGCACAGCCAGAGACAGAGGGGGTTGGGAAGCATTAAACACAAAGGACACATCAACATCACAACAGAGGGGCGAGGGAAGTTAAAGGATTTTCCATAAACACCTTCATAACAACATTAAAGAAGCAAAATACATTTAAAGCAGTAAGCACAAAACAAAGCAGTACATTTACGAAGCACAAAAAGTAACAAGCAATTAATGAATAAAAAATAGAAGGAACCCTGCACCTAAAACTCCAAGACCAAAGTAATAAGCAACCAATCAATAAAAAATTAAAAAATAGAAGTCCTACCTTTATGTGAAGGGAAGGTGTTTCTGTCAGTGTCTCCCTCTCTCTCTCTCTGTATCCGACAGTGAGGGGTGGGGGTGTGTGTGGGGGCATTGGGGGGGGTAGGGTGCATGTGGGGGCGGGTGTGGGGGTGTGTTTGTGTGTGGGGGTGTGTGGAAGGGGGTGGGGGTGTGTTGGAGGGAGTGGGGGGGGGGGGTGTGGTGGCGGGGATGGTGTGAGATGGGGGTGTGTGGTTGGGGTGTGTGGGAGGCGGGTGTGGCGGGGGGTTGTGGCTGAACGCGGGGGGGGGGAGGCTGGATGGAGGCACCCCTGCTCTCTCCTCCGACCCTTCGATCATTTCGAGTGCCCCCCAACCCACACTCCTCCATCCCTTGCCTCGCTCCTCCATCCCTTGCCATGCTTCTCCAGCCCTTCCCATGTTTCTCCCCCACCGATCACCTCCCCATGTTTCTCTCCCACCGATCACCTCCCCAGTGCCCTCTTTCTACGCTCCTCCATCCCTCCCCAGTACCCGCACCTTTCTGAAACAGACTGGGAGAAAACGTCCTACTGAGCCATTGCGCAGGCGCGCACGTTGCAACAAAGCCGGCAGTCTTCAGACACGCAGGGCCTTAGCCCCGCCCACCTGCAGCTTGCTCCGCCCCAGGAAGACTGCGCTGCGCCACGCCACGCCACGGTCCAGGAAGACCGGAGAATTGCAGCAAAATATTCCGGCGCACCTTCGAGCCCAGGCAGGTCACGTAAGTCTCGGAGGTGCGCCGTTTTCACCTGATGCCGAAACTTGGGCCCCAAATAACTAACTCCAGAGACAAGTGTCAAAACCACTACCTGTGATGTGTTAGACACTTCCAAAGGTACCGTTGGCACCTCATTTATTCTGTAGCGTTGCCTCCAAACACAGGGTTGCCATTGGGAGCAGTGCCATAATGTAAAGTGGGTATTAAAATGGCAACTATAAACCATTTCTCAGGTGCCAAAACCATCAGCAATGGCTGGGAAGTTCTCTGCAGAGCAATAGTGCTGCAAAGGTAGACACAGCATATGTATGCTGACCTCACTGGCAAACCAGAAGAAATGGGGTCTAGTGTTTAGTTGCTTTGGACTTACATTGCTGTCAGTGGTATTGGTCAAAGTAACCTGATAGATTGACAGTGCAAGCACCAACTCTTTGTTTTTCTGTCGACTATAGGCAGGTTGATAATATAAATGCGCTGCAACCTGCATCTCTGAACCTTTGGCATTGACTCCATCCTTCTCCCCAGCCACTGTCTCAGGCTGAATCAGGTTGTTTGCAACCTTGGCATCCTGTTCAATCTCAGCAACTTCCATCTCAGTCCTTCCATCGCAGCAACATCGCCCACCTCAATCCCTACCCTCAGCCCCTCTGCTGATGAAACCCTCGACCGTGCCTTTGGCACCTCCAGACTTGACTATGTCAATGGTCTCCTTGCTGGCCTCCTACCGTCCACCCTCTGTAAACTTCAGCTCATCCGAAACTCTGCTGCCTGTACCCTTTCCAGCACCAAGTCCTGCTTTCCCATCATCCTGTCCTTGCTGACCTACATTGGCTCCTGATACCCCAATGACTTAAATTAAAAATTGTCACCTTTGTGTTTCAACCCTTCCATAGACTCGCCCCTCTCTATCTTTGTAACCTCCTCCAGTGCTCCAATCCCGCCGCTCCCCGAGCTCTCAGGTCCTCTGACTCCACTCTTAACCTGATTTCTCCTCATTGGCAACTTTGCCTTCCCTTTGTGGAATAGTCTCCTTGAACTCCTCCGTCTCTCCAGCTCCTTTTCCCCCTTTAAGACCTCTCCTTAAAACTCCACCTTTGATCAAACTTTCAGACACCCATTCTAATACTTCCTTCTTTGGCTCGGTGCACATTTTTGTCCTGTGAAGTGCTTTGGGACGTTTTCTTACGTTAAAGGTGCAATATAATGCAAGTTGTTGTTGATTTGCTTGGGTTGTGTGTTGGAAACTATGTGTTGCACCAACAGAAAGTTGGTTAGGATCAAGCATAGTTCTCGAGGGGCTGAATGGTAGGGTGATCATACGCCCCTGCTTTCCCGGGAGCAGTGCCCGGATAAGGTGCTGTGTCCCCGGGCGTACAATATCCCCGAAAGAGTGCCCGGTTCATAAAAGAATACTCTAACTTTTAATTTCTCGCATTGGAATGTGACGTTCATCACACATACACTGTACTGTTCAGCCTAACTTGATTAGATGTTTCCGTCCTGGGCACCCCTGTCAATCACGGCCACCATGAG
Organism: Pristiophorus japonicus; assembly: GCF_044704955.1. Lineage (NCBI taxonomy): Eukaryota > Metazoa > Chordata > Chondrichthyes > Pristiophoridae > Pristiophorus > Pristiophorus japonicus. Next base: position 33,650,816 of record NC_091981.1, on the reverse strand, counting down.
CACCAATTGGTCAGGAAGGTCCACCCTGAGGTGGGCTCGGTGGTGTAAGGGACTGGTCTATTAGTTAGCGTTCATGTCAGTCGGGTGCCAAGGGGCTGGCACATGCTGCTAACAGGTTCTGCTGCGCTCCCGACCAATCCTTGCTCGACAATCAAGCCCACCCACTTTTTTTCCCGCCTCTTCCATCACTACGGAATGTACCAGTTTGAATCGCAGGCGGTGGAAAGCTAATTGGTCAGCGGGCTACTGATTTTGTCACCTCATCCCATCTCGCACCCTGCCCCCTAGGATTCAAAATGGTCGCAATTCGAAAGCAGATTGGTTGGTTGGTGACAGTTATGCCCATTGATTCCATTAATATAGGACGTGTTTATTTTTGAAAAAATGGTCGGTGACATTCAAACGCAGCAGAGACAAAAGGACAGGTGTCAGCGAGAGCCTGCAGCAGTATCGACAGTGGGTATGATAAAGTTACATTCCTGAACAGTGTTATTGGGCCAGACTTTGTGGTCGGAGGCTTCCTACAGGTGGTCCCGGAGGAGTTAACACATCTGCTCCGAGGCCTAGATGTGCAGCTCATCACAGAGGCCCACGCATCCCAAGAGCTTTCAGGCATCCTGGGATCACGTGGGCCTGGATCATCAAAGAGAATTATAGAATCATAGAAATTTACAGCATGGAAGGAGGCCATTTCGACCCATCATGTCTGTGACGGCCAACAAAGAGCTATCCAGCCTAATCCCACTTTCCAGCTCTTGGTCCGTAGCCCTGTAGGTTACGACAATTTAAGTGCACATCCAAGTACTTTTTAAATGTGGTGAGGGTTTCTGCCTCTACCACCCTTTCAGCCAGTAAATTCCAGACCCCCACCACCTTCTGGGTGAAGAAATTTTCCCTCAAATCCCCTCTAAACCTTCTACCAATTACTTAAAATCTATGACCCCTGGTTTTGACCCGTCAGCTAAGGGAAATAGGTCTGTCCTATCCACTCTATCTAGGCCCCTCATAATGTTATACACTCAAATAGGCCTCCCCTCAGCCTCCTCTGTTCCAAAGAAAACAAACCCAGTCTATCCAATCTTTCCTCATAGCTAAAATTCTTCAGTCCAGGCAACATTCTCGTAAATCTCCTCTGTACCCTCTAGTGCAATCACACCTTTCTTGTAATGTGGTGACCAGAACTGCACGTAGTACTCTAGCTGTGGCCTTAGGAAAAGAGTGTTGGAAGACCAGGCCCCCAAATAGGCCACCAAGCTCATGGTCTACAGGGCTGTAGTAATACCCGCCCTCCTGTATGGCTCAGAGACATGGACCATTTACAGTAGACACCTCAAGTCACTGGAGAAATACCACCAACGATGCCTGCGCAAGATCCTACAATTCCCCTGGGAGGACAGACACACCAACATTAGCGTCCTTGACCAGGCCAACATCCTCAACATTGAAGATCTGGCCACACTTGATCAGCTGTGCTGGGCGGGCCACATTGTTTGCATGCCAGACACGAGACTCCCAAAGCAAGTGTTCTACTCGGAACTCCTTCGTGGCAAATGAGCCAAAGGTGAGCAGAGGAATCGTTACAAGGACACCCTCAAAGCCTCCCTGATAAAGTGCAACATCCCCACTGATACTTGGGAGTCCCTGGCCAAAGACCGCCCTAAGTGGAGGAAGTGCATCCGGGAGGGCACTGAGCACCTCGAGTCTCATCGCCGAGAGCTTGCAGAAATCAAGCGCAGGCAGCGGAAAGTGTGTGCGGCAAACCTGTCCCACCCACCCTTTCCCTCAACGACTATCTGTCCCATCTGTGACAAGGACTGTGGTTCTCGTATTGGACTGTTCAGCCACCAAAGAATTAATTTTAGAGTGGAAGCAAGTCTTCCTTGATTCCGAGGGGTTGCCTATGATGAACTAGTGTTCAAGCATAATCTCTGCTCTTGTATTCAATGCCGCAGCTAATAAAGGCAAGTATTCTGAATGCCTTCTGAATCACCTTATCTATCTGGCCTGCTACCTTCAAGGATCTCTCTTCTTCTTAGGCGGTCCCTCATATCGAGCATGACTTGCTTCCACACCAAAAAGGGATGAGTTCACAGATGTTACAATGAGGGACCTGATAGTCCAGGATCCAGAACTACGTGCATATTGAAGGGTGGAAGATGCCTGTGCGTGGATTTTTTTTTACGTGTGTTGGCCGTTGCACACCAGCCACCACACGGGCTTGACAGAGCTAGATCTTGGTCCAATGGAAAGATTAACCAAGACAACTAGAGACTAACTCTGCTGCACAGACCTAGTGTGCACACATATTGCAGTGTGGGCTGGCCTGTGCTTCCCCTGGGCCCTTGCCTCTCCTGGGCCCTGAACTTGGGTCTTCCCTGGACCCGGATCACATCACTCCACAATCTCTCGCCGCTCTGCACTCCTCAGAGTATTTTCATTGATAGTAATGGTGAGTTCCGATTGTACGGAGCTTTGATTATTATCAATGAGAATACCCCTAAAACACTGAAAAACAATACATGAATAAAAAAACACCACTTATTTAAAATTAATTGAAATTGAATGAAATTAAATGTTTTGGAAAAAAATAATTTAGAATTTTGTTTAATATATTTTAATAGGGTTAAAAATAACTTACCTTAATGGACAGGTTTTTTAAATAAAAATTTGTGATAATTTAATTTTTCTATCTTTAAAAACTCTTACGCTGGTAAAAGCAGGAGAATTTTAAGGTTATTCGCTGGACAGGAGTTGAGCAAATAGCCCAAATCTCCGCCTGCGAAGACCCTTCTCCCGGGGATGCATGCGATCTGTCAAAAGAAATTGACAAATCGCAAGTGTCGGTTTAGGCGTACGCGCATCACGCGCCTAAACCCGGAACTTGCGGGGCCACTTCGGGCGCATGTGCACGCAACCGGAGAGGCTGCAATTTACGACCCATTGTATTATTATGTTATAGTGTCTGAATGCACTTCAGTAGTGTGACGTCACATCGGCAGTAATTATATGCACATTTGCTTTGCATTTGCAATGTATATGTGCAACTGTTAAAATATAGGCTGCTAAAAAATGTTGGCTCGCTACATAGAAACATCGAAAATAGGTGCAGGAGTAGGCCATTCGGCCCTTCTAGCCTGCACCGCCATTCAATGAGTTCATGGCTGAACATTCAACTTCAGTACCCCATTCCTGCTTTCTCGCCATACCCCTTGATCCCCCTAGTAGTAAGGACCTCATCTAACTCCTTTTTGAATATATTTAGTGAATTGGCCTCAACAATTTTCTGTGGTAGAGAATTCCACAGGTTAACCACTCTCTGGGTGAAGAAGTTCCTCCGCATCTCGGTCCTAAATGGCTTACCCCTTATCCTTAGACTGTGACCTCTGGTTCTGGACTTCCCCAACATTGGGAACATTCTTCCTGCATCTAACCTGTCTAACCCCGTCAGAATTTTAAATGCTGCGGAACTTACATTTTCTGTGTTGGCTACTTTGCTGTGCTCCCTCCCTGTGTATCCTTGGATTCGGTTTAGAAAATATGGTTACCCGACTGAATGGTCTACTCCTGGTCCTATGTTCCTAAAATAGCCTTTAGTTGTTCTCTCACGCTGTGCAACAAAAGACCAGATTTTCACCCTATCTGTATGACCAGAGCTTCATCACATGACATTTTGCTCAATGAGTGTGATAATGACTTCAGGTAAATCACAGAAGGAAGCTGGAAAGACTGAGCATTATCCCACTCAACTTTAACAAAGCACATTATCTACATTAACTACCCAGTGACAGAGCTAATTTACAAAGTGACACCAGGCAATTTACAGATCTGAGTCCTAGGAAATGATTGCCCTGAGTTTGAACAAAAAGCAAATAATTGCAAATGGTGGAAATCTGAACACAGAAACAGAAAACGCTGGAATCACTCAGTCGGTCAGGCAGAATCTGTGGAGAGATCGGAGGAGTTAGTAGTTTCTTTAAGGAGTTTTTCTTCTTCTTTGTAATTTAAGGGGTCGCCCATCATCAGAGGTAGTCCCTCGGAATCGAGGAAGACTTAATCAAGGGGTCGTTAATGCTGAGATAAATACTATGAAGGACTTGAAGGTTGCAGCAAATTTGTTGGATCCCAAGATCTCAATCTGATAAAGCTGGTATTTCAGGAAAAAACAATCTGAGGCAATTCTCTCCTCGCCTGTCATTTAAAGCACCGTCATTCTCCCAGTATGTGGCAAAATAAAGCAACTGCTAGGTTCAAACTCATACCCTGCAAAATTATTGGCGACACAAGTTTTTCATAATAATGCTCAATCTTTGACTTCATCAAACCAACCGAACTAAAATCTATTTCAGCGGGTTGTGGATGTATTTGCACTAGCACAAAGAAATTGCTTCACTCGCATAACAAGTGGAAATTTCAACAGGTCCAGTAACTGTTCTACCCCAGTGTGTGAGGGATTGTAAATACCTCTGTAATAATAAATGTTTTGTTTTCATTATATTTTAAACGTTTCTCTGCTCCTCTCTGGAAGTCTGCCGGCATCCAGAGATTGAAACAGCCCTCCAGTACGTTGGGGCAAGTGCCCGTTCTTCACGTGTGAGCCTATTCGGCTCTGGGAGGTATCACATCAAAACCTAGTCCTGTCCTCACCTGACATCTGCATGCACACTTTCCAGCAATCAGGAATGGGAGCCCTGGGTTATCTTTCCTGCCCTAGCCCAAGAGCGCTACTTTTAAAAGCCCAGCTTGCAATGCTGACTGTGACCTGGTCTGTATGGCTCGCTACCCAACTATGCTCTGCAGCGACCAACTAAACATTCAGGAGACACGCCGGGTCTTGCACCATCGGAGAGTGATCTTACCTTATGACCAAAGATACTTTATGTGTCAGCTGTGGCTCAGTGGTAGCACACTTGTCTCTGAGTTGGAGGGTACATAATATAGGCTGACACTCCGGGTCAGTACTGAGGGAATGTTGCACTGTGGGAGGTGCTGTATTTCAGAATGGATATTAAACCGAGGCCCCGACTACCCTCTCAGGAGGACGTTAAAGATCCAATGGCACTCTTTGGAGAACAATAGGGGAGTTCTCCTGGTGTCCTGGCCAATATTTATCCTTCAACCAACAACACTGAAAAAAAACAGATTATCTTGTACTTATCTCATAGAATCATCATCATCATAGGCAGTCCCTCGGAACTGAAGAAGATTCTTAACATGAGTTCTTAGGTGGCTGTACAGTCCAATACGAGAACCACATTCTCTGTCACAGGTGGGGCAGATAGCTGTTGAGGGAAGGGGTGGGTGGGACTGGTTTGCTGCACACTCTTTCCACTGCCTGCGCTTGATTTCTGCATGCTCTCGGCGACGAGACTCGAGGTGCTCAGCGCCCTCCCGGATGCGCTTCATCCACTTAGGGTGGTCTTTGGCCAGGGTCTCCCGGGTGTCAGTGGGGATGTTGCACTTTATCAAGGAGGCTTTGAGGGTGTCCTAGTAAAGTTTCCACTGCCCACCTTTGGCTCATTTGCTGTGAAAGAGTTCTGAGTAGAGCGCTTGCTTTGGGGGTCTCGTGTCTGGCATGCGAACTATGTGGCCTGCCCAGCAGAGCTGATCAAGTGTGGTCAGTGCTTGGATGCTGGGGATGTTGGCCTGGTCGAGGACGCTAATGTTGGTGCGTCTGTCCTCCCTGGGAATTTGTAGGATCTTGCAGAGACACCGTTGATGATATTTCTCCAGCGACTTGAGGTGTCTACTATAGAATCATAGAATGGTTACAGCATGGAAGAAGACTACTTGGCCCATCAAGCCTATGCCAGCTCTCTGCAAGAGCACCTCAGGTGGACCCATTCCCCACCCTTTCCCCATAGCCCTGCAATTTTTTTCTTTTATCCAACTCCCTTATTGCAGTTTGTGGGACCTTACTGTGCACAATTTGTTGCTGCCTTTTCCCTACATTACAACAGTGACTACACTTCAAAAGTACTTAATTGGCTGAAAAGCGCTTTGGGGCATCCTGAAGTTATGAAAGGCACTATACAAATGCAAGTCTTATTATATACACGAGTCATGACATTGAGGTTGGGTTGGTAGCACTGATTGGACATATTCTTGGAGGTTGGACCTCCCACCCCCACAATCCCACCAGTGGTCGATCCTCGCAGTGCCACGCCTTCCCATGGCCGACTGTAAAGTGAACCGCCTCTTCATTATCCGATTTGGATGATATGTGACTGTCAAACAGCTTCCCATTTCCAATGTTTTTACAGCTAATAAATTAAAGTGTTCAAAGAAAATGAAAACAAAACACAAGTTATTTTCAACTGCCCAATGCTTCGACTCTATGCTTGTTCGCAACAGTATCCTGGAGATTAATCTTTAATTCTCAGAGACTCCAGGAGGGTTAGCAACCCTACAATGAGTCGTCAACAGATTTTTTTGATAGTGGTGGGAAAAGTGACAGTACTACATCGGAGCTCAATCCTGCCCGCCCCTCACATACTACCCACCTCTCCAGCACAATCTCTGAAATAACATCAGTCATCGCAACCCGAGCTAATTATCCCCTCTACAATTTAGAGATATTGAAGGACAATTGGAGTGCCCCCACCCTCTCCCAGTTGAGATCAACTAATTCAGCACATGGTCAACTTGGGGCCTTCCTGGTTTGTTTGGCACAGCTACTTCACTGAATAAACTCCCTTAACAATTAGGGGAACTATGATTGACCTTTTTAACATTAATTTTGCAATAAAGAAATTTTAACATTTCAAGATTTCCCAATGATTTTGTGTGTAAGTGTACGGAGCCCTAAGGATTAGAAACAGGCTCAGGTTCAATGCATTATCTATGCTGTTAGCTGCCTTCAGCTGGGTCAGTCTCTGGATGCTGAAATGTGTGCCCTTGAGCTAGGGAGGGGCAACTAAAATCAGCCAGCATTCCTGTTGTTGATCACTATCCTGTGACACCAATTGAAGTGCACTGTTCAATTGATGTCATGTGATAGTGATCAGGTGCGGACAGGATCTGGCTTGACTGTGAAACCTTCATGGTTCAAAAGGCTTCTGACACTCACTGTGACTTAACTGTGACTGGAGAGGTAACTGCATTGTCGGAGAGGTACACCTTTGTATCTAGTTGTACGCAAGGGCACTCAAGCTTAAATGTTACAAGCTTTTATTTGACCCGTCAGTTCCTGGTGTACAATGGAACTGGGCATCAGTACAAATTCAGTATATAGGGGCAGAGCAATGACTGAGATGTCACGATCCTGAAAAAAGGGTAAAACTCTTGGAACTGTAAAAACATTTCAAAATTTAATTAGCTCAACAGACTCAGGGTCACGCTTGCAGACTGAACGGAGATGTTCTGCAAAGCAATCACTTGTACTTCTTTCAATCTAGTACACTATTCGCTGCCCACGATGTAGTCTCCTCTACATTGGGGAGACCAAACTCCGATTGGGTGATCACTTTGCAGAACACCTCCGTTCAGTTTGCAAGTGTGACTGAGCTTTCAGTCGCCTGTCATTTTAATTCTCCGCCCCACTCCCACTCTGACCTCTCTGTCCTTGGCCTCCTGCACTATTCTAATGAAGCTCGAGAAATGGCACCTCATTTTTCTTTTTGGCACGTTACAACCTTCGGACTCCACATTGAGTTCAACAATTTCAGATCATAACCACTGCTCCCATTTTTTTTGGACAGCAGCCATTGGTAATGATTCTGTTTTTTCCACTTGCACCTCCCCGGACCCATTTTTTTTGTTTGTTTACTTGTCCCATTACCACCGCCTTCTGCCTTGCACCATCATCCCTTTTATCATTTAATCTCTCCTGCCTATCACAGACCTTTCCGTTTGTTGTTTCCTCCCCTTCCCCATTAAAACCAGTTGCATCTGTAACTTTTTCCAGTTCTGATGCAAGATCAATGACCTGCAACATTAACTCTGTTTCTATCCCCACGTGCTGCCTGACCTGCTGGGTATTTCCAGCATTTTCTGATTTTATATTAAAGTAGGTTTACTGTTGATCTTTTCTACAACTGTATCTCTTCAGTGATATGCTCACATTAATTGCATCTGTGATTATGCATTATATTCCATTTAGTGAGTTGTCAGCTTGCCTCTCGTCTGAGGGTCAGTGGGTATCAGTTCAAGCCATACTACAGGATTTGAAAAGCTAATATAGACTGTCACTCCAATGCACTGTCAGAAGTACAGGGGGGAGTTTTAAATCACAAGAATGGGTGTTTGGGAGTGGGTCGGGAGGGAATGCGGGGGGCTTAATATCTTTGACATTTACAGCAGAAGTACAACGCGCCCACTTCCAGGTTTAATGGAGGCGCGTTTGGAAGCAACCAAGAATTCTATTCGCTGAAGTCAGGGATTCAATTATTGCAGGCTGGTATGCACTTATTGCAATTAAAGAAAGAAAAGAAAGACTTGAATTTATATAGCGCCATTCATGACCACCGGACGTCTCAAAACGCTTTACAGCCAATGAAGTACTTTTGAAGTGTAGTCACTGTTGTAATGTAGGAAACACGGCAGCCAATTTGTGCACAAGTAAGCTCCCACAAACAGCAATATGAGAATGAACAGATATTCTGCTTTTTTGTTATGTTGATTGAAGGATAAATGTTGGCCAGGACACCAGGGATAACTCTCCTATTCTTCTTTGAAATAGTGCCATGGGATCTTTTACGTCCACTTGAGAGCAGACGGGGTCTCGGTTTAACGTTTCATCCGAAAGACAGCACCTCTAACAGTGCAGCACTCCCTACGCACTGCACTGGAGTGTCAGCCTAGATTTGTTTTGGTGCTTAAGTCCCTAATTAACATCCTTAGGGCACGTTAATGAGATTTTTGCAAATTGTTAACTTGGTTCCAAATTTGACTTGTGCAGCATGGGTTTCCCGGGGCTTGAGAAACTGACCAGAGAAACCGATGTGAGTTTGAGCAACAGTTCAGGTGGGTATTTAAACTTGCTGTCCCGTCTGAATAAAAGCCCATTTATTGCAGCTGGTGTCTCAGTTCTTTCTGGCAAAGAGAGTTTTTGGCAGAAAGTTCTTGTGTGGATACAGTTTTGTTTCCAACTTTGGAGGTTTTCAAAGTGGCAAGATCAGGAGGGGAGGCATGTTGGATGCTTTTGATAGAAGGGGAAGACCATCACCAACCAAGGCAGCGATGCAGTGCTGTAGTGGGATCAGCAGGTGTACAGGACAGAGGTGCAGACAAGAGGGGCCGAGGTTGCAGGAAGCACTATCTCACATCATCATAGGCAGTCCCTCGGAATTGAGGAGGACTTGCTTTCACTCTTAAAATTAGTCCTTAGGTGGCTGAACAGTCCAATGCGAGAACCACAGTCCCTGTCACAGGTAGGACAGATAATCGTTGAGGGAAAGGGTGGGTGGGACTGTTTAACCTAAGCCACCTCCAGGCCAGGTCCAAGATCATCCAAACTTCTGTTGTTGATCTGCAGTACGCGGACGACGCTTGCGTCTGTGCACATTTTGAGGCTGAACTCCAGGATATAGTCGATGTATTCACCGAGGCATATGAAAGCATAGGCCTTACGCTTAACATCCGTAAGACAAAGGTCCTCCACCAGCCTGTCCTTGCCGCACAGCACTGCCCCCCAGTCATCAAGATTCATGGCGCGGCCCTCGAAAACGTGGACCACTTCCTATACCTCGGGAGCCTCTTGTCAACAAAGGCAGACATTGATGCAGAGATTGAACACCGCCTCCAGTGTGCCAGTGCAGCTTTCGGCCGGCTGAGGAAAAGAGTGTTCGAAGACCAGGCCCTCAAACTTGCCACCAAGCTCATGGTCTACAGGGCTGTAATAATACCCGCCCTCCTGTATGGATCAGAGGCATGGACGATGTACAGAAGATACATCAAGTCGCTGGAGATATATCATCAACGATGTCTCCGCAAGATCCTGCAAATCCCCTGGGAGGACAGGCGCACCAACATCAGTGTCCTCACCCAGGCTAACATCCCCAGCATTGAAGCACTAACCACACTCTATCAGCTTCACTGGGCAGACCACTTAGTTCGCATGCCAGACACAAGACTCCCTAAGCAAATGCTCTACGCGGAGCTCCTTCATGGCAAACGAGCCAAAGGTGGGCAGCGGAAAAGGACACCCTCAAAGCCTCCCTAGTGAAGTGCGACATCACCACTGACATCTGGGAGACCCTGGCCGAAGACCGCCTTAGGTGGAGAAAGTGCATCCGGGAGGGCGTTGAGCTCTTCGAATCTCAACGCAAAGAGTGTGAAGAGGTCAGGTGCAGGCAGCAGAAGGAGCGTGTGGTAAATCAGTGCCACCCCCCCCCCTTCCCCCGACGAATGGCTGTCCCACCTGTGACAGGGTCTGTGGCTCTCGTGTTGGACTGTTCATCCACCAAAGAACTCACTTCAGTAGTGGAAGCAAGTCTTCCACGATTCCGAGGCACTGCCTATGATGATGAGTGTGGGACTGGTTTGCTGCATGCTCTTTCCTCTGTCTGTACTTGATTTCTGCATGCTCTCAGTTATGAGATTCGAGCTGCTCAGCGCCTGCCCGGATACACTTCCTCCACTTAGGGCGGTCTTTGGCTAGGGACTCCCAGGTGTCGGTGGGGATATTGAACTTTATCAGGGAGGCTTTGAGGGTGTCCTTGTAACGTTTCCTCTGCCCACCTTTGGCTCGTTTGCCATGAAGGAGTTCCGACTAGAGCACTTGCTTTGGGAGTCTCTGTTCGCATGTCAGAAACATGTCGCCTGCCCAGCGGAGCTGATCAAGTGTGGTCAGTGCTTCAATGCTGGGGATGTTGGCCTGGTCTAGGACGCTAATGTTGCTGTGTTTGTCCTCCCAGGGGATTTATAGGATCTTGCAGAGACATCGTTGGTGATATTTCTCCATTGACTTGAGGTGTCTACTGTACATGGGCCATGTCTCTGAGTCATACAGGAGGGCGGGTATTACTACAGCCCTGTAGACCATGAGCTTGGTGGCAGTTTTGAGGGCCTGGTCTTCAAACATTCTTTTCCTCAGGTGGCTGAAGGCTGCACTGGCACTCTGGAGGCAGTGTTGAATCTCGTCGTCAATGTCTGCTCTTGTTGATGAGGCTCTCGGGGTATGGGAAATGGCGCACGTTGTCCAGGGCCACGCCGTGGATGTTGATGACTGGGGGGCAGTGCTATGCGGCGAGGACAGGCTGGTAGAGGACCTTTGTCTTACGGATATTTAGCGTAAGGCCCATGCTTTCGTATGCCTCAGTGAATACGTCGGCTATGTCCTGGAGTTCAGCCTCTGTGCGCAGATGCAGGCGGCGTCCGCGTACTGTAACTCGCGACAGAGATTGGGGTGGCCTTGGACCTGGACTGGAGACGGTGAACAGGTTCCCACAGGTTCTGTAGTTTAGTTCCACTCCAGTAGGGAGTTTGTTGACTGTGAAGTGGAGCATGGCAGTGAGGAAAATTGAGAAGAGGGTTGGGGCATTGATGCAGCCCTGTTTGAGCCCGGTCTGGACGTGGATTGGGTCTGTAATGGATCCGTTGGTAAGGGTCACAGCCTGCATGTCGTCGTGGAGCAGGCGGAGGATCGTGACGAACTTTTGGTGACATCCGAAATGGAGGAGGATGCTCCATAGACCCTCATAGTTGACAGTGTCAAAGGCCTTTGTAAGGTCAAAGAAGGTCATGTATAAGGGATGGCACTGTTCCCTGCATCTCACATCATAGGGTTTACAGCCAGACGCTCAGCTTCCTTGGTTTCACAGAAGAGCAGTGCTTCCATAGGCTGAGGTTGTCATTTCAGTTGGTGGCAGACATCTGCATCCTCCGACAGGAAGGCCTGCTCCCTGGTGGCCATGCATTTACAGTGCCTGTGAAAGTGACCAACGCCCTGAACTTTTTCAACTGGGTGTTGCTGAAGGTTACGTGGGTGTGTGGAGTGAAGTGATGGAGAACCGTTAGCAAGACAGAGTGAAAGGGGACAGGGGCTTAAACAACAGAATGTAGGCGAATCAGCAAATGTACTCACTTTTCCCGATCTGGTTAGTTCATTAAACCGCTTCCTATATTGCATCCAAGACCTGGGCACAATGCTTCTGCTCACCACCTCAGCCATCTCCAAGTACACCTTCTAGGCACGAGCCACAAGTTTCTTTCTCCTACTTCTGGGGAAAAGTATGTCTTTTCTGCTCCTGACTGCCCCCAGCTGTAATTCCAGTGATGGGTCATTGAATCTGGTTGCTGCCCTTGCTCCAAGTCCACCATCCATCCTGAATGCCTCCAATTTCCATTTGTGTGCTGTCCCTTTAAATAGAGCTGAGATTGCATCTTGCGGGTACGCATCATGGCTGCTCAGCAGAAGTGAAACCTGGAAGTCAAAATAAATTGGTTCACTTGAGCTGAGATCGCCGATTCCGACCTGCTGAGTTCACTTCTGGATTTTGCCCTCGCAACTCCATCCCCTGCCACCCACTTGGATGCCACCTCTATAATAATAGCAAGGCCACAGTCTTTTAGATGAGACATTAAACTATTCAGGTGCATTTAAGATATTATCAGTGTCCCGCACAATATTCAATCATCAACTAACATTACCAAAACAGATTTTTCTTGTTATTCATTTTCGGGATGTGGGTGCCACTGGCAAGGCTGGCATTTTTGTCCATCCCTAGTTGCCCTTGTGAAGGTGGTGGTGGGTCCGCTTCTTGAACCACTGAAGTTCATTTCATGAAGGTCCTTCTACAATTCTATTAGGTCAGGTCCCAGGAGTTTGACCCAACGGTAATGAAGGAACGGGGATATGTCCAAGTTGGGATGGTGTGTGTGACTTGGAGGAGAACTTAGAAGTGATGGTTCCCAAGCACCTCCTGCCCTTGACCTTCAAGGTGTTGGAGGTTGTGGGTTTGGGAAGTGCTGCCAAAGTGGCCTTGGCAACTTGCTGCTGTGCATCTCGTAGATAGTACACACTGCAGCCATAATGGTGGATGGAGTGGATGTTTAAGCTGATTAACTGGTCATTCAGCTCTGCTATTTGTGGTACCTTGCTGAGTGCAAATCAACTGCTGCATTGGTCCTGATAATAACATTCACCACATTTCAGAATCATTGATTATGAAGTGCTTTGGGATGTCCTGAGGATGTGGAAAAAGTGCTGTATAAATGCAAATCCTTTTCTTCATACAAACTTTAATGCCTTGAAGGAAAAACAAGATTGGAAACTGGTGTCAGATCTATGATATACTTCTTAAAAACTGTAGTCCACAATCCTTTCTCTTTGTGTCCAGTAATAATGCAATTTTTTGTTCCAATGTGCATTGCTTTCAGCCAATATTGGAATTTCAGAAAAGAAACTCTTGACATAAGTACCAATCGTGTTTTTTCTGAATCCATTACTGCCTTCGTACTCAGTGAGTGCAAGAAAATTCTGCCGTTGCTCATCTACTTAGATTTTAATTTCCTCACCTATTCTTTAACAGCAAATCTCCCTGTCTCCCTCGATCAGTCTGTATCTGTCTCCGTTCCTCTTTTTCTGTTTCTCTCTCTCTCTCTCTCTCTCTCTCTCTCTCTCTGTGTGACCCTCACAATCAGTCACTCTCTCTCCCTGTCCCTCTCTGTCTCTCCCTGTCCCTCTTTCTCTGTCCAGCTCGATTAGTCTATGTCTGTCTCTGTCCCCCTCTTTCTCTGTCCTTCTCGCAATATATGTCTGTCTCTCTCACTCTCCCTATCCTCCTTGATCAATCTATATCTCTCTGTCCCTCTCGCTCTGTCCCTTTCGATCAGTCTATGTCTGTCCCTCTCTCTCCCTGTCCTTCTCCCTCTCCCTGTCCTTCTCCCTCTCCCTGTCCTTCTCCCTCTCCCTGTCTGACTCTCTTCAATCCAATTCTCTCGAAGACTCTGGAAGTAATTGTCAACTTACCACTGGACTGTGAAACTAGTGTTACAAGTCAGGTGACCAAAAGCTTAGTCAAAGAGGTTAGTTTTAAGGAGGGTCTTAAAGAAGGGCAGGGAGGTTTAGGGAGGAAATTCCAGAACTTGGGGCTTAGATGGGTATAATAAATCTGCACAGACTGGTGATCAAACCAGTATTCACCTGGATCTGTATGGCTCAGTTATTCAATGGATAAACTTTCCATTGAAATCATTAGAAAGAAAAACTCTAACCAAGATAGCCATACATGTGTCCAGATTGGATGCGGCCTGTGGGGGTGGTTGCTCTGGCTGCCTACCTCTCTTCCGCTGCTTTGTCTGCGTCCAGGTGGCCCTGGAGAAGGAGCAGGTGGTGTTTGTCTATACACTTGAGGCCTTCCACAATCGGTGGGCACTGAAGGGACTGGAATGCATAGGTAACACTACAAATAATGTCATGATCAGTTTGATTTGATCAGTTTCCTTTCTATTTCTGTATGATTTGGGTGATATTAGTTGTGTTCCTCTAAAAAGAGAGGGCTTTAGTTAGATTTTTGGGGTCTGATGTCACTGGGGAAACCCACTGTCTCCTTAAGGGTGCAATTAAGAGTTAGAAAGGAAAAAAGTGTGGTTTTTATTTTAAGCACCTGGCGCACAATGCTGATTTTACTCTCCAATGTGAAAATGACCACCATTGCCTCTTGCTGGGATACCACTGTTACAATTACCAGGGTGCCTCCATCATCGCCTGTTTGATAATCATTGGTATGCCTTCACCGTGACTAGTGGGAGGTTGATGACCACAGGGTCATCACAATCAAGCTGGACACTGTCTGCACCCAACGGCCACACAATGCCCACCCAGCAGGAGGCACTAGATGTCAATTAAGAGCAAAAGGGCGGGGCAATTTTTTCACCCTTTGTAACCCAAAGATGTTGAAGCCATTTGTAGTGCCCTGACAACAGATTGCATTTATACAGCACCATTAACGGAGTAACACATTCCAAGTCACTTCACAGCAGCCTAACCAGACAACTGTTTGACCCCGAGCCTGGAGATATTGCTTGGTCAAGGAGCTTGGTTTTAAGGAGGATCTTAACAAGGGAGAGAGAGGTCATATCATATAGGCAGTCCCTTGGAACCGAGGAAGACTTGCTTCCACTCCCAAAGTGAGTTCTTTGATGGCTGAACAGTCTGATACGAGACCCACAGACCCTGTTACAGGTGGGACAGACATTTGTCGAGGGAAGCTGTCGGTGGGGCTGGTTTGCCGTGCGCTCCTTCTGCTGCCTGCGCTTGGCCTCTTCATGCTCTTGGCATTGAGACTCGAAGAGCTCAATGCCCTCCCGGATGCACTTTCTCCACCTCGGGCGGTCTGCGGCCAGGGTCTCCGAGGTGTCAGTGGTGATGTTGCACTTTACCAGGGAGGCTTTGAGGGTGTCCTTGTAACGTTTCCGCTGCCCACCTTTGACTCGTTTACCATGAAGGAGAGAGAGGTATTGAAGCAAGGAGGACATTTCAGAACTTGGGGCTTAGACGGGTTTAATAACTCAGCACAGACTGGTGATCAAACCAGTATTCACCTGGGTTTGTTTGGCTGTCACTCAATAGATAAAGTTGAGCCAGATAATCTATTATTTTTTTTTATTCGTTTGAGGTTCCTCCTTCCTCAGAACTTTGGAAAAAAATGGTTTCCTTAATATAACCATTTTGTGCTCAAACGTTAGGGTTATGTTTTTTGATTTCAAAATATACTTTATTCATAAAAAAATCTGTACAGTACGTTCAAAGGCATTTCAATACAGCTGCGGTCAGCAATCCCATACACTATTATTTGGGTGCTGACTGCAGTTCTGTTCGTTACATTTCCTTGTTTTCCAGTTCAAGTGCAATTCCGTCCAATACGGGATACCTTGCAGTACATGCAAACAAATTACATTTCATGTGTCACTATGGTTATGTGTTTTCCAAAACTGGCATGCTTGGAGTTGGACAGTTGACAGACGAAATGTATGAAGGTCACTTCTTAATTAAGACAGTGGCTCTTCTAAGTTAAAAGTATCCAAAAAAAATGTGATGAAAGATTAGGGAAGGAGCGATGTGTTGGCAGATGGGTAGGCTGCAGACATCGCTGACACCTTGTGAAACGGATTGCTTCATTTTGGAATTCAATATATCAAAAAGAAATGCGTGACGAAGTGTGAACATGCAAGCCACCTCCTCCTCCTGCCCTAGTCTTTTGGGAGACCTGTAAATTGACTCCCCTACCTTTAATTGGCTGTGTTTTTAAATCGAGCGGCCGGGAGGAGTGGTTTAAGTATTTGAAACCGGTTTCACCCAGGATTTGGTCAGAGACAGTGGAGGAGAAGATGGGGAGAGATAGGAGCGAGTGTGCGGTTAGGTGTGTCTTGCTGACAGCTCTTGGTCTGTTGCTCTGCTGTCCGGTGGCTCTGAGCTCGATGGGGGAAGCCCACCCCGGCGGCTACACCGAGCCCGGCGGCTCTCACGGAGGCAACGAGACGAACGACCACCAGTCAGGCTTCCACATCGTCTCCTTCCATTGGGAACATGTCCAATCCCCTTACGTCATAGCGCTGTGGATCTTAGTGGCCAGTTTGGCTAAGATAGGTGAGTGATGGGACGTTGGTCTCCAGAGCTGTCCCACGGGCGTCTCTTTCTGTGAAATGTTTTCTGTCCAGCCGGCAAATAAAGAGCTGTGATGTGGAATGTGCATGTGCTTTCTCTTAACCCGAATCCCTTACTGTTACGCATTGAGAACTTTCAACGTGGGAGATTGTTCTGATGTTCATTTGATGCTAAGCTCACAAAAGGTGTTTTAAGGGGGGAAAACTCGGATGAAGTCGAATGCAGAGGGACAGTAAATTCTGGGGTGGGGGGAACTTGCACACGTTGTAGCATGAGCTAAAGTGAGGAAAGTGTCCGCAAACGGAGCGGAGAGAGCTTGTTAAATTAGTTTTAAAAACGATCTTTTCAAGTCTGTCGCTTTAAAACGTTGACCTACTCTATATTCAGATTGGTAATAGTTCTTGTATCATTTGGGGTTTGAAATCCGCTGTGCATTCCACTGCTGGTGATGGATGCGCATGTCAAGATGTTAAAAATGAACACAATGGGTCCAATTCTACCCTTTTAGGTTGATTTATGCAAAATGCTACAGTAGCTTACATTTATATAATGCTTCTCTCTCAACGTTTTGAGGTGCTTTGCACAGGTAAAAGGGGAGGAATGTTTAAGGCTATTTGCAGTGCTTACTGTTTATAATAGATTGACTGCTGCTATCTGTCCCAGGCAATAATTCCTTAACTAAAACAGCTGGCAGTAAGAGTCCACCCTTGCTCAGTGTTCTTGAGCTGAATGCTAGGCCAGATAGCCGCTGCTGAATTATTCCAATTCCCCACCTCCCAGGAATGTCATTTCTATTGCTCTTGTTGGCCTGGTAACCAAGATTGAGAATATGATGTGTGAAGAATGAAAGCAGTGAGTGTATTTGCTTATTTTTGGAGCTGGCACCTTGTTGTCATGATCCCAGATTTTGGTATTTGTTGAGTTGGATTCTCAGTGTGTTTTTAAAAAAACATTCATACCTGTGCATTTTTAAACCTTGAATGCAAGGATCATGGCCTCTGTCTTTGGATATGTTAAAACAAGGTCCCATCCATCGACTTAAATGGACGTTTGAGATCTCATGGCACTTTCGGAAGAGCTGGGGATTTCCCTTGGTATCTTGGCCAACATTCTTCCCTCAACTAACCGCACCAAAATAGGTGAATTGGTCATCTATCTCACTGTTTGTAGAACATTGCATTGTGTAAGATGGTTGCTGTGTTTGGCTACTGAAAAATATTGACTGCATTGCAAAGTAATTCCTTCTATGTGAAGCACTTTGGAATGTTCACATAGATGTAGTAATAAAAACTTGCATTTATATAGTGCTGTTAAGGTAGACAAAGTTCCCAAGTGCTTCACAGAGGCGTAATCCCAAAAAATGCTGAGTCAAAGGAGAAGTGACCAAAAATATGGTCAAAGAGGATGGTCTTAGTGGGGTGGAAGGTGAATAGGTTTAGAGCTAGGAGACATAAGGCCATGAAGTGATTTGAACAGCAGTATGATCATTTAAAATTTCAGGCATTGGGGGACTGGGCAAGTGGGACCTGGTATCGGACAAGATACAGTCAGCAGTGTTTTTTTTAATGAGTTGAGGTTTATGGAGGGTAGAAGACGGTAAATCAGCCAGGAGAGCTTTGTAATATTCAAGTCTGGAAGTGATCAAGACATGACTGAGTGTTTCAACAGTGTAGGGGATCGAGGTGGGCAATGTTATGGAGGTCAGATTAAGCAGCCTTTATGATGTAGGGGATACGGGGTCAGAAACTTGGCTCATGGTCAAATAGGATGGCACGTTTGTAAACAATTTGCTTCAGTCTGAGAGACGGCGGTGAGAGATGGGGATGGATTTGTTGGCAAAAGTACAGAGTTTGTGGTGGGGGCGAAAACTAAAGACTTCAGTCTTCTCCATGTTTAGCTGGAGGAAGGTGTGGTGCATCCAAGTCTCGGCATCAGATAAGCTGTTTGACAACACCGGAGCAGTGAAGGGGTTAAGAAAGTTAAAGAGGTAGAGCTCGATGTCATCTTCGCACATTTGGAACCTGATCCCATGTTTTCAGTTGAAGTTACCAAGGGGCAGCATCGCATATGAGGAGGAATAGGGGACCGAAGATAGATCCTTGGGAAATTCCAGAAGTTACGGTGTGGGGGTGCAAAGTGAAGCCATTGGTAGAGGTGCTGTGGCTACGATAGGATAGCTAAGATTGGAACCAGGCGAGGGCAGTACCACGGAGCTGGACCGCAGAGGAAAGGCATTGGAGGAGGTTGGTATGGTCAACCATGTCACAGACTGCAGTGAGGTTGAGGAGCGATAATGCTCCATAGTCTTTATTGACTGTGACCGTCATTTGTGACTTTGGTTAGGGCCATGTTAGTGTTGTGGAGGGGTGGGAGAGGGGGTGGAAACCTGATAAGATACAAACAGGACATTGCTCTATATAATTGTCCATTTGTTGTTTCTATATGCTGCACACTTGCTTTTGCATTACTGCTCGGGACCTGTTCTCTCTAGCTGGGTCAACACAGGGACCTGGAGAACAAGCTCTTTTGAGACCAGCTTCCTGTGGTGAAGTGTCCATAATCCAGCAGGAGAAACATGGATGCAGATTTTCTTGCGACTGTAAACTGTTAATTCAATAAAGTTGAGGTGACTGAAGAAGACCACTGTGTTACTGTCTGCTGCTCCTACAGTATTTAACAATCCTGTCCCTGTATCTCTCGACGGCATCACGCGCCCTTCCATGGGAACAACCTAGATTATGGATTGACCTCAATTGCAAAGAGTTTTATTGGCAAAATGATATGGGGCAAGCTTCAAACCAGATTTAATTTCAAAGTCAACAACCAAAAATACTTGTGCTTTGAAAAATAAATAAAAATAACTACTTTTTATCATGAAAATCCTTCCCTTTTAATCATTTATTGTGCTGTGCCTTTTAATCAACAACAACTTGTATTTATATAGCATCTTTAAGATAGTGAAACGTCTCTAGGCGCTTCATAGGAGTATTATGCGATTTAACAAATTTGACACCGAGCCACATATAAGTAGAGATTAGTGCAGGTGACCAAAAGCTTGGTCAAAGAGGTATGTTTTAAGGAGTGTCTTGAATAAGGAAAGGGAAGTGGAAAGGCTTTGGCAGGGAGTTCCAGAACTTGGGGCCTAAGCAATAGAAGGCACAGCTACCAATGGTTGAGTGATTATAATCAGGGATGCTCAGGATGGCAGAATTAGAACATCGTAGACATTTCTGGGGTGTGGGGGGCGGGGGGGTTGTGGGGCTGGAGGAGATTAGAGATAGGGAGAGCCGAGGCCACGGTGGGATTTGAAAATAAGGATGAGAATTTTGAAATCAAGGTGTTGCTTAACCAGAAGCCAATGTAGGTTAGCGAGCACAGGGGTGATGGGTGAGCGGGACTTGGTGCAAGTTAGGACACGGCAGCCGAGTTTTGGATCACCTCTAGTTTACGTAGGGTAGAATGTGGGAGGCCAGCCAGGAGTGCGTTGGAATAGTCAAGTCTAGAGGTAAAAAGGCATGGAGGAGGGTTTCAGAAGCGGATGAGCTGAGGCAAATGTGGAGACGGGCGATGTTATGGAGGTGGAAATAGATGATATTAGTTATGCTGCAGATATGTGGTCGAAAGCTAATTTCAGGGTCAAATATGACACCAATGTTGTGAACAGTCTGGTTCAGCCTCAGATAGAAGTTATGGAGAGGGATGGAGTCAGTGGCTAGGGAGCGGAGTTTGTGGCGGGGATCGAAAACAATGGCTTTGGTCTTCCCAATATTCAATTGGAGAAAATTTCTGCTCATCCAGAACTGGATGTAATTTAGAGACCATGGAAGGGTTGAGAAAAGTAGTAATGAGGTAGAGCTGGGTGTCATCAGTGTACACTGACTCTGTGTTTCCGGATGATGTCGCCAAGAGGCAACATGTAAATGAGAAACAGGAGGGGGCCAAGGATAGGTCCTTGGGGAACATCAGAGGTAATGATGTGGGGGTGTGAAGAGAAGCCGTTGCAGGTGATTCTCTGGCTATGATTAAATAGATAAGAATGGAACCAGGCAAGTGCAGTCCTACCCAGCTGGATGACGGTGGAGAGGCGTTGGAAAAGGATAGAATGGTCAACCGTGTCAAAGGCTGCAGACAAGTCAACAAGGATGAGTCGGGATAGTTTGGCTTTGTCACAGAAACAAAGGATGTAATTTGTGACTTTAGTGACAACTGTTTCGGTACTATGGCAGGCGCAGAAACCGGATTGGAGGGACTCAAACATGGAATTGTGGAGAAGATGGGCACGGATTTGGGAGGTGGCAACACGTTCAAGGACTTTGGAGAGGAAATGAGTTTGCAAGGATGGAGGGATTAAGGGGTGTTTTTTTGAGAAGGGGGTGATGACAGCAGATTTGAGGAGAGGGGGACAGTACCTAAGGAAAGCAAACCGTTAACAATGTCAGCTAACATGGGAGCTAGAAGTTGGGTGGTCAGCAGTTTGTTGGGAATAAGGTTAAGGAAATAGGAAATGGGTCTCCTGGACAGGGTGAGCTTGGAAAGGTCATGAGGGGAAATTGTAGAGCAACTGGAGAAAATGTGAGGTCATGGCTAGGGCAAGGGGCTTCTTTAGAGGAAGTTTGGTCCGGTGGGCTAGGGGAAGGAAGGGAAGAGGCAGAGGCAGCCGAACGGATGGTCTCAATCTTGGAGACAAAGAAATCCAAGAGCGCCTCACACCTTTCTTTAGGAGGTGAGGGTGGAGACTGGGGAGTGGGGTTTAAAAAGACGGTTAGCAGTGGAGAATAGAAGCCGGGATTTATCTTTACATTCCAGAATGATTCTGGAATAGTGAGGGATTTTGGCAGACGTGAGCAGGACTCGATAATGCTTTATGCAGTCCAGCACATTTGGCGGTGAATGTCTAAACCAGTTGTCTGCCATATCTGTTGGACTTAAGGGAGTGAAGACCAGGGCTGTAACAGAGGGAATGACCAGGGTGAGAGAGAGTAATTGTTTTAACAGGGACTAGGACAACAAAGCTGGTGGTGGTGGTGGGGGTGTGATTGAGCAGATCGGTAGCTGCCGAGATGTCATGGTGAAGGGAGGGCCCAAGGCTGGACAGTTGGGAGTTGATAAGTGCAGTTGTAAGAGAGTCAGGAGAGAGTTTTTTCCAGGGGTGGACACAGAAGGTAGGGTAAGGGATTGGGTGGAAGGGGTTGTAGGTGGAGAATGATACGAGGAAGTGGTCAGAGATGGCCTTATCTGCAATTGGGAGTAGCGAGGCCACGAGAGATGTCAAGGTCAATGGGTTGGGGAGTTTACATGGAGGGAAAGATTAAGGGAGGACAAGAGGCTAGTGAACTGAAAGGAGAGAGAGCATGATGATTTGAGATGGAGGTTGAAATCACTAAGGATGAGAAGTCGTTGAGTGCAGAAGGAGGAAAGTAATATTTTTTATGGTACTTGGGTGGGCTCTTCTGATATCTTAACCAAATGGCCATTTTGCGAGTGAACTTTTGTGTGGGTGCATAAACATTTATGTATGCATGAGTTGGTGATACTTAAGGTAGTGACTTACCCAACAAGCTAACCTGGCAGCTTTACTTACAGTATTAACTCCTGACTAAAACAAGTGCTTTGTTTAAACATCAGTGAAGCACTTGCATAAAGAGATGTTGCAAGCTTCTAGTCATGTCATTGCACCATACATTCTTTAATAAACTGTCTAACCCACACCAGTGCAATTAGATACCCAGAAGCAAGTTGGTCAGATGTTATTTGATCGCTGAAATCTGATGACTTCATAACCAGAGAAAAGGAAGGTTGAAACATCCATGAATTTTACATGATTGCAGATTAATGCTGTCTCGGATGATGTGTTAGTTCAAGTATCGGCCTTGGCTTGGTGAGAGCATCCTCCCTTCTGAGTCAATCGTAGGTCAAGGAACTTGAGCATATAATCTAGGGCTATTATTCCTATCTTTGAGAAGTTAAACCAAGGCCTCTTCAGGTGGATGTCAAAGATCCACGCCCCTATTCTAAGAACAGCAGTGGCGTTCTCCCCAGTGTCTTGACCAATATTTATCTTTCAATTAACATTGCAAACAAATTAATTGGTTGCATTTCTTATTGCTGTTTGTGTGACCTTTCTGTGTGAGAATTGGTTGCCATCTTTGCCTCCACTTAAAAAATGGTTCATTGATTGTAAAGAGCTTTGGGATGTCCTGAGGATCTGGGAGGCGCTATATAACTACCAATTCATTCTTCGTGGTTTTTATCAGTTATATAACTAACATCTTGTCTGTTTAAATCACACAACCTGATTGGCTCAAATATTTATAACAATAAATCATTTTAACTCATTTGAAAGAATTATCACTGTATTATCCCCTTCTTGTGCTCAAGACCACTGCAAAGTGCAGCAGCTAATTTGCACATGTAAGATCCCACAAACTGCAAAGCGATGAATTACCAGTTAATCTGTTTGTGCTGATGCCTGCAGAAACATCTGAATCTTTTTTAATTTGGCATTGCTCATGCCGTATTAGCACAACACAAGTGGTGGTAGGGAGGGTACAAAGGCCTTAGGTAAAACATAGGAGACAGAGCAAAGAAACAATAGAAAGAGATGAAGGAGGAGAGGGTGGTAAATAAATAAGTCTATGCATAGAAATCTCTCTTTGATAAAATCTCCTTGAATTTGTTTCAGCAATGCTGAGGGCCAGGGAATGCAGAGACACTGAAGGATGAGGATAAGGGGACAAAACCATGTTTGAAGAGGGATAGAGAAGAATCCTATTTGTGGGCCAGGTTAAAAAGCGACAGACTCCCTGCTGTGGGGCCTGGAGAGAGATTATCTCTCCTTGTCTCACCATCACTGGCTAGCATAGGGTCGCTGGATGGTGCTGGGAGCAAGAATCCTGGATTTTCCCTCACTCCTTTGTCCAAGAGCGCTTGTATCATCCTCGTCAATGTATGAAGGTTTCTTCCTTTATTCCTTAAAGCTCCAGTATTTCTTGTTCATTCATCCCCTCCGCACCACCGCCCACCCCCCCCCCCCACACCCCAAAAGAAAATCTGGCAAAAAAGGATTAATAAAAGAACTGCAAAGCGTTGATGTCTGTAATCTAGGAGTTACTCCTGATTAACTTAATAGTAGTGTAGTGGTGGTATATTATTGGACTAGTAAATAAGATGGTATGGAAAAGGCTCATCTGGAATATTACTTTAAAATAATTGGGAGCAGGACAAGAAGATATGGGTTCAAACTAGTGAAGGGTAACTTTGGGACTAATATCAGGAGGTGGCTTTTCACATTGAGTGGAATAGTGAAGGCAAAAAACCCTGGAATCATTTAAGAAGCATTTAGATGCAGCATCTGAGTGTATCCTTTGTCAGTCTCTGGCACCACTCTGATGTAGATGCTTATCTGAACAAACTTAATTCTTCAGTTGGAGATGTGCTTTGCTTTTTTTTAGGCATGTTGGAAAGAGGAACATCTCTCCAAATAGCGCCATGCGATCTCTTAATATCAGTGTTAAAAAAGAACTTGCATTGATACAGCACCTTTCATGACTTCAAGACATCCCAAAGGACTTTACAGCCAATGAAGTACTTTTGAAGTCTAGTCACTTTGTAATGTAGGTAAGCATCTCCTTTGAGGAATGGCACTTCTGACAATGCAGCACTCCCTCAATACTGAAGTGCCAACCTAGATTGTGTACTCCCAGTCCTGGAGTGGAGATTAAACCCACAACCCTCTGATTCTCGGGCCAAAGTTCTATCAACTGAGCTGAATTGGCACACTGAATAAGGAATACGGTTGCAAAGCCTGTCGCTTCACCTCTTTACTTCTGTTCGGTGTCTGGCAGTCAGTGGTCCCAGTGAATTCATTCCAATAGAGGTACTGGTGTTCTGTCATTGCACAGTATCTGAACAATGTCAGATAATTGTTTTTTGGGAACATCTATTTATATAATCAACTTGTTATAGCATGAAAGGATCTAAAAAATCAGTGCATTGATATTAATAGCTTTCAAAATGAATATAATTGCCTTCTATGGGAATACAGTGTACAGTTCACCAAGATTTCAGTATAAGAATGATGATGGTTGTTACAACCTTCAAGACTCTTTGTAGTCTGACTACACTAAAATGTAATTGTACTGTGTACTTTTCTTTTTTTTTACAAAAAGCAGAATTAAAAATGTGTGTGATGCATGCTTGCAGTTTCTTGTCTTGCTAATAAATTTTGACCAGATTATTTTGGAGTTTGTTAATTTAAATTTTACGATGGTCTGACTACCTGTATTAGAATAAACAAGAACCTTTGGACTGCCCAAGGAAGGGAATCTGACTTTCCCCTTCTGTACTGTGTTGTCTGTGTGACTGGAGGGTGGAGGGAATGGTGGAAAGCCCAGAATTGAACCTGCCAGTATGAAGCATAGGGCTGCAAGCCACCCAGGGAATCGTAGCTCAAATTAAAAATGCTATTAAAAGCCCACATTTCATTAATATGGCACAACCTACCTGATGCTGAGAGGAGAGTGCTGTTTTCAAAAAAACTTATGAAGCATTGTGATGGTGAATAGGGAAATATTATTTCATCGAGTTGGCGGGGCGGGGCAGGTGGTGGTGGTGGTGTGTGTCATGGATTTAAAATTGGCACTTACAAATGGTGAATACCGAGGTGCAGTGATTTATGGTTCAAGCCTGTGGTTCGGTGTTCCTTTTGGATTCCGCGCACAATCTTTAGACTGTGGCGGTAGTTCTTTGGGTATGACCAAAAAATGCATCGCAGGACGGTTCTAACACAACCTCTCCAGCATTCTGCTGACACTTCCATGTCCCATTTGTGCAGGATCGAGTGGTGAGTCTGACTTTTTAATAATTAAAAAAAAAAAAATTGATCTGTTTAATACTTGGCAGGTGAAAACTGTACTAGTTGTCTCAGTCGAGAGCTTGTTCTCTCACACTCTGTTTGCATTTCCTACTTTTTCCCCCCTCCCTCTCCAGCCCTTGGATACTGAGGCGAAATCTATTGCCTACTGCCGTCAAGCTGAAATTGCCGAACTTGACGTGGGTTGGGCATGAAGCCTGGGGGATGACCATTGTGCATGGCTCAGTAGCATACCATGAATTTGTCCATTGCACTAGTAGGTGATATCTTCAGCAGTGCTGTGACCGATGGCCGCCTGCTGCCCTCAACCTTCATTGAAGCTGTTTTGTGATCCACGACTTATGAAACTGATGCCTCACTCTTGCCAACTTTTGGTTTCCTGGTCTCATATTCTGATGGCTTGATTTCATTGTTTGCTCCACTCTTATGTGAAAAGAAAACAAAAGACTTGCATTTATATAATGCCTTTCACGACCACCAGATGTCCCAAAGTGTTTTACAGCCAATTAGGTACTTTTGAAGTGTTGTCACTGTTGTAATGTAGAAAATGTGGTAGCACAGCAAGCTCCCACAGACAACAATGTAATAATGACCTGATAATCTGTTGCAGTAATGTTGATTGAGGGACAAATATTCGCCGGGACACCAGAGATAACTCCCCTGCTCTTCTTCGAAACGGTGCCATAAGATCTTTTATGTCCATCTGAGAGAGCAGACGGATGGTTTAACATATCATTTGAAAGATGGCACCTCCAACATTGCAGCACTCCCTCAGTACTGCACTGGAGCGTCAGCCTAGACTTTTGTGCTCGAGTCCTGAGAGTGGGACAACCTTTTGACTCTGAGGCGAATGTGCTACTCACTGAGCCACAGCTGAGTTGAATATCAACGTTTAACAAAACAGTAATTATTTAAAAATGACCGATTTTCCCCATTTTTGTCACCGTGCTAACTTTTCCAATAACACAACGAATGTCGAGTTAACGAATGTAGAGTTAACGAGCTGGGATCCATAGATAAACATCTGGAAATGCATAATCTTTTAGCAGATAGCAAAAAGCTGGTAGTGAAGGTGACAAAACTGATGGTAGACCTACCAATTATTCATAGATGTTCTCTTCAAACTGAAATTTTTTTTAATATATAATAATCCTACCTCTACCCTCTTGGTTTATTGATGGCCTAATTCGATGCTCGTGAGAAGTCTGAATTCCTTTGCTACTATTTTGCGCTAGCGAGGGTTCAGTTTGAGCTGGGTGATGTGTAGAATATTCTTTTGGATCCTTTATAATGAACTAACTTCGGGCTTTACCTGCGTCTTTTTCTCCGCAAATTACAGTGGCCCATTTGAGTTTTCTATGGTACAGATAGGAAATATTGAAGTAGGTTTATGATGAAGTCTGATACTTTATGCCAAATGTCATGTACTCCTCACCACTTGTTGAGGTGTACATGGACATTTGGCATAAACCACTTGTTTTGCACTTAACAAAGCGTAGGACATCAGAACTGGGGAATGGAACACTTCTGGTTTCAGATGTCAAATATTTGTGCAGTGAGCACTCCCGGGTCAGATGTATCATAGACAAGATAGAGTAAAGCTTTGTAATTTCCTTGAACAATTTACCTCCGCTTATTAACATGCATAGAAATTACAACTGGTCGTTTGACCCAACCAATCCATGTCGGGTTCTACACGCCACACGAGCAAATCATTCGATCCAATTTACCATATTCCCCATTTCCTTCATCTATCCAATGTAATATTGAAAATTGACAGTTTTTGGCTCAACCACGAACCCTGGAAATGAATTCCAAAACCTGATCTAAATCTCTTGCTCTTAATCTTGTATCGATGGTCCCACATTCCAGACCTGTCAATTACTGGAAATCTTGATTATTTGGAAAACCTTTTGAAATACATTTTTAAAATAATGGGTCATAAAATGTATTCTTTTTTAATATCTCTGTTTTTAGCCTTCCGCTTCCACATCCTTCCTACCTTCAACTGGAGTGGGCGGGGTGGTGGTACGGTTATGCGGGGCTGCTCTATACTCTAGACTTATTGCAGCCACCGGTCCTGACATATCATGAGAGTTGTCCCAAGGATGTCATTTTTCTGGCAGAAGCCTGAAAAATGGCAACAAGCCCATTACACCAGATTTCCCCCCGTTTTATTTCCGAGGTTCTGCTGAAGTTCCTCCAAGAGACCGCTCCCCCCCCACTTATGGAATTTCAGGACCACTGTCTTTAGTGCTTTATGTTGCCTGACCGGACTTATAGGACCAATACAACCTTTCCTCCTTGAGATAGTTATCTTGAAAAGTGGTCAAACTTGCCTGAATTGAAGGTAAAATTCAGGCGACATTTATTGGATTCAAAGTCCAACCCCTTTTTGCTCAGTGGAACCATCGGCTCTGAGTCAGAAAATCATGTGTTCAAAATGTCGTCAGATACTTGAGTGCAGTACTGAGGGAGTACTGTACTGTCAGAGGTGCTCTCTTTTGAAGGAGACATTAAACCAAGGCCCTGTCTGCCCTCGGGTGGGCGTAAAAGATCCCATAGCACTATTTTGATGATTGATTGAGGGGAGTTCTCCTCGGTGTCCTGGCCAAGATTTATCTCTCAATCAACATTAAAACCAATGGTCTGGTCATTTATTTCATTGCTCTATGCAATTTGGCTGCCACTTTTTCTCCATTCCAACAGTGATTATGCATCAAAAGTACTTCATTGGTTGTGAAATGCTTTGGGATGTTCTGAGATTGTGAAAGGTGCAATTTATGCAAGTCTTTCCTTCCTTTCTTTAGGCGTGTTTGGTTAGAAGGGTTGCAATGGATTTAAAGTGTTTTTTTTTTTTAAGGACACGTTTATTTGTACTGCCAAAACGGCCAACATGCTCCACCCTTTGTTTCTGATTGATCCCCTTGGAGGATAAGCCGCACCCTGAAGTTTTATAGGAAAGTGTCACTGGAAGCGCCCATCCCAAGGTCTCACTGACTTTGCAAATTGTAACTCGATCCACTATGACTTCCTGAAGCGACAGAGAACAGCGCTCCCCAGAAGAATGCAAGAGCCAGCCGAAGTGCCATACCCCAGTCCAAGTGCATCCTTCGCACCCACCACCCTCCCCCACCATAGATGGGGCACTGTGTGCAGATTGCTAAAAGGTTTATTGGTGGGTATGAATTGAATAGTGACAGTGTTGTGGCTTCTGGATATCATCCACTCCAACGATGTTCCTTGTAAGGCGTTAGTAGAACGTGATCCGTCTTCGCTGAGTTTGCCCTCCCCACTCCAACCACCCACTCCAGACTCTCTCTCTTCCCCACCCCCCAAGCCCCTCTCATGCTCACCCTCCCACCCCCCAAGCCTCACTCTTCCATGCCCCTCCCACTCACCAAGCCTCACTCTTCGCCGCCCCCTCCACCAAGCATCTCTCGCACTCCTGCCTCCCCATCACCCCCCCCCACCAAGCCTCATTCTTCCCCGAACCCCCCCCCACCAAGCCTCATTCTTCCCCGACCCCCCCCCCACCAAGCCTCATTCTCCCCCGACCCCCCCACCCACCAAGCCTCATTCTTCCCCGACCCCCCCCCACCAAGCCTCATTCTTCCCCGACCCCCCCCCCCACCAAGCCTCATTCTCCCCCGACCCCCCCACCCACCAAGCCTCATTCTTCCCCGACCCCCCCCACCAAGCCTCATTCTACCCCGACCCCCCCCCACCAAGCCTCATTCTTCCCTGACCCCCCGCCACCAAGCCTCATTCTTCCCCGACCCCCCCCCACCAAGCCTCATTCTTCCCCGACCCCCCCCCACCCCCATCAAGCCTTATTCTTCCCCGACCCCCCCCCCCACCAAGCCTCATTCTTCCCCTCCCCCCCCCACCAAGCATCATTCTTCCCCGACCCCTCCACCAAGCCTCATTCTTCCCCTCCCCCACCAAGCCTCATTCTTCCCCTCCCCCCCTCCCCCACCAAGCCTCATTCTTCCCCGACCCCTCCCCCACCAAGCCTCATTCTTCCCCGGACCCCCCCCCCCAACCAAGCCTCAATCTTCCCCGACCTCCCCCCCCCCCCCCCATCAAGCCTTATTCTTCCCCGACCCCCCCCCCCACCAAGTCTCATTCTTCCCCTCCCCCACCAAGCCTCATTCTTCCCCGACCTCCCCCCCCCCCCCATCAAGCCTTATTCTTCCCCGACCCCCCCCCCACCAAGCCTCATTCTTCCCCGACCCCCACCACCAAGCATCTCTCCCACCCCTGCCTCCCTACGCCCCCCACCCCTGCCTCCCTACGCCCCTCACCCCCACCTCCCTACGAGCTCCCCCCGCCGCCAGGTCCTGCTTCTGGAACTATGTGGATGACATGGCTTGACGGTGGCGGGGGGGCCACAATAAGTGCAGTACAAATAGTCCCTTTTTTTATTCATGCCTGGTGCATAACTTGAAAGACTTTCTGAACAGTTCCTTCATAGATTCCATAGAAGGTTGATTACCGTTAAAGACTTTGACAATATGTGTTTCAATTATATTGGCCAAGGGAATCCTTACAGGAGCATTTCTTTATTCAGCTGTGATGTCCATTTATCTGGTCTGCTTTGGAAAAACTGAAAATGCTACTTATATTTTAAAACCTACCTCTTTGATAAAAGATTTGTCCACCGCTTTTGGCCATCTGCCCTAATACCTCAATATGTAGCTCGGTGTCAATTTTTGTGTGATTACACACCTGTGAAATGCCTTGGAACATTTTACTACATTAAAGGTGCTAATAGAAATTGTTGTTGTTTAAAAGCCCCAGATCTAAGCGAATTAATTAATTTTTGGCAAACGTGCACAATGGTTCATGAAAACAAGTGTTAGATTTGATGCAGTGTTGTGTTAATGGCAACACTGTCGTAGGTGCAATATTTTATATAATATATACAAGTTATAATGTTTCTTTGTAACATTGAAAAAAGTCCTGGTTTCACTGTTGAATCCATCACCTCTGCTCATGTCAAATTATATGATTGCGGGAACAAAAAAAAAATGCAGAACCTTGAGACAACAATAATGTTCCTGGGATAAATTCTCCACCTGTTGTGGTACTGAGTCATGCATGCCAACTCAATAGATCATTGGTCTCTTGAGTTAGCTCATCTCAGCCAGGATGTACAATTGGCTTCTGAACCGAAGGCTTGCGTGGGGGAAGAGAATAAAACGACGAGGCAGAATCCCTCTGATTGTTGTCTCGAGGCACTTACTTATAAGGTCATCTGCGTGTGTGGCAGTTGTGGTGCCAGTTTGATCAAATAACCTGTCCACACTTGCTGCCTGAGCTTATCCAGCAAGAATGGCCATTTTGGGTGCAGTGCTAATTGGTGCTTCTGAACTGTCTTCAGCTTATCTCGTATGAGCAGTTTAGATAATTTTATCCCAAACTTTAATTCCATTCAGTTAATGGATATGGTAATTGTGGCAATGTGCAGCAATTTGTGTTCACAAACCTAATGGGAGCACTGCAGTTGTCTTTGGTGAATCTGGGCAGGGAGTCAATCGGCAGGAGTTCCTATTTGACTGCTATCTAGTCATTCCCTGTTTGGAAGCCCCTCCGTGAGGACATTGGGGGAGGTCGAGAATAGTCTCTGATGTGATGTATTTAAGGATAAGGGGTAAGCCATTTAGGACCGAGATGCGGAGGAACTTCTTCACCCAGAGAGTGGTGAACCTGTGGAATTCTCTACCACAGAAAGTTGTTGAGGCCAATTCACTAAATATATTCAAAAAGGAGTTAGATGAGGTCCTTACTACTAGGGGGATCAAGGGGTATGGCAAGAAAGCAGGAATGGGGTACTGAAGTTGAATGTTCAGCCATGAACTCATTGAATGGCGGTGCAGGCTAGAAGGGTCGAATGGCCTACTCCTGCACCTATTTTCTATCTATGTTTCTATTTTATTATCAAATTACTCTGCCAATGTTGACTTGGTTGAAGTTCTGGAGGACTGATACCTGTGCAATTGTACTCAACAGGAAGTCAATTACTTCAAGGGAGAGAATCCTGATGGAAAAGAATGTTTGGATAATCTTATCTTATCTTTGTTACAAATGTATGAGTGTAAATGTTATAGCACCATTTGGATGAACTATCATTATTGTACAAAGGATGATACCAGAAATGAGTGGACATGCTCATCAGGAATGGCTGGGCTCATTTCTCAAAGTGAAGACTGAGGGGTGACCTAATCGAGGTCATTACAATTATGAAGGGGGTTTGATGAGGTAGGAGTAGATAAGATATTTCCACTTGTGGGGTGCACCAAAACTAGGGCTACAATTTTAAGATGGTCAACTATAAATCCAACAGGGAATTCTGGAGAAGCTTCTTCACTCAGTGGTAAGTATGAGTAACTCACTACTGCAAGAAGTAGTTGAGGCGAATAGCATAGATGCGTTAAGGGGGAGGGTAGATAAGCACTTGAAAGAGAAAGGAATAAAAGGTGCTCCTTGAAGGTAGGAGCACAGGTCGATAAGGTGATTAAGATAAGGTGCCAAAGCATATAATGTAAGAGCAGGGAGGTTATGCTAAAACTATAGAAAACATTAGTTGGGCCACAGCTAGAGTATTGCATACAGTTCTGGTCACCACATTACAAGATGTGGTTGCACTAGAGAGGGTACAGAGGAGATTTACCAAGAAGTTGCCATGATTGGAGAATATTAGCTATGAGAAAAGATTGGATAGGCTGGGGCTGTGTGCTTTGGAACAGAGGAAGCTGAGGAGAGACTTATTTGAGTTGTATAAAATTATGAGGGGCCTAAATAAAGTGGATAGGAAGCACCTATTTCCTTCAACAGAGAAGTTAATAACCAGGGGGCATAGATTTAAAGTAATTGGTAGGTGGATTAGAGGGGAGTTGAAAGAAACTTGTTTTACCCAGAGGGTGGTGGGGGTCTGGAATTCACTGCTTGAAGGGTGGTAGAGGTGGAAAAACTCATCACATTTAAAAAGTACTTGGATATGCTCTTGAAGTGCCATAAACTGCAAGGCTACAGACCAAAAGCTGGAAAGTGGGATTAGGCTGGTTAGTTCTTTTTCTACCAGCACAGACATGTTGTGGCAAATGGCCTCCTCCTGTGCCATAAATTTCTATGATATGCTGATGGGATGGAAGGAGGCTTGTGTGGAACACAAATGCTCCATTAATGAACAGTTGGGCTGAATGGCCTGATTCTGTACAGTAGATTCTATATAAATCCTCCCCCCCTCAAACTCTACCTTTTTTAATGCTTTCATAAAGTCAGTGATGTAAACCCATTTTGTGGGGGGGTGGCAGGGATGTGAAGAGCAACATGATGGATATTCTTTCTCCCACTGCCCTTTGGAATGTGTGCATCACGAGCAAGACTGGCATTTGTCCACCCTTCGTTGTCCTGAGAAGGTGGTGGGCCTTCTGTTTGATATGACTGAGTGGCTTGCTAGACCATTTCAGAGGGCAGTCCAAAGTCAACTGTGTTGGTGTGGGACAGGAGTCACATAAAGGCCAGACCAGGTAAGGACAGTCGATTTCCTTTCCCTAATTAGCTTCTTGGTCATTTTTATTGACAACATCTATTTGTTTCCAAATTTAAAAAAAAACTGAATTTAAATTCTCAAACTGCAATGGTGGAATTTGAACTTGTGTTCTCTGGATTATTAGTTCATCTCTCTGGTTTTGGGTAAATGGGCTGTGTCCCTATGGGGAGAGAGGCCTCATTCCATCTTGGAAAAATGTTTCCTGCAACAAAAAACCCCACAAACTGTGAAATACATACCAGGTCAAGTCAGTATCTGAAAAGAAAAAGACTTGCATTTATATAGTGCTTGTCATGACCATCCGACGTCTCAAAGCGCTTTACAGCCAATTAAGTACTTTATGGAGTGCAGTCACTGTTGTAATGTGGGAAAAGTGGCAGCCAACTTGCGCACAGCAAACTCCCAGAAACAACAATGTGATAATGACCAGATAATCTGCTTTCTATTATGCTGATTGAGGGATAAATATTGGCCAGGACACTGGGGTTAACTCCCCTGCTCTTCTTCGAAATAGTGCCATGGGATCTTTTTATGTCCACCTGAGGGCAGACGATGCCTCGATTTAACGTCTCATCTGAAAGACAGCACCTCTGACAATGCAGCACCCCCTCAGCACTGCACTGGAAATACAAATGTTGGAGGTTTAGGCATAACTTTTTTGTTTTGAACTGAAAATTAAAACTGAAGATAAATAAGCGTTCTAGTTGGTTGTGCATGGAGGGGGGAATTGAGAGAGAGTTCAGTTACAGTGCATTGATTGGTTGAATGACCTGCAAACTGCTTAATGGAAAACTGGTTTATGAGAGAATCGGTGGGAAAATGGCAATAAATAAATAAATAAAAAGTGCTGAAATGATAAAAAGGCAGAGGGAGGCCCACACAAAGAAAATGAGAGACAAAAGAACAGAGGAACAAAAACATTGGTTTCAAGTGCAGGAGACTGGTGGGATGGAACAACAACAACTTGTACTTATATAGCACCTTTTAATGCAGTGAAATGACCAAGACGCTTCACAGGAGTATTGTGATAAATTTGACACCGAATTTCTACTTATGGAGTTAACACATGTGACCAAAAGCTTGGTCAAAGAGGTATGTTTGAAGGAGCGTCTTGAAGGAGACAAGAGAGATAGAGGGGTTTCGGCAGGGAGTTCCAAAGCTTGGGGCCGAGGCAACAGAAGGCACAGCCACCAATGGTTGAGCGATTTATAATCCGGGATGCTCAAAAGGGCAGAATTAAAGGAGCACAGACATCTCGCGTGGGAATGGGTGGGGGCGGCTGGAGGAGGTTACAGATAGGGAGGGGCAAGGCCATGGAGGGATTTGAAAATGAGGATGAGAATTTTGAAATGGAGGTGTTGCTTAACCAGAAGCTAATGTAGGTCAGCAAGCACAGGGGTGATGGGTGAGCAGGACTTGGTGCAATGTATGACACAGGCAGCTGAGTTTTGGATCACCTCGAGGGTAGAATATGGGAGGCCAGCCAGGAGTGCATTGGAATAGTCAAGTCTGAAGGTAGCAAAGGCATGGAGGAGGGTTTCAACAGCGGATGAGCTGAGGCAAGGGTGGAGACGGGCGATGTTACGGAGGTGGAAATAGGTGGTCTTACTTATACTGCGTATGTGGTCGAAAGCTCATTTCAGGGTCAAATATGATACCAAGGTTGCGAACAGTCTGGTTCAGTCTCAGTTAGAAGTTATGGAGAGGGGCGGAGTTTGTGCGGGGACCGAAAACAATGGCTTTGGTATTCCCAATATTCAATTGGAGAAAATTTCTGCTCATCCAGAACTGGATGTTGGACAAGCTGTCTGACAATTTAGGGACCATGGCGGGGTCAAGAGAAATGGCAGTGAGGTAGAGCTGGATGTCATCAGTGTACATGTGGAAACTGACGCTGTGTTTGCAAATGCTGTCGCCAAGGGGCAACGTGTAGTTGAGAAATGGAAAGGGGCCAAGATTAGATAAATAAGAATGAAACCAGGCAAGTGCAGCCCACTCAGCTGGATGACGGTGGAGAGGCATTGGAGAAGGATAGAGTGGTCAACCCTGTCAAAGGCTGCAGACAAGTCATGAGGGACGAGGAGGGATAGTTTGCCTGAAGGTGAAGACTCGGGGGCCATTTTCCAGGTTATTTTCTGCCACTTGTGACATGATCCCACCCCCAAGTGCATCTTTTTTTTCCCTTTCACTCTTTCTCCTTTCAGGAGGGATCATTCTTTCAGGAGGGATCATTCATTCAGGAATCTCCTTCTTTCTTTCAATTGCCCTGCTCTTTGCTTGCCACCTTCCTATGTAACCGCAGCAGATTGCTCATTCACCTCTTCGCATACAGTTGCACGAGGTCCCAAATATCCCTATTGTGAGACAGCAATTCGTGTAATTCTTCCAAACCCTCTGCATTGGGAGACGACCACACACCATAAATGCCTTCACCAAATGTCTCCATTCCGTTGGCAAGTGTTACTCCTGGCTAACTTGTCACTTTCACTCCCAAGGGTTTTAGTTTGCATTGGGGACTCCCCACTTCAACTCTCCATCTTTGGCCTCTTGCACCATTCCAGTCAGTATCGGTGCAAGTTTCAGGAACAGTATATTTTTATTTTCGTGGTCAGTATTTTGTGGGAGTGGTGATTTATTTTTCCCCTCTCTTGCTGATGAATGTGTGCACCCTTTCTGTTGCGTTCCTTTGTTTAATATTTGTCACACCCACTTCCCATTTTAATGAATGATCCTTATATCATCTAACATTTCTATTAAGTAGTTTGCAAGTTCTTGTCTTCATATCTTCATGCTTTTCCCTTGGAGAACAGCAATGGAATGATTTACGGGCTGATCAGCAGTCTGGCCACAACGTGAACGTTCCTTCCATGACCGTAACCATCTTTATATCAGTCAACAGGGTGGTTAGTCCTATATGGCGTGAGGGTTCTTTGGGCTCCCACAGCCCATATGCTGTGGGTGGTGGGGCCATCCATATTTCCGAACTGGATAATAACACTGAACATGCCCTCGATTGGATACCATTCCAGGATTGAGACTGGGAGCTCTGGTCTCCACTCACTGAGACTGGAGCAGGATTCGAACACTACACCTTCTGACTGGGAGGTGGGACTGCTGCCACTGAGCAAGTCATTCAATCCATTAATTTGCACTCTCTCTAGCTGAAAGTTTTTTCTCGCCAGTCTCCCTTTATTCAATCCTGTTTGTTGGAGTGATGATTAAGACTTTTATTGGAACCATTAATCTGTCTTTTCTCTCCACAGTTAACTGTTTTTATAGAGCCTCCATCTGTGGTAATTTGCCAGTAGCTTGGTTTGGCATCTTGCCATGAGAAGCCCAGCTGACCCTAAAAAAAAAATCTCTCTACTGGATTGTCAACACTTAACGTGCCCTCTACTGGAGAAATCTCTGCACCGTGCTCCTAATGATGAACTATGTCTAAATGCCAATGTCTTGAAAATAAATTTTGAAATAAAGGATATTGAATGCATTTCCTGAAACCTTCCAAATACCTCAACAAGATATATTGTTAAAGGTGATCTTATGAAGTATGACTTTTATTTAAAACATTTTAAATTTTGAAAAGACTGAGCTAGTGATTGTTTACCATTGTTGGCTTAGTTCAGGTGGTAGCACTTTTGCCTTTTTGAGTCAGAATGTTGAAGGAGAAAGTAAGAATTGAAGAGGTGACTTGAGAACGTAACCTAGACTGACACTTGAGTGCAGTACTGAGGGAGTGGTGCACTGTCGGTGGTGCCATCTTTCGGATGAGACATCTGCCTGTTCAGGTGATCTTGATCCCGTGTAACTATTCAAAGAAGGGGAGGGCATTCTCTGGATGTCGTGATCAACATTTATCCCTCAACTAACATCATCATAATAGGTTAACTAGTCATTCATCTCATTTGTTGTTTGTGGGATTTTGTGTTCAAATTTGACTGCCACATTTACCTAATATAACAGAGACTACACATCAAAAGTAATTCATCACCTCTGAAGCACTTTGGAACAACTTAAGGAGATGAAAAAAAGAGAATATAAATGAAAGCTCATCTGTTCTTTCCCTTTATGAACTGATTGTAACACAACAAAACAGTGAGAATCGGGGATGGCTGGGAAGATTGTTTGTGAATACAAAGCTATACAGTTAGGACAACAACTTCTAGAATTTCTTCCATACACTTAAGATGACGGGTTACCAGTAGGAATGAAGAACTGGACAGTTTTGTTAAGGGAAAATCTTAAATGGATTGTATGCTTGCTGTATATCTATGTGATGGCCTGTATATCTAGGCGCTGAGCACCTTGAGTCTTGTCGCCGAGAGCATGCAGAAATCAAGCGCAGGCAGCGGAAAGAGCATGCAGCAAAAAGCGTGCGGCAAACCAGTCCCACCCACCCCTTCCCTCAATGACTATCTGCCCCACCTGTGACAGAGACTGTGGTTCTCATTTTTGGACTCTACAGCCACCTAAGAACTCATGTTACGAGTGGAAGCAAGTCTTCCTCGATTCCGAGGGACTGCCTATGATGAAGATGTGATGGTCTGCAGTTGCAATTGAAATTGAAAATTTAATGCTTGTGCAATCACTTTATTTTTATACAAAAATATTTGGCAGACAGCAATTGAATGTTTTGCGATGGCTGCAAATTCCAGTTGTCTTGTAGCCTGGACTGGAGATGCCCTGACCATCTAAATGGGGGCTGTCGTGGTGATTGTGTTTGAGAGGGAGTGTGATTGGACTCTCTGTATCTGGCTAATTGGCTGCAGTTCTTCCTGGCTCCTTGAATGAACTACCTGGATAAACCAAAAAAGCCTTTTATTCTACAGAATAAATTTTTTTTTTTTGCTTGGTTACATTTGAAAAATATTTTTGGGTGAACATAATAATTTAGATAAATTTGACCAAAAGCTTTTGCTGGCTAATGCTCAGAGCTGTTTATGGAACCTTTTTATCCTGACTGCTTGCTGAACCGGTTCAGGACCTAGTGGAACTCAATGAGTCAGAACTGATGACCCTGGTTAGACTTTTATGATGTCATTTTGAGGTAATTAATTGCTGCTGCTACTTGTAATGACTTGAGTTATTTTGCCCAGTAAGGTGGTGTCTCCTCATTACTGGAGAAAACGCCTTGTGGTTCATGGCTCATTACTTCCTGATTCTCTTAGCATTTTATTGTGTGTCTTTCTTTCTTATCACAAGAATGGATTTTTAAGCAGTCTGCTGCAAAGGTCCGTGTATTATTAAGTATTTTACGTATCTTCTAGTTCTGGAGGATAATTGGGTGCATATAGGATATGCAGGTAACATCAATCAATTTTTGAAATGAGTGAACCTTGTAAAAATGCTAGTTAGATTCCTTTTCGAGAAAGAAATGCTAACTACAAGCTAAAGAACCGATTTAAAAAAAAAAAATTAATTCTATTTTTCTTTTTGGTTCCTTCCCTTTCCCCTCTCCTTCCAGGAGTACCAGTTGTCCCTATTGCATTGCCCAGAAGCCATTTAATAATGGAGGGCTTTGTCAAGAATGGTGCAGGTTGTTTGACAACAGGGAGCATTACATCCAAGCCTGATCTTGGCCATACATACACCTCTGGCAGTGATTACTGGATACTGTTCTGGAATGGGAATTCCCCACCTCTCCCTCTTCCAAGCTTATGACTGCTCAGTCCAATTTTAACACTGCAACTGTGCTCTGCTAATTCAGCATTGACTTGGGGCTTCCTGTCTGTTGTAGCTCATCAGCGCCTTGTGTAAAATCTAAAACAAGCTGTTTTTCAACTTTTGTTGTTGGAAATTCTGACTGTTAAGTTTCCATATACATCTATTTCAGTATGCTTTTGATATTTGCTCCAGAACATAATCTAGGTTGACATTCCAGTGCAGTACTCTCAATACTCTCAGTACTGCACTGCCTGAGATGCTGGCTTTCAGATGAGACGTTAAACCGAGGTCCTGTCTGACCCCTCAGGCGAGCGTAAAAGACCCCATGGCACAAAAGCAAAATACTGCGGATGCTGGAAATCTGAAACAGAAAATGCTGGAAATACTCAGCAGGTCAGGCATCATCTGTGGAGAGAGAAACCGAGTTAACCTTTCAGGTTGATGACCTTCGAATATTTCCAGCATTTTCTATTATTAAAGATCCCACGGCACTATTTTGAAGAAGAACAGGCAAGTGTCTTGGCCAATATTTATTCCTCACAACATCGCTAAAAACAAATTATATATGGGTCATTAACTGATTGATTTGTTGTTTGTGGGACTTTGCTGTGCAAAATTGGCTGCTGTGCTTCCTACATTAGAACAGTGACTATATTTTGAGAAGAATTTGATTGGTTGTAAAGCACTTTGGGTCATCCTGAGGGTAGTGAAAGCTGCTAGATAAATACAAGATCTTTGTGGCATGAAAAACTTTCTGGTACGATTGTTTGGCATGCTGACAGGCTGCTGCTGGATTCATTTTATACTGTCATTTTGGAATGTACTTTATTTTGCACTTCAGAATATGACCTAGTTTCCTTTCTTGAAAGTAATTGTGTCATTTTTCTGGTTATCCTAAGGATGCTGATTTGTGCTGGGCTCCAGTTTTGGGCACTGATTTCCCCCTGACATTTTGCTTCAGTGAGCATTCTAGTGTGAATGTAGATAATGGGTATATTGGTTGCATCTGATCTGGATCTTCATCTAATCATTGCCAAAGCCCACAACTTTGCTCCTGGTTTCTCAACATCAAAAAATTTTAAATTCTCATCCTTGTGTTTAAAATCTCTTAATGGCCTTGCCTTTCCCCTATTTCTGTAACCTTCTCCAGTTCTACAACCCCCTCCTTCTGAACTGCCTATTCCTCTAACTCTAGTGTCTACTGCATCTCCTCTTTGCCCCATCTTTGGTAGCTGTATCCTCTGCCTACCTAGGCCCTATACTCTAAAGGTATCCACCTCCCTATCCTCCATTAAAATTCTCCTCCTTGAGACCTATTTCCTTGACATCATCATCATCATAGGCAGTCCCTCGAAATCAAGGAAGACTTGCTTCCACTCCAAAAACGAGTTTTCGAGTGACTGAACAGTCCAATACAGGAATTGCAGTCTCTGTCACAGGTGGGACAGACAGTCGTTGAAGAAAAGGATGGGTAGGGAGTCTGATTTGCCGCGCTCTCCTTCCGCTGCCTGCGCTTGTTTTCTGCATGTTGGCGACGAGACTCGAGGTGCTCAATGCCCTTCTGGATGCTCTTCCTCCACTTAGGGTGATCTTTGGCCAGGGACTCCCAGGTGTCGGTGGGAATGTTGCAATTTATCGAGGAGGCTTTTAGGGAGTTCTTGAAATGTTTCCTCTGCCCACCTGGAGCTTGCTTGCCGTGTAGGAGTTCCGAGTAGAGCGTTTGCATTGGGAGTCTTGTGTCGGGCATGAGTACAATGTAGCCCACCCAATGGAGCTGGTCAAGTGTGGTCAGTGCCTAAGCCTTTGATCACCAATCCTTAAAAACTCCTTCTTTTACACCCATTTCTTTTTGGATTGTGCATCCTGGTTTGCATTGGGATGCTCTTCTGCAATAAAGGTGCATGTAAGTTACATTTGCAGCCACACGACTGAAAAGAAAGTTCATGGTACAAAGAAAAGGATGTGATTTAAAGCTTTTAAAATGATGTGGTAGGTGGGAGTGGTGGGTAGAAATTCATTTCCGCCGGAAGCAGGTCTCACCTACCGATTTTCCTGTGTTTTCGCCGCTGCAGTAGCCTCTTGCACGAAACTCTTTGTCTTTTTTTTCCGAGCAGGCCGCAAGTCTTTCATAATTGCGGCGGAGATCATAAGATCGGTCATACAAGGGACGGAAGTGGGAGTGGTCGCAGCTGTCAGTCATCAGCATAGCGCTGATGACGTTCTCACGCTGGCGCGTCACCATGTCTCTCCCCTTCACTTAAAGGGGAGTGCTGCTGCGAGCTCTGCGATTATTTTCATTTGGTCCACTGGGCCACCAGGGAGGACTTCGGCCAGGCCAGTGGCCTGGCACCCAAGAGGGGCTGCCAGGCTGCTGGTTGGCAGCCCGGCCGAACCCGGGGGCATAAATGTCGGGCCAACCTGGGACTCGGCTGACAAGATGGCAGCCACGGCAGTGCGCCCTCCCCTTTAATGGTGGGCCACATCGCCATTTTGCACACCACCGACAGAAAAATCTGTTGGGGGCACCGAGCGGTGGCTGCAAGATTTTTTAGCGAATTTTGCTTGCGGAGCGGGAGATCGGCAGAGCGCGCTTTGATGACTCACTTGGGAGGGCTTGGCAGCAGCGGGGTGGAAGTGCAGACTGCTGGGAAAAACAAAGGAGAATTTCGCAACAAAAAATTGGCAGTCATTCGACACCTCTGTGTGGCTGCTGCTTTCCGGCTGTAACGGGCGGTAATGTCTAAGCTTGTAATGTTTGTAGCTCCACACTGTGGATGTGGATGTGGATGTATTGTGTACTGCAACTGCAGGATTAATAATAAACAGAACCAGGCAGATTCCGGAGGCTTCCGACAGAGCTGCCTGCCATGTAGGAAGCTGTGTGTGCTTGTGCTCTGTGAATATATCACATTTGGCGGCAAGATGGGATTTTTTCGAATGATTTAAAGCTTAAATTTTGTTGGTGAAGGATTCAGCCAGCCGACAGAGACTTTGGAAGTTTCTGTCTTTGGAAAAAGCTACAAAAATCCGAGGTAAAATACAGCACACGGTGTGAACAGCTAGAGATTAAAATGGCAGGTGTAATCGGACATTTGGGGGAATATAGACACGACCGGGAACATTTTAAAGCGTATGTGGATCGGCCAGAAATGTATTTCACTGCAAATAACATAATCGAAGTTCCAAACAGTGCAGTCCAGAACCGGGCTGTGTTGGAACGTAAGAGAGCGATCTTCTTATCGGAGGCAGGTCCGGCATTATATGACACTCTTGTAAATCTGCTTGTGCCTGACGAGCCAAAAGACACAACGCTTTGAGATTTTAATGAAGCTGGAGGAGCACTATAACCCCAAACCGTTAGAAATTGCTGAAAGCTATCGTTTCGGGATTCGGAATCAAAAGACTGATTAAATATCAGTGATTACATCGTAGCATTAAAAAAGCTATGAATGCACTGTAATTTTGGAAACTTTCAAAACCGAGCATTACGGGAGCGTTTTGTTTGTGGGGTGAAAAATGTTGCGATCAGAAGGAAGTTATTGACGATGGATGACTTGACTTTTGAGATTGCTTGTCAGACAGCGAGGTCGATGGGCATGGCCGAACAATATTCCTGAGAATTAAATAATAATTACGGTCGTCAGTCAACCGAGGTAAATCACCTGCAGGTTCAAAGTAAAAGACGGTGGGGGCACAAAGCCTCAGAAACTGGAAATTCTAACAGAGCGTCGAAGTCGCACTATAGGTGCCTGGGACAACACATTGCTCAAAGTTGTCCATACATGAAGGCAGAGTGTTTCTTCTGCAGAAAGACTGGGCATCTTACGAAGGCATGCCGACTGAAGGGTAAACCAGCTTTTAAAGCTATGAGTCCAGCGTTCAAAGCTATGAGTAGAAATCCCAAGAGACTACATAGCATGGAAGAACAACAACAGGACGAGGAGATGTTAGAGTTACACGTCATCAGGAGCACGAGGTTAACGGACAGCGATTTTGGAAAGCATCAGAATCCACATGGATATTGTGTAATTCAAGATACCAATGGAAATTGACACTGATACATCCATGTATGTAGTACTGGAATCGCTGCAGCTCGACAAAATGCGTGATTTCCAACTGGAAAAATCCAAGATAGAGCTGCGAGGCTACTCGGGAGAGAAAATTCCTGTGGTCGGTCGTATCACCGTACCGGTGAAATATAAAGATCAATTTCAGAACTTGCCTCTAATAGTAGTGAAGGGAGACAAGTCTGCCTTACTAGGAAGAGATTGGTTGAACTCACTGAAGCTGGATCGGAGTAAGATTATCTGTGTGGAAGCGAGATTTTCATCAATGGATGAGGTTATCAAGAAGTATCCGAAGGTGTTCTGCGAAACGGGCAGTCGGATTCAAGGCAAGTGTCAGGGTACAGAAGGATGCTAGATTGGTTTAATACAAGCCACGTTCCATACCATATGCACTCAAGGAGAAAGTTGAGCAAGAACTCAAAAGACTAGAGACTGAGAACATTATTTGTAAGATAGATCGATGTAATTGGGCTACATCCATTGTTGTACCTAAGTCCGATGGTAAGGTAAGATTGTGTGGTGATAAAGTAACCGTAAACCAGGTAATGTCACCAATACATTGCCGAATATAGAAGATTTGTTCACAACACTGATAGGTGGTCAGATCTTCTCAAAACTGGATCTTACGAATGCTTATTTACAACTTGAACTAGATGAGGAGTCCAAGTCATGTTTGACTATAAATACTTATCTAGGCCTATATCAATTTAATAGGCTACTGTTTGGAGTGTCTTCTGCCTCTGCCATATTCCAAGGGGTGATGAACCAGATTTTGAAAGGTTTTGAAGGGGTAGTATGTTATTTGGATGACATACTAATTTCAGCACCAAATAGGCAAATTCATCATAACATATTGAATGAAGTCCTCAAATGGCTAGAGAAGCAGAGAGTACGAGTGTCTGCTCGTAAGTGAGTTATTTAAAAACTCAGTGGAGTACTTCGGGTACAGAGTAGAC
Organism: Pristiophorus japonicus; assembly: GCF_044704955.1. NCBI lineage: Eukaryota > Metazoa > Chordata > Chondrichthyes > Pristiophoridae > Pristiophorus > Pristiophorus japonicus. The sequence goes on along the minus strand of NC_091981.1, from coordinate 33,607,153 downwards.
AAAGATGGTTTACATCCAACCATGGAAAAATTGGATGCAATCAGAAATGCACCCACTCCCAGGAATGTCACTGAACTTCGTTCATTCTTGGGTCTTTTGAACTATTATGGGAAGTTCCTACCAAATTTGGCTACAGTATTACATCCACTGATGAACTATTGAAAAAACAGGTCCATTGGAAGTGGTCAAAAGAATGCGATACAGCGTTCAAGGAGTGAAAAGCAAATTGGTAGAGAGCACCATGTTAGTTCACTATGATATATCTAAGGAGATTAAGCTAGCATGTGATGCCTCTCTGTTTGGAGTTGGGGTAGTGATCTCTCATGTATCACGTAGTGGGGAGGAGAGACCAATTGCTTTTGCTTCAACGCACTCTCAGTGCCAGTGAGAGTAATTATGTGCAAATTGAAAGGGAAGCTTTGGCATTCATTTTTGGGATCAAGAAGTTTCACAAATACTTGTATGGTTGTAAGTTTACCATCGTTAAGGACCATAAGCCCCTAACAGCAATCCTTCATCCAAAGTCCCCAGTTCCAACATTAGCTGCAGCCCGAATGCAGAGATGGGCTTTGACTTTGTCAGCATATACATATGATATTGAATACAGATGATCACAGTAATGCTGATGCAATGTCTAGATTGTCTGCCCCATCACAAGTTACACCCGATAGGGAAGAAGTGTTTTATTTTTCATTCATTGATGAACTGCCATTCATAGCTGAAGAGATTGGTAGAGCAATCAAACTTAACCCAGTGATGCCAAAGGTGTATGAGTATATTGCAAATGGATGGCCAAACTAGGTAACAGACAAAGATACACATCCCTTCTTCATTCGTAGGAATGATTTATCAGTAGATAAAGATTGTATCATGTGGGGTGCAAGAGTGGTTATACCAAATAAATTCAGGTCCAAATTATTTGGAGACCTCCATGACCAGCACCTGGGAGTGTGCTTGACCAAGAGTTTTGCATGGTTATTTATGGTGGCCAGGCCTTAATAAAGATATAGAATACATCGTGAGTCAATGTACGACATGTCAATCGGTAAGCAAGCAACCACCAGCAGTACCATTACAGCCATGAAAATGGCCTCCCAGGGTGTGGCAAAGGCTACATATTGATTTTGCTGAGTTAGAAGGACAACAATTGTTCATTGTGATAGCCATTCGAAGTGGGTTGAGGTGTTTCCAATGTGGAAAATAACAAATAAAACATTGGACATTTTACGAAAATTATTTTCTTCATTTGGCCTCCCTGAAGAAATTGTTTCGGATAATAGACCACAATTTTGTTCAGAAGAATTTGCACAATTCACGAGCAAAAATGGTGTGAAACATACCAAGGTTCCACCATACCACCCTACTTCGAATGGTGCAGCAGAGAGCACTGTACAAATTGTAAAACGTGCTCTCATTTTAACAAAAAATGTTAAATCTAAACCCAAGGAGACGACAGTTGTCATTGGATCACAAATGGGCTAATTTTTTGATTCTATATCGAAATACTCCTCATACAACTATTGGTAGAACACCAGCAGAGTTGTTTCTCAAACGACAGCCACGAACCAGATTCTCATTGTTAAAACCCCAAATTTGGCACAGTGCGTAGAAGAGACGCAATTAAGACAAAGAGAATCATGATTGAGGTAGAGTAAAAGAGAGAAGTGTGAAATTAAACCAGGTGGTGAGAGTGAAGAACCATCACCATAAATGGTAAAAGTGGTGAAGATATGTGGTCTTCGCACATATTTGGTAAAGATGTTTGATAATGGACAGGTTAGGTTTGTTCATATTGATATTTTACTTACAGACATGAAAGGAGTTGAAGGTGGGAATGATTCAATTATTCATCAGATAGTTTTGGTACACCAGTAGCAAATCCTCAATCCAATGTACTGGAAACAAATCCAAGAGCGAATCGGAATGAAAGTCTGAGTCCGAGTTGGGAAAACAAAGAGCCTGAAGTTAGAGTGAATTCAAATGAAAATCAAGGAAATTCCGTGGAGGAAAACGGTCCTCAGGATGAGCCTCGAATGAGTATGAAATCGACATCAGGTTTGGAAGATTCTGTTCGAGAGCGAAGGTATCCTCTTCGAAACCGAAAACAAGTGGTAAAGTTAAATTTGTAAATATGGAAAAAAAATTAAGTCTATATCCTGTGTTATGTATAAACATGAAAGTTATGTATGATATAATAACTTCTTCATTAAGGAGGGAGAAGTGTAATGTCTGTAAGCTTGTAATGTTTGTAGCTCCACATTGTGGATGTGGACGTATTGTGTACTGCAACTGCAGGGTTAATAATAAACAGAACCAGGCAGATTCCGGAGGCTTCTGACCGAGCTGCCTGCCATGTTGGAAGCTGTGTGTGCTTGTGCTCTGTGAATATATCACACGGGTCTTATTAGGAGGCTGAAATTCGGCCCCGGGGAGTTTGTGATTGATCCCCAACATCTGGTACCACAGTTGGTGTACTTGATCCTTTTACAGGAGGTGTGACTTTGAGATCTTTTGGTAGTCTAGTACAAAGTATGTGATCATTGGTGATCTAGTGTGGATTGATGGAGTCTAATAAAACCAGTTCTTTAGCTATTCCTTTTGTCTTGAATTTATAAGCAATTTTGAAGCCTTCAAATCTGCAACCTACATTAACAATGATTTGGACATATTCAAAACTAGAAATAAAGCTACTGATGACCCGAGTGCTTAACTTGTGTGCATGATGGTTATTAGCAGTCATAAGTGCTGAAATTTTGCAGATTTTTTTTTTTAATGTGTTCACCATTTCATGTAGGAAATTGGAAGATACAACACCAGATTAAAATGTAATTGCAAGAGTTTTTATTTAAAATGTTAAATGTGCTTGCATTGCTGCATAATAAAGTGTGTGATTTCAAGTATTTGGAGATTGATTGACAGAGTTTCAAAAATTCCACAATCAAAAATATTGATTTTATCATCATCGTTCCGGAATAATATTCTTTAATACTGTCTTTTGTGTGCCAAAGAAGCTAAGTGTAATATCTTGTCTCCACGCAACACCCTCCCCATCCCCTCCCAAATTTCTCAAGTTGAGGAACAGATCCATGGGTACTGACCATTTCGTACATACCTCGTCAAAGTGTCCATTCTTAGGGTGATCCTAGACCTGAGATCTGAATGGCTGTTTGACCACAGAGAGTGTCACAGCTAAGTATGATCTTTTCCTTGCCTGATGTTGCACACACTGGCCCTTTCCAGTAATGGATTCTGGATTGGAATTGGGAGTGGGATTCCAGTTTTTTTTTCTTTCTTCACTCTAACTTACAGGTACTGAGAATTTCTCATGCCTTAGCTGCTGCCTTGAATTCATGAGCATAGACTGGGAATTAAATATGGCAACATTCCTGGTCTTGCTGGGTCCTGCATTTATAAACTCTGTCACCAGGAGAGTTTTTTTTTAATCTTGTTTCCTCAGCAATGTCTTGCAGCTCGGCTTCCTGACGTGTTTAATAATTTACTTTTAATAATATACCAGAGAGTGATTACGAAGCCCAGTATTCAAATAACAATAATGAAGCTCTAGGCCTGAGATTCAGATTTTTACATGCAAGCGATTGCTTCTATATGTGACTTGGCACACATTTTACTGCAATATGGCACAAGACTATCTGCTTCCCTTGTCAGTTATATAATTAAAATGATTCATTGTTCTCACTTCAATCAATGTTTGACTATTACATTCTTCATTTCAAAATCTAATCAATAAAAAATGTAACAATCAATAAAGACCAATATCCAAGCATCAGAAATAATTACATGTTAGGCCATTTGGCCCATCATTTCATCCATCAAAAATGACTCTATATGACCTTTCGTCTCCCCCTATTGCAGAGCCATTATTTGTTAAATAATTCCAGGATTTTATATCCAATACACTTTAATACACAGAATAGATTTTTATTTTATCACTGAAGATCTTAGTGGCAATTTGCTATTTTTCTTCCATCCCCTTCTAATCTGCATATTTAGTTTGAAATTATCTGGATTTTTTTCTTACAATCTCTACCTCAATAAGATCACCTCTCAAGGCTAGAAAGCCCAAGTTTATCCAATCTTTCCTCAAGACTCTGACCTCTGTCACCGGGGTTGTGGCTGTGTTCTGCTCTTAAATGTCTCCCTTGTGTTCTGATGACCAGTATCAGATACTGATCAGAGCACTGTAGAGTTTGAGCATGACTCTCTCTGACTTGTAGTGTTTAGTTCAGTATTCAATTAGCTTTGGTTTCTTTTGCAACTTGGTACTAGTTGGATATGTTGAGGGTTGTGTATACTAAGACTCTGATGCCTCTGATCTTCCACCCTCTATAATCTCAGTTCATCCAAAACTCTGCTGCCAGTGGAAGAACATCAGTGTTCTTGATCAGGTGGGCAGAGGAAACGTTTCAAGGACACCCTCAAAGCCGCCTTGATCAAGTGCAACACCCCCACCAACACCCGAGACCCTGGCCAAAGTGGAAGAAGAGTATCCGGGAGGGTGCTGAGCACATCGAGTCTCATCGCCGAGAGCATATAGAAAACAAGCGCAGGCAGTGGAAGGAGCGTGCGGCAAACCAGTCTCCCCAATCACCCTTTCCTCCAACGTCTGTCTGTCCCACCTATGACAGAAACTGTAATTTCTGTATTGGACTATTCAATCACCTGAGAACTCACTTTTGGAGTGGAAGCAAACCTTCCTTGATTTTGAGGGACTGCCTATGATGATGATCAACTCTCACTAAGACCCGTTCACCCACCACATGTTGTGCTCGCAGATCTACTTCGGTTCCCGGTCCAGCAATGACTAATTTTTAAAATGATCATCCCGGTGTTCAAATCTCTCCATGGCCTCATCCCTCCCTATCTCTGTTACCTCCTCCAACCCTCTGAGAACTCTGCATTCCTCCAATTCTATCCTCTTGTGCATCCATGATTTATTTTGCCCCACCATTGGCTGCCTAGGCTCAAACCTTTGGAATTGCCTCTCTGCCTCTCTCGCTTCTATTTTCAAACAAACAAAGGCTCCAATTTAAGCTAAAAGCAGTAGTGATTCATAGAATATCTTGGGGATGGATATCAAGACACTCCTTAAAACTTACCTCTTTGACCAAGCTTTTGGTCATCCGACCCAATATCTCCTTGTGGCTTGGTGTCCAATTTTGCCCAAACTCTGATCCCTGGGGCACCCCTCTCAGTACTTCCATTCGGCCAATATCACCCTTCTGTAACTCCTCTAGCCAAACAACTTTCATTTATATGACGCCTTTAACATAGTAAAATGTCCGAAGGCGCCTCACAGGGAGTGTCATCAAACAAAAATATGATGCCAAGCCACAATGAGTTGGGCCAGGTGACCAAATGCTTGGTCAAAGAGGTAGGTTTAAGGAGCGTCTTGATCTCCATCCCCAAGATATTCCACGAATCACTATTGCTTTGAGCTTAAATTAGAGCCTTTAAACTATTGTTAAATGACTTTTGGAAGTCGAGGCACACCATGTCGTTGGATACATAATGTAGAGTTTTCCACAGTGCACTTGGAATGTTACATAAGCAATAGGAACAGGTCACCTGGCCCCTCGAGACTGCTCTGCCATTTAATAAGATCATTGCTGATCTGATCTTGGACTCGGCTCCATTCCCCTACATGCTCCCCATAATCCTTTATTCCCTTATCGCTCAAAAATCTGTCCATCTCTACCTTAAATATATTCAATGACCCAGCCTCCACAGCTCTCTGGGGCAGAGAATTCCACAGATTTACAATCCTCAGAAGAAATTCTTCCTCATCTCAGTTTTAAATGGGTGGCCCCTTATTCTGAGACATTGTCCCCTAGTTTTAGTTTCCCCTTTGAGTGGAAATATCCTCTCTCTCTATTCACCTTGTCGAGCCCCCTCATTATCTTATAAGTTTCGATAAGATCACCTCTCATTCTTCTGAACTCCAATGAGTATAGGCTGAACCTACCTTCATAAGTCAACCCCCTCATGTCCGGAATCAACCTAGTGAACCTTCTCTGGACAGCCTCCAATGCAATTACTTCCTCAGATATTCTGCTCTTAGAGGGTATGGAACTATTTCTGATTCAGGCTACAGGAAATTTTCTTCATGCACTTGCAGATACAATGGGAGCACTTGTGCCTCTGGGTCAGAAGATTGAGAGCACAAACCCCACTGTAATACTTGGAGCCCAACACTTCATGAGGTGGTTGTCACATGTTTTGGAGGTGCTGTTAAAGGCACCTTTTTAAAAAAAATAAAAATAAATTGTTCCTGCGATTTGGGTAACTCTAATTGCCCTTGAGAAGGTGGTGGTGAGCTGCCTTCTTGCACCGCTGCAGTCTGTATTTTTTTTTAAATTCGTAGCCAATCTTTCCAATTCTTTGTCAAATCACAAACGCCAGAGGTCACCTTGCACACATCAAGGATCACTCTGCGCCAATGCTCTTAGCCAAAAGGCCGAGAACCACTGCACCGTTCCTGGAAGTACTGCAATACTAGGTTCGTGCCATGGAGGTGGATGGGTCAGGCCCCCCACACACCTCCGTGGAGGTGGATGAGTCAAGCCACCCCACCCACCTCCTGTTTCCAAAAAAGCAAGCATATACCTTCCTGATCCAGGGAGAACCACCTTGGGGTTATGGTGGCTACTCCCCTGTCAGGTCAGTTATGCATGATCTTAGCCAAAAGGCCGAGAAGCGATGTATGGTGAAGGTGTTCCCATAGTGCCGTTAAGGAGTGAATTCCAGGATTTTGACCCCGTGACTAAGAAGGAATGACGATACATTTCCAAGTCAGGCCGGTGTGTGACTTAGAGGGGAAATTGAAGGTGCTGCCCTTGCCCTTCTAGGTGGTAGAGGTTGCGGGTTTGGAATTGGTGCCATGTATCGTGTAGATGCACCAACGTCTGTGTTCTCACTCAGGCCAACATCCCCAGCATCGAAGCACTGACCACGCTCGACCTGCTCCGTTGGGCAGGCCACATCGTCCACAAACCCGACACGAGACTCCCGAAGCAAGTGTTCTACTCGGAACTCCTACACAACAAGCGAGCCCCAGGTGGGCGGAGGAAACATTTCAAGGACACCCTCAAAGCCTTGAAATCCCTGGCCCAAGACCGCCCAAAATGGAGGAAGAGCATCCTGGAAGGCGCTGAGCACCTCGAGTCTCGTCGCTGAGAGCATGCAGAAATCAAACGCAGGCAGCGGAAGGAGCGTGCGGCAAAACAGGCTCCCCACCTACCCTTTCTTTCAACCACTGTCTGTCCCACCTGTGACAGAGACACTAATTCCTGCATTGGACTGCACAGCTCCCTGGGAACTCACTTTTAGAGTGGAAGCAAGTCTTCCTCGATCTCGAGGGGGTGCCTATGATGATGAGATAGTGGAGGGAATGAATGTTTAGGCAAGTGGATGAAGTGCCAGGCAATTGGACTGCTTTGTCTTGGATGGTGGTGTGCACATCTTCCTATGCTAAAGATGTTATAAAAGTTGTATATACGACAGTGAGAGTTATTCCCTGCACTAGGCCAGGGATACTGAGGTAATTGTAGCACCCCACCTTCTATATCCTCATTAGTGTTTTGTCATTCTTTCACAAGTTGTTGATTTAACTTGATAATTTTAGTGTGCTTACTGCACTGCAAGCATATTGTGTGTAACCTGCTCTTAAACGATTGTTCTTTTGACTCCAAACAAACAAGTTGTGCAATTAGGGTTTATAATTGTACCAAGTTTATTAGATGATATCATATGTGATTAAATGTTAGTCTGTGTCTGAAGAGCGAAAGTTAGTCTTGAAGCTTGCCAGATAACTTACTGTGGCTTTATTGCGAAACTGGTGTCTGACATTTGTTATCGAGCCTATTGTATGGAGTCGCGTGTTGAGATTCAGCATTTAGTTTTGAAATACAAGATAAGATTAGGAGATCAAGTGATTTAAAAAAAAAAACTTCAGATTAGATCATACAGTCGATATGAAAGCTATATGGTTACGATAAGGATTAGAGATCTTGATTTTGAATGCGATCCGCAGGTGGACCTCATTATCACTGGGTCTCAGTGCAGGGATCCAAAATCACATACACATGGTATCAACACTGGGTGGGGTTGATGAAATAGTGAAATGATTTTACTTAAATTGATGGTGCTTGGAATATCATTGGTTTAAATGGAGTTATCTTTTTTATTTTTTATTGGGTTTTAGAGTACACTTGATTGTTTATATTCATGGTGCTTTAATATATTGTGTGGCAAAGAAAATAAATGAACAATGTTTGTAAAAATAGTTTTGTTTTGGTCTAAATGAAGTTTTTCTTTTAGTCTTTAAAGTTTACCACTACAGAACATTAAGCCATTTTATAATTGCTTTTTAGATAGAGCTGGTTTGCTTAAATACAATTACAATGCTATAGGGTCGTTGATATATAGGGTTATTGATCTATATTGCAACTATTTACAGGACTATTTCCTTGCACATAGTCCTAACTGCTATGTGGTTTAGAGGTTACTGTATTTGGGTTCTTGGTGACTCGAGCTGTATTTCTTGTTAGGATGGCGAGCACAGTTTAATTTTATTCACTTGGAGGTGTTGGATGATTGCTTGTCCGATATCCAGTACTGGATGAGCAGCTATTTTTTTCAACTAAATATTGGGTAGACCAATGGCATTGACTTTGGTCCACAGCACCAATTCTGTTCCCAAGCAACTGACTCCATCCCTCTCGCTGGCAACTATCTGTGAGGGTGAACCAGACTGTTCGCAAACTTGGTGTCATATTTGACCCCGAGATGAGCTTCCGTCCCCATATTCTAGCCTTCACTAAGAAGACCTATTTCCACCTCTAACATCATTTGACTCCGCTCCTCCCTCAGCTCATCTGCTGCTGAAACCCTTATCCATGCCTTTGTTACAGAAAAACTTGGATTTATAGTTATCTCTAAACTAAACTATTCCAATGCACTCTTGGCCGGCTTGCCATGTTCTACTCTCTGTAAACTTGAGGTCATTCAAAAGTCTGCTGCCCGTGTCCTAACTCGCACCAAGTCCTGTTCACCCATCACCCCTGTGCTCACTGACCTACGTTGGCTCCCGGTAAAGCAACGCCTCGATTTTCTAATCCCTCCAAGGCCTCACCCCTCTCTATCTCTGTAATATCCTCCATCCCGACATCCTTCCAAGATCTCTGCGTTCCTCCAATTCTGGTCTCTTAAACATCACCGACTTTAATCGCTCCACCATTGGCGGCCGCACCCTCAACTGCCAAGGCTCTAAGCTCTGGAATTCCCTCCCTAATGCTCTCCACCTCTCTCCCTCTCTCTTTCCTCCTTTTAAGATGCTCCTTAAAACCGACCTCTTTGACCAAGCTTTTGGTCACCTGCACCTGATATCACCTTGTAATATCGGTGTCAAATTCTGTTTTGATAATGCTTCTGTAAAGCGCCTTGGGGTGTTTTACTACTATATAAATTCTTGATGATGATCCTCCTCCTCTTCCTTTCAAATTTCAAATCCTTATGTTTGTTTTCAAATCCCTCCATGGCCTCTCTCTTCCCTAGCTCTGTAACCTCTTCCAGCCCTACAAGCCTTCAAGATCTCTACGCTCCTCCAATTCTGGCATCATTGCTGGCTGTGCTTTCAGCTGCCTTGGCCTTAAGCTCTGGAATTCCCTCCCTAAACCTCTTCGCTCGCTACACCTCTGTCCTCCTTTAAGATGATCCTTAAAACCTGCTCAACAACAACAACAACTTGCATTTATATATCGCCTTTAACGTAGCAAAATGTCCCAAGGCACTTTATTAGAGCGTTAATCAATCGAATTTTGACACCAAGCCACTGAAATATCAAGACAGATGACCAAAAGCTTGGTCAAAGAGGTAGGTTTGAAGGAGCATCTTAAAGGAGGGTAGAAGAGGCTATATGGAGGGAGGAAATTCCAGAACAAAAGCTTGCATTTATATAGTGCCTTTAATGTATCAAAATATCCCAAGATGCTTCACAGCAATATTGTCCAAAAAAAATTGACACTAACCCACATAAGGAAATATTAGGACAGTTGACCAATAGCTTTTTCAGAATGGTAGGTTTTAAGGAGGGCCTTAAAGTAGTGGAGAGAGAGAGAGAGGTGAGGTTTAGGGAGGGCATTCCAGAACATAGAGCCTAGTCATCTGAAGGCATGGCTGCTAATGGGGATGTGAAGGAAATCATGAATGCACAAGAGGTCAGAATTAGAGGAACGCAGAGTTCTCAGTGTTGTCGGACTTGAGGAGGTTCGAGATGTGGAGGGATGAGGCCATTTAAAATATATAAACACAAGGAAGAGAATTTTATATTGGAGCTGGTGCTGGACCGGGAGCCAATGTAGGTCAGCGTGCACAGGGGTGATGGTGAACAGTACTTGGTGCGAGTTAGGATATGGCCAGCAGAGCTGAAGTTTAGAGGTTTAAAGAGAGGTGGCCAGCCATCGGAGTATTAGTTTAAAAGTTGTACCTATGCTCCTCTTCAGTTGCATAACACATGTTCTATTTTGGCTGCCAGGTTTAAATACTTCATTTATAGACAAACTCAATGTCCTTGCTTTCAAATGCAATTTTTATGACCCGGTTTAAAATCGATTTGATTTTGCAATATTCTATAGTGCTTTAAATCACTTGACTTTTACACTGTGTAGACATTTTTGAAACAGCTGGAAGTAGGCAATAAAAACAGACAATGCTGCAAATACACTGATGAGTCGGCATCTGTACAAAGATAAGATCAGTTATGATTATCTGGGTGTACCTTTTAAGATATATATTTTAGTGGCGCACACTGCACAACATTGTGTCAGCTGCACCACAAAAGCTGGCTCTTTTTAAAAAAATCTTGCTCTCCCTCAGTATGTATCCAAGCTCCTTGAACATACACTCATTCTAGACACGCTGGTCGACATGTTCTTCATCTTTTCTACATTTTCCATTGTTGAAATGAAGGCTCATATTATTCATTGCTTTCCCAGAACCTCAAACTATGCAATACCTTGGGCTAGACTTTCCATTGGGATCGCCCAGTTACCTCCCATTTAACGACTGAGATTGAGTTTAACGCCCATATTTGAGTAAAAATGGAAACTATCGCCCAATTATCGGCGGCGTAACTTTCAGCATACAGTTAACGTCGGGAATTAGCTGAACCACCTACCCATACTTTAAAAAAAAATCTGACGTCATCACTTGTGCATATAATGGAAAGTAACGCCCAGATTATCGGCAAGCATTACTTTCATCATCTCGCCCATCTACTGCCCAAATGATCGCTCGCCCAAAAAGATGCTCAAGTAAAGCAATGAGAATCTTGGACCAGTTTCTCGTGTTTATTTAAAAAAAAATTTTTAAATTACAAAAGGAGTGAGTGTTTCAATGTTGCTGAACATTGAAATCATTGACATCTACGTTCCCCAGTCACATTAGTTACTGATCTTAGCTGTATCTGAGTGGATAATGGTTGAGTGCCTATACTTCAACAAATGATCCTACACTATGGGTGTTTACTGATCATTTGACCGGGGAGAGAATTTCGGATCTTAATCCTGTCTAGATGCACACTTTCTATCCGGGATAACTACATAAAGATCTGGCATATGAACACTTGCTATTTTAGTATCCCTCTTTCCATAGTCCATGGGTAATTGGGTGATTTTTATATTCCATTAGCTGCTGCCCAGACTTGATGAACTAATTCTGCAGAAACCAAGGATTGAACATTGGGAGTGTTTCAGTTACTGTGGTGCCATATTGCATCACATTGTGCAGTTACCTGCCAAGACATTGAGGTAGTTAGATTCTGCAAATTGGATGGGTGTGTGGGTGGGTTGGGGAGGTGAGTTGCGAATTGGGCAAGATTGTTTCCTCTGGCATAAATTGCTCCGGATGAGGATAAAAGCCTTACTCACCTCTGATGGTGACGATCAGTGTTCAGAGCATCGATGCATTCACCTGCCGTGATGTGTGCAGATATTTCTTCTCCAAACTTTTATCCTATAATTGCATCACAGCTAGTTCATCTACTCTCTCTAAACTGTAACTTTCCTGGCTTGAGCAATCTGGGGAGTCCAGAACAAGGGGTCATAAACTTAAAATTAGACCTAGGCCATTCCGGGGTGATGTCAGAAAACACTTCTTCACACACAGGGTAGTGAAATCTGGAAAACTCTTTCCCAAAAAGCTGCTGTGACCTACGTCAATTGAAAATTTCAAACTGAAATTTAGAATTTTGTTATGCAAGGGTTACAGAACCAAGGTGGGTTGATAGAGTTGAGATACATATCTGTCGTTCAATTGGATCATGGCTGAACAGACTCAAGAGGTTGAATGGCTTATTCTTGTTCCTATGTTCTAAATGGTTCTGTACTGAGGAGCAGGCAAATAATAAGAACATAACATATTGATCCTGAAATTCCGGTTGGAGGCTTCTTTCGGATAAACTCTACCGACCGGAGGTTTATTATGAAAGTACCTGGTGGCCCTGGAGGAGCGTGGGATTCCGCTGGGGAGGCCTTCTCTTCCCGTGCTTTTGAAGCGCTCTCCCGTCCTCCAGGTTTGGACGCAGAAGGTGCAGTCACATGTGACTGCTCAACCAATCAGGTATAGTATTCCACAGCTTTCTCATTAATAGCAATGAGAACTCCGTATCTACGAGTGAGTTCACAGTTATTAATGAGAAAAAAAAACACACTAAACACCATAATAAAAAAATAGAAAACACACCTTTAATTGAAATTAAAGTTAATAAATGTCTTGTAAATCTAAATTTTTTTTTCTAAAAAAGGTTTTCTAATTATGGTTTAAAATAAACTTACCATGGTGGTCAGGGTTTTTAAACAATAAAATGTGTTTAAAATTTCTTTTTAACTTTTACGCCTGTAACAGTAGGCTAGGTGCAAGAGTTTTCAGGACATTTGCTGGGCAAGATATGGGTAACTCCCGCAATCTTGCCCTTGTAAGTGTCCTAGCTCCTGAGATGCGGAGGATCTGTCAAGCTGGAGCTTGACGGATCGGAAAAGCCAGTTTTCAGCGCATGCGTATTGTGTGCTGAAAGCCGGCTTTTGCAATGATTCCCGGGTCCATATACACTCCGTATGGACCTGGGGAGGCCAGAATTTCTGGGCCAATAAATAGGAGCAGGAGTAGGCCATTTGGCCCCTCGAGCCTGCTCTGCCATTCAATAAGATCATGGCTGATCTGATCTTGACCTCAACTCCACTTCCTTGCCCTCTCCCTATAACCCCATAATAAAACGATATAAATTATAATCAACTGTAAGAAAACTTGTGGATATCTTGAATTGTATACATCGTTTCTAAAAGTGAAGCCATTTTGCTCCAAGCTCCTGTTGCGGTTTGTTGTCTGCCGTATTTCACTTCAAAAGTACTTCATTGGCTATAAAATGCTTTGAGACGTCCGGTGCTCGTGAAAGGCGCTATACAAATCAAAGTCTTTTCTTTCTTTCAAGCACCAGCCTTGCCCCCTGCACAGTTCGGGTATTGCTACATGTGTGGGCATGTCTCCACCATATGCAGTTATCATTCATTTCATTACAAGCCCTGGAAATACGGGGGAGTGTAATGAAGACCAGGGTTCTTGGAATTGTGAATATGGCATATGAACAGAAAATTCCACATCGAGCTGCTGACTGCAAATTATATACAAGTGAGGGGACTGAATAATCTATGAACATTAAAGGCAATGAGCGTAATAAGTTCTGGAGAACAAGGAAAGCCAAAGGTTCCTTTTTTTATTTTTCTATGACCAGCCACTTCCTTTTAAACCCCTTCCTGCTTCACCCCTCCATTCTTGCCTCAAACATCCAGGGGGAGGAGTTCATTGGCTTTTTTGATATCCAAAATGGAGACCATTCATCATCATAGGCAGTCCCTTGGAGTCGAAGATGACTTGCTTCCACTCTAAAAGTGAGTTCTCAGGTGACTGAACAGTCCAATGCGGGACCTACAGTCTCTGTCACAGGTGGGCTAGACAGTGGTTGAAGGAAAGAGTGGGTGGGGAGCCTGGGTTGACTCATGCTCCTTCCACTGTCTGCGCTTGATTTCTGCTTGTTCTCGGCGATGGGACTCAAGGTGCTCAGTGCCCTCCCGGATGCTCTTCCTCCACTTAGGGCGGTCTTTGGCCAGGGACTTCCAGGTGTCGGTGGGGATGTTGCACATTATCAAGGAGGCTTTGAAAGTGTCCTTGAAATGTTTCCTCTGCCCACCTGGGGCTCGCTTGCCGTGTCAAAACTCCGAGTAGAGCGCTTGCTTTGGGAGTCTCGTGTCAGGCATGCGGACGATGTGGCCCATGCAACGGAGCTGACCAAGTGTGGCCAATGCTGTTATGTATGCAATATCTTGTAACCAGCATTCTACCACCACCAGAGGGTGCATCTGTTGGAGTCCCAAGGGATCCTAGCATCCCTTGGGAGCACTGCATATAAGCATGGCCTCCCATGCTGTGCCGGCACTCGAGTCAGAATAAGGAGACTAAGTTCACACTTACTCAAGTCTACAGTACTCTGTGTCACATTGCTTTATTTGAGACTTAACAAATGCTTCAATGCTGGGGATGTTGGTCTGAGCGAGAACACTGACGGTGCATCTATCCTGCCAATGGATTTGCAGGATCTTGCGGAGGCAGCCAGGTGGTACTTCTCCATCATTTTGAGGTGTCTGCTGTATATAGTCCATGTCTCTGAACCATATAGGAGGGTGGGTATCACTACTGCCCTGTAGACCATAAGCTTGGTGCCAGATTTGAGGTCCTGGATTAATGTAGCTGCATCCACCCCTTCATCTTGGGCCTTGGTTCCCTCCATCCATTCTAGCCGCGAACCTCCAGCCTTCTGCAGTTTCTTTCCACCTCCCCCACCCTGCCCAAATACCCTGTTCAAGCTCCTCTGTTCAAGTTCCTCTTTTCCACAAGATCTACCTACTGCTTCCTGGACCCCCATTCTCGATGAAATTATCAATGGCTCGTTCTCCTCTGGGACTATTCCTTTTATTCCTTTCCCCATCAAAGCCCCTTCCCTCAAGGATGAGTGCCCTTGACCCTTCTATCTTTAGCAATTTTCACCCATCTCCAACACTCCTTTTCTCTTAAACATGTCATTGCTTTCCAACTCTGTGCCTATCTCTCATGTGGATCTACCAGACCAGCTTCTACCCTTCTCAATAGCAAAATGGCTCGAACCAAAGTTGTAACTGACCTCTGTGTCTGACCATGGTTCAGCCTCATTCTCCTCAATCTTTTCACACCATAACGACCAGGCCATCCTCCTCCAATACCTCTGCTACACTGTCTAGCTGCTTGGGATTGCCATATGTGGTTCCAAGGCATTTTTGAATGTGGCCAAAGCATCTTCAACAATGGCCTCTTTCCCTTTCTATGCATCATCACCTCTAGCATTATCATTGGCTCCTTCCTCTTTATTCACAGGTTGCTCCTTGGTATCCTTTTTAGACGTTAGGCCAACTTCCACATGCTCATCAATGGATGCCTGGCTCCCCTTTTCCAAGGCCCTGTCGAGTCTTTATCAGCCTGTGCTGTCAGACTGCTTACCTGACATTCAATATTGGATGAGTCATAACTCCCTCCAGCTCCGTCTTCAGAAGACCAAAGCCATCATCTCGGTCCCTGCCACAAATGCCACTCCCTTGCCACTGATTTCATTACCCTCTGACAATTGTCTCAGGCTGATCCAGATGGCAAGCTTCCTGTTTGAACTCGAGCTGAGTTTAGACCCCATATCCTTTCCATCACAAAGACTGCTTACGTCCTTCTCCAATATTTCTCCGCTCCATGTCTAGTTCAGCCCCTCTTCTGCTGAAAGTTTTATACACACCTGGAACCTTAGAATTATAAAATGATAAAGCACAGAAGGAGGCCATTCGGCCCAATGTTCCTGTGCCAACTATTTGATGGAGCTATCCAATGAATCCCACTCCCCTGCTCTTTCCTCATAGCTCTGAATTTTTTCCCCCTTCAAGTATTCATCCAATTCTCTCTCGAATGTTACAATTGAATTTACTTCCACCACTCTTATCAAATCCATTCATGATTTGAACGCATTTCCTCTTAACCATCACTGCTCGAAGGAGAAAAACCCCAGCTTCTCCAGTCTCCCACATTCCTGATACCATTCCAGTAAATCTCTTCTGCACCCTCCACATCCTTCTGAAAGTGTGGTGCTGTAGTAACAACTGCCCTTCTATATGGCTCAGAGACATGGACCATGTACAGTAGACACCTCAAGTCGCTGGAGAAATATCACCAACAATGTCTCTGCAAGATCCAACAAATCCCCTGGGAGAACAGACGCACCAACATTAGCATCCTCGACCAGGCCAACATCCCCAGCATTGAAGCACTGACCACACTCGATCAGCTCCGCTGGGCAGGCCACATAGTTTGAATTCCAGACACGAGGCTCCCAAAGCAAGCACTCTACTCGGAACTCCTTCACTTTAAGCGAGCCAAAGGTGGGCAGAGGAAACGTTCCAAGGATACCCTCAAAGCCTCCCTGATAAAGTGCAATATCCCCACCGACACCTGGGAGTCCCTGGCCGAAGACCGCCCTAAGTGGAGGAAGTGCATCCGAGAGGGCGCTGAGAACCTCAAGTCTCATCGCCGAGAGCATGCTGAAATCAAGCGCAGGCAGTGGAAAGAGCGTGCAGCAAACCAGTCCCACCCACCCTTTCCCTCAATGACTATTTGCCCCACCTGTGACAGGGATTGTAGTTCTCATTGGATTGTTCAGTCACCTAAGGACTCATTTTTGGAGTGGAAGCAAGTCTTCCTCGATTCCGAGGGACTGCCTATGATGATGATGCCCAGAATTGAACACAATACTCTAGCTGAAATGTAACCATTGTTTCATAAAGATTTTGCATAACGTCCACGCTTTTGTACTCTCTTTCTCTATTTATAAAGCCAAGGATACCCATGTGTTTTTTTTTAATAGCCTTCTCAACTTGTCCTGCCACCTTGAAAGATTTGTGTACATACACCCCCAGGTCTCTCCGTTCCAGCTTCCCCTTTAAAATTGCACCATTTAGTTCATATTGCCTCGTCTCTTATTTTCCCAACCAAAATGTATCACTTCACGTTTCTATTCACATACCGTTCCTCTAACTCTGGTCTTTTTGGAAAATGTTCCTCCTCCCCCTTGTCCCCTCTTCACTCACGACATTGCTTCAGCCATCTGAGTCCTAAACCTCACCTCTCTCTCTCCACATTTCCTTCTTTTCAAAACCTCCTCAGTACCCATCTCTCCAACCAAGCTTTTGGTTACATCTTGTAATATTTCCTTTCCTGGCTTATTGACCAACCATTTAACATGTTGACTACCCCTAAAGCTTCTTGAGATCTTTCTAACTTAAATGCAAGATGATGGTGGCAGCATCAATGGTTAATGAGAAGAATAATCTCTACTTCAGGCCAATTATGCTAGCTCTGCTAAAATGTTGCTTTTAAATGATTGATAACCATTCCAGAGTGCAAACCCCATAATGAATTACACATTAACATATTGCACATATTCCCTCTTTTGTATGATGTGTTCGGAGGTGCAAATATGGAGATCTAAAACAAAATATTTTGGTATTCTAATAACATAACTGGCCTGGAGCATTGTTAACTAGAACTGATATTCATTGTAGGCATCTGAAGCCTTGTATGACCAGACTGATGTATTTTGGGTGGTGTCCAACACCTTTTTGTTGTGAATGCCATGACTGTTTCTGTAAACAGGCTGTCAATACAAAATGAAATCTGTAGCTTTTAATCTCTTTTACTGGGCTAACGTTTAGATCAACCATTAATGTCTATTGCGGTCAAATGTAATTTGATGCCAATTTACAATTCTCAGGCGAGGAGAAAGTTCATTGCATGGAGTGTTCCTGTAGCATGGGATGTTTTACCACAAGAAGTGTTTGAGGTAGAGGCCATTGCATCTTTTGAGAACATTGGGAATGGTATTTGAAGCCAAGGAAGATATAGATCTATAGGGAGAGTGCAGGGCAGTGAGGTTAGTTTTGGATTGTTCCAGCAAAGAATCAACACAGACAATGACTGAATGGCCTCCTTCTGTGCTGTAAACCTCTGGTTCTAAATTGCTTGCTGGAGAACACATGATCTCTACTTTTCAGTTTGGCAGGTGGCAAATTTCCATGCCACAGACCTCTTTGTATTCAAATGTATTGACCAAATTTTTAAAAATTACAGAAGCAAAAGAGAATACAGATTAACAAAAATAAACTGAACAGCAGTGTACTTTAAAAACGGTTAACTATTCACAAAGATTATACCACACTCTTCAGGGTAACACTTTTCAGTTTCTTTGGTTGAGTTAATTTAAACAGGATGCAGTCTTAATCTTTTGGGAGCAGATGTTACACATGGAATATTCTTACCCAGGGAGTTTAATACATTTATGTCAGAATTAAACATTAGTTACATGACCTGCAACATTTATCCTGCTGACCCCTTGTGACATAAAGCTATTTCATTGAGCATGCAAGTCTTTGCACCTTGACAAACAATAATTTAATGAAAGAATGGACTTGCATTTATATAGCACCTATCATGGCCATTGTAGTCAATGAAGTACTTTTGAAGTGTAGACATTGTTGTATTGTATGAAAGCCAAAAACTTTCTTTTATATCTAGTGTCTTTTAATGTAGTAAAACAGGAGTGTTATCGGACAACATTTGACATCGAGCCACATAAGGATATATTCAGACATTAAATGCTTGGTCAAAGAGATAGGCTTTGAAGAGTGTCTTCACAGAGAGAGAGAGAGAGATGGAATACCAGGGCTTGGGGCCAATGATGGGATAAAGAAAATCAAGAATGCACAGGAGGCCAGAATTGAAGAAATGCAGAGTTCTCTGTGTTGTGGGAGTTTACAGAGATAGGAAGAGGGGAGCCCATGGACAGATTTGAACATGTGAATGAGAATTTTAAATGTGAGACGTTGCTGGATCAGGAGTCAATGTTGGTCAGTGAACATGGGTGGTGGGTGAATGGGACAGCAGAGTTTTGATCAGCTCAAGTTTAGAGAGTGTGGAAGATGGGGGGCACCTTCAACAATGAAGTATTCCCTCAGTACTGCACTGAGTGTCAGTCTGGATGATGAGCTCAAGTCTCCAGAGTGAGACTTGAACCCATGTCATTCTGACTCTGGGGCGAGAGTGTTACCACTGAGCCATGGCTTGCGCCTAATAAAGAGCTACAAACTTGTAAAGTTGTAATTCCTGTCTTGCATTTAAATCCAGAATGAATACTGGCACTAATTAGAAATTGCATTAACTGGGTGAGGTAGTGCATATTTAATATTTTAATCACCTTGCCCCTGTCCCCATCAAAGGAAATATTTTTATTTGCATTGATCTTTTGGCTGTCCTTTGACTCCTGATGTACCTTCTGGGCCTCTACACATGTGTTAGTTACTTCTGCCCTTACAGGCATTTCCATTAAATATTCTGCTGTGACTTGATGGATGGGCCAATTTTTTCTGATTCGCTCTGTTCTCAAATAGTGCCATACATCACGTACACTAATTGTTCTCCCAAAAAGCTGTTGATGCTGGGTCAATTAAAATCACGACTGACATCCATAGATTTTTGTTAGGTAAAGTTATCGAAGGATATGAAACAAAAGGCTGCCAAATAGAGTTAGGCCACAGATCAGCCATGATCTAACTGAATGAACGATAACACGCTGCGGGGCTGAATGGCCGCCTCCTGTTCATACGTTCCTAGATCTCAAACCCCCTCCCTTCCAAGCATTGTCTGACACTAGGGCAATCTCTATTGCTTATGAGCAGCCCCACTCTCCTAACTTCCAATCCCCAGGCACTTCATCATCTGGTTCACCAGCTGTGAGGTGGAAAGTGTTGCTACCCAGGATGGTGATCGGAGCGATATACTCTAATCATTCAACAGCCGTGGCACAGTGGGTAGCACTCTTGCCTTGAAGGCAGAAGCTTGTGGGATCAAGTCCCACTCCATCAGCCTCCAGCACAAAATCTAGGCTGACACTTCAGTGCAGTACTGAGGGAGTGCTGCTGTGACTGAGGTGCTGTAATTCAGGTGAGATTTTAAACCCTCTCTGCCCCCTTGGGTGGACCTGAAAGATCCCATGGGACTCCTCAAAGAAGAACAAGGAGGTTCTGCCCAGTGTATTGGATAATATCGATCCCTCAACCAATATCGCAAGATGGTCATTATCACATTGCTGTCTGTGGGAGCTTGCTGTGTGCAATTTGGTTGCTGTGATTCCTATATTACAACAGTAACTACACTTCAAAGGTACTTCGTTGGTTGTAAAGTGCTTAGGGACGTCCTGAGATCGTGAAAGCAGCGATAGAAATTCGAATCTTTCTTTAATGGTCAAATATTAAAACTCCCATCAGACCTGTGACCTGAGCACCTCACTGGGCGTCGCCACAACCTCCAAAAGCATGTCCTCATTGAGAAAAGCTCGTTCTCAACTGCACTTCCTTGCTAGCAGGTCATTTCACTTTTAATGGGTGACTTATATATATTTAGCAAGGTCGTATGTATTCTAATGCTCAGTGAACTCCATAAATGAACGATATTAAAAAAACACATTTTCTCACTTGTGACGGCTGGGTACCCAACCGCATTTAATATTTCAGTACAAGTAGCTAATAAATCTTTATCACGGGCTAATATCTTGAACGGTCTCGCAATATACTTGCTGCACCTAACCATGGTACTAGACGTGACATACACCGGAGAACCAAAAATTGCATCACCCCGGCTATTCATTTCTTAACTATTCTTATTAAAGATGACCTTTGCAACTTTAATTTTTTTTAATGAAAACCCGAACTTGCTTTCAATCTTGCAAAGAGTAACCGTGGCTCCTGGGGTGTATCCATTGCCTGATGGAATCAATCCAGGCGCAGAGGGCAGTAACAGGCTGTCAATGTTTGGGTACATGTCTCGTTGGCTCTATCGGGGGCAAATGTGTCTCCGCCTATTAAACAAGTCCTGTGCTTTCTGCCTTGAATGGTGAGATCAGGAACTCGTGCCTCTCTTTCTGGGGGAGTCACAAAGTTTTGCAAATGTTATTTTCGAATATTGAGCCAAGAACTGATTGAATGGGGAGGGAAGGGGTGGGATGTCGGTCCAGCGGGAGAGAATGAGACGAAGTGGATGTTCCAGTGAGAGTTTAGCCCAGGGATGGAGAAGGCTGGCGATGTGTGGCCACGCTGGGTTGATTCTCCAGGATCCCAGGGACCTGCAGTGCTGAGTTTGGGAAGACACCTTCAACGACCTGAGTTCTGACCGGATTGTCACTCGGTGCTGCCATCGACTTGTCTGGGATGTGAGCTCTCCTTCAGCCAACAATTAAACGGCAGTCACCTTTTCCAACCGACCATTCAGCTCAAAGCAATGACTTTCGAAATGAAAAAGGATGGACTGAAGGAGAGGAGAGGAGGGGAGGTGGCATGAGTCGCTCATTCAGTTGAGCTGCCTGGCAGGGGAGCGAAGTCTTGGTGTCAGTAAAAAGTGCAGGTACTGTCATTGTGTCCGAGGTGAGAGACTGGCCCCACCTCCTCTTAATTGGCTGGCTTTAAATATTCGAGCGGCCAGGGCTGGGGCAGAGCCATTCGAGCCGGCGTCAGCGCGGATTCGATCGCGGATCATCCAGGACCACCAGCATGGGGAGGGCGAGGAGCGAGTGTGCGGCCAGCTACAGCCTTTGCTTCCTGGTGCTGCTCGCCCTGACTTGGCTGCCTCGCTGCCCGGGAGAAGGAGTCGCCAGCCGCCTCCCGTACAGCGGACCCCAGACTGTCCCTCAAGAGCCCCACTCCAGCCCAGCACACGGCAACTCCAGCGAGGAAAAGTCGCCGACATCGTACAAGATCGTCATCTTCGATTGGCATCATGTGCAGGACCCCTACCTCATCGCTGTCTGGATTTTGGTGGCCATTCTCGCGAAGACTGGTGAGCGATTGGGGTCTCCACTAGATGTTTTCCTGGGTCTCTCTCTCTCTCTCTCTCTCTCTCGCCTTTACCTTGGGGGTTGCCCTCTTGTTCTTGCAAACTAATTTTGGATTGTGTGCCCTAGAAAAGCAGCGTGGATAAATTGCTTTGAAAATGAACCGTGGCACATTCAAGGGAGAGCTTCGCTTGAAATTGATATTTTTAGTTACATAATCCTAGGTGTCTGTTTCTCTGTATCATGCAGGTCTGTGCAGCTATATATCCGGTCAGTCATTTTTTAATTGATTTTTTTTAATATGCTTTGTTAAACTTACCAGATAAATGATCTGAAAGACCTGTGCAGGAAGACTTTATCACCTCCTCCTCCTGCCAGGAAGTTGACCCCTTGCCCGTCATAGCCAGAGAATCTCCTGCAATGGTTTCTCTTTCCGCCCCCGAATTGTTATCTCTGGGGTCCCACAAGGATCTATCCTTGGCCCCCTCCTATTTCTCATGCTGCCCCTCGGCGACATCATCCGAAAACACAGCATCAGTTTCCACATGTACGCGTGCAACACCCAGCTCTACCTCACCGCTACCTCTCTCGACCCCTCCACTCTAGATTGTCAGACTGCTTTGCTGACATCCAGTACTGGATGAGCAGAAATTTCCTCCAACTTTGGGAAGACCAAAGTAATTTTTTTTCGATCCCTGCCACAAACTCCGTTCCCTTGCCACTGACTCCATCTCTCTCCCTAGCTTCTGTCTGAGGCTGAATCTGTCACAGCCTTGCTGTCATATTTGACCCTGAGATGAGTTTCTGACCACATCTGCGCCATAACTAAAACCACCTATTTCCATTTCTGTAACATCGCCCGACTTTGCCTCTGCCTCAGGTCACCTGCTGCTGAAACCCTCATCCGTGTCTTTGTTGCCTCCTCCTCTTGACTATTCCAGCTCATTCCTAGCTGTCTTTCCACGTTTCATCCGTAACCTATCCAAAACTCTGTTGCCCGTGTCCTAACTTGCACCAAGTCTCATTCACCTATCAACCTGTGCTTGTTGATCTACATTAGCACCTGATTAAGCAATGCCTCATGTTTAAAACAAATTCTTTATGTTCAAATCCCTCCATGGCCTCATCCATCCCTATCTCAGTAATGTCCTCCAGCCCCACAACTCTCAGATCTCTGCACTCCTCCAATTCTGGCCTCTTGAGCATCCACGATTTTAATTGGCGGTCGTGCCTTCCGCTGCCAAGGCCCTAAGCCCTGGAATTTCCTCCCTAAAGCTCTTTTCCCCTCTACCTCCCCCTCCTCCTTTACGACACTCCTTAAAACCTACCTTTTGGTCACATGCCCTAATATATCTTTGTCTGGCTCGGTGTCAAATTTGTTTGGTAATGCTCCTGTACAGTGCCTTGGGATGTTTTACTATGTTAAAGGCGCTATATAAATACTTGTTGCTAGAATAGGAGTTTCATGGACTCAAAGACTGTTTGCATAACTTGCCCAAGTTGTCATTTGTTGAGTATAGATTGTGGCTGTGGGCAGACTTTTCAATCATGGGCTGATCTCTCTACTAAATCTGATCCTGGCACAATCTCTCTTTCATCCCTTCCCACTCACACCTAGTGAGCACTTTTAATGTAACTACATGTGCTATTAAATGGATGGTCTGATATAATAAATCTGGTTAAGAAGGGCATTTTGGGACAGTAACAGGCTATCAATTTTTAGAGCAGCTATCAAACGTTTCCCCATCATGGTAAATGTCTCGATGTATTAACCATGTCCTGTGCTTTCTGACTTGTTCAAAGTCTAACTTTTGAGATCTGGAAATTATGGGTTTCTTGGGGAAATCACAAGTTTTGAAGATTTATTTCGGAGGATTGGTTTTAACAAAACAAAATGATTAAATTGAGAGGAAAGTATGCATGGATGTGATATATGTTTGGCGAAGAATTGAATGAGACCAATGAGACTAAATGGAGTTTACTGTTCCAGTGAACAATAGCCCAGGCATATAATGGCCCAAAACTTCCTGTCAATGAACAGCGCCCACCATTAGTTAGATTTGCCCATGCCCACTTATTCTCCATGATGCAAGTTGCTGGAAGTGTGAGATGGAAACGATACAGCGCCTTCTACAGGGTATCTGAGATCTGAGTGAATAAGGCAAACAACTGTGTGTCTCCTTAACCAATCACATCGATAGATTGTGAAATGAACAGTGTAAAGACTGAACAATGAAGTGTAAGTTAAAATACTGAATTCAATGTTAAATCAGAAAGAGAAATAAAGGGAAAGAAAAATTTGAGAGAGAGAGAAAGAAAAGAAAGTAAAAAAATTAAGTTCCATTTAAATTTAAAAAATCTCCGACAACAATTAAAACCTGAAGGAATGAGACACCACACTTGTAATAGTTAATTTTCAGTGGCAGAGAGGTTGGCTGGCAGTATTTAACATCACATTTTAAAAAATGTACTTCTACTTGAAATTATTTGACTTAACTTTTTGTAGCGTGTTTACTTCGTATCTACAGTGTAAATACAGCAACTTCACACCGCTCAATGCATTTGAATGGGGAGTCAGACTGCAAGGTGCTGTTTTCATAGAATCATAGAATGGTACAACACCGAAGGAGGCCAATCGACCTATCAAGTCAGCGCCGGCTCTTTCAAAGAGCAATCCACTTAGTCTCACTTTCCCGCTCTTTTCCCCACTAGCTTTTTGCATCTCCGACAGCAACTTCTCGATTTTCTGCAGTTAATCACACAACTGCCCTCGCTTGATGATGTTGTGGCAATTGAACTTCAATAATGGTGAGCTCTATTAGCCTCACTGTTGTTTTGACAACTATTTTTGGACCAATATAGGTCAGCTCCAGTCGTGCTGGTTGCCTTTTATCTCTTATACTGGGGCCAATTGTAGGAATTGCTTCTCCATGCTGAGAACAGTTGACTCAAGAAAGAACAGGGATTGAACCATGACCATTTCTGGGCAGCAGGGATCAACTAATCATTGTCTTTTACCAGCTGAGCCATGTACGGAGCTACCAAGCAGTGAATTCATCCTGTTGCCTTATTTTAAAAATTGGAGTGTTATAATTATGATTTTCGACTTGAGCTTTAAAAATACCTTAATTATTTAGTTTCGTTTTCAAATTGCCCTGTTAATATCCAAGAACCGGCAGCTTGTTCTTGCTTTCAGCATTGCTGGACAGGATGAAAGGGGCAATGACTTCCCAAAGATATGCTTGGCAAATGTTTTGTTTTGGGGAGATGGAGCAGTATATCACCACAAAGATCATGTCTTTGACACATTCCTGTTTGCTCTCTTCCCAAAAGATGGGGTTTGATTCCATGGGCACTCTGCCGCCATTCAGTGGTCCTTTATCTATGAGTCTGGAGAGGGAGTGTCAGCAGGCTATTGCTCCCACTGTGGGGTGGGTAGAAAGAAGGAAGAGGGCATTGCAGCCATGACCAAACCCTGGTCACATTTAGGAAATTTTCTGGCAGGAGTCGCTGGATCCCAATCAAAATCGAGAGCCAAGGCCTGACCAAACTTACTAAGCTGGGAAAAAATGAGGCCAGTTTTAATGGTTCTATAGCCACCGTGGCTAATTTGTCTCACCCAATGCAAACTTGGAACTTTCTTATCTGGGAGGGGATAAAGGTTTCCCAAATTGTTTTCAGAGAGAGTGATCATTTAATGAATAAAGAAGAACCAGTATTTTAAAGGCTGGACTAAAGTTGTGTTCTAAATTATGAGGTAAATATTTTCCCGAGATAAAAATTTTTCCTAGCTGCAATTTCCTCTTTAGTTTTCTCTCACCCACTGTACCCCCCCTCTCCAAAACCACCATTTTTCTCCTCTTTCCCCGAAGACATTCTATGTTTGCTTCCACGAGTGCTGATGTCCCTCTGTCTGTTTGTCAAGCCATCGCTCTTCATCTTGTGATGCCGGTTGGTGAATGGATCTTTCTCCCTTGATGTCCACATGTGCGTACTTCCAGCGAAAGTCACTGGGGTGGGGGCAGGGAACGAACTAAGCTCTTTCCCATGACCCTCCAAAAGTGGTGCTGAAGCTGATTTGCAGCATACTTACTTCCTTCTTGGCTAAGATCAGCTAACTCAGTGTGGAGTGGAACGTGATCCTTGTCTACGGCTCACTACGGCTCACTTACATACTGACTTTACTATATGAGCCCTTTAGGGAGTCTCTGGGCAATTGCTTCTGTAACCAGGTACAGAGTGCCTTCTAAACTTGCATGTTTCCTATTCCTTTGTTTTTTTGGAGTTGTAGAAAAGGGAGCATTAAATATTTAAATTGTCGGTTTCTTCACTCGATACATAAGGGAAGGGAACTTCACTGATCCAAAATGTTTTGTTTGTACGAACTTCAGAAGAAAGTCAAGATGTACTTGTGTGCATATGTCTTGTATGCTGACACTAAGTAGACATTGTATTTTGTTTCAGGCAAGGTTGTTTATTTCATGACACAAACATGGTACAATACAATGGATGACTTCTACAATGTGATTGGCTGAAGATGTAAGGCATTAAGGTTGAATTCCTGAATGGTTGGTAAAGACTTGATGGCTGAATGCAATTTTTATTGGGTTCCTTACTTTCTCCCATCTCTCCTCACAAGAAAGCACAGACATTTGTACAGTTTTGTGGGTATTCACAATCTTCTGGTAGCCATTCTTCATGTCCAAGTATCAGCAGTAAGTGCTAGCAAGCCTATTTTGTTGTAATACCCGCCCTCCTGTATGGCTCAGAAACATGGACCATGTACAATAGACACCTCAAGTCACTGAAGAAATACCACCAACGATGTCTCCGCATGAACCTACAAATCCCCTGGGAGGACAGACGCACCAACATTAGTGTCCTTGACCAGGCCAACATAGAAACGTGGCAACAAAGAAAATAGGAGCAGTAGTAGGTTATTCGGCCCTTCGAGTCTGCACCTCTATTCACTATGATCATGGCTGATCCTCTATCTCAGCACCATATTCCCGCTTTTTCCCCATACCCCTTGATGCCTTTTGTTTCTCGAAATCTATCTATCTCCCTCTTAAATATATTCAGTGACTTGGCCTCCACAGCCTTCTGTGGTAGAGAATTCCACAGGTTCACCACCCTCTGAGTGAAAAAATGTCTCCTCATCTCGGTCCTAAATTTCCTACTCCATAGCCTGAGACTGTGACCCCTTGTTCTAGACTTTCCAGCCAGGGAAAACATCCTCCCCACATCCAGTCTTTCCAACCCAGCATTGAAGCACTGACCACACTTGATCAGCTCCGCTGGGCAGGCCACATTGTCCGAATGCCAGACACGAGACTCCCAATGCAAGCGCTCTACTCGGAACTCCTTCACGGCAAACGAGCCAAAGGTGGGCAGAGGAATCGTTACACTTTATCAGGGAGGCTTTGTCCTTGTAATATCCCCACCGACACCTGTGAGTCCCTGGCCAAAGACCGCCCTAAGTGGAGGAAGTGCATCCAGGAGGGCGCTGAGCACCTTGAGTCTCATTGCTGAGAGCATGTAGAAATCAAGCGCAGGTAGTGGAGAGAGGGTGTGGCAAACCTGTCCCACCCTCCCTTACCCTTAACGATTATCTGTCCCATCTGTGACAGGGACTGTGGCTCTCATATTGGATTGTTCAGCCACTTAAGGACTCATTTTAAGAGTGGAAGCAAGTCTTCCTTGATTCCGAGGGACTTCCTATGATGATGGTGATGATTTTGACTGTGGAGGGCATTGTCATTGATTGCAGATGAAAAAACCCAGCCGGCTGTCGCTCACTTGCAATCAGATGTTGGCTCAGTTGGTAGTACTCTCGCCTGAGAGTCAGAAGGTTGTAGGTTCAAGCCCTACTCCATAGACTGTACTGAGGGAGTGCTGCACTGTTGGAGGTGCCATCTTTTGCATGAAAAGTTAAACCAAAGTCTTCCCTCTCTGGTGGATGCAAACGATCCCATGGCAGTATTTGAAGAGCAGGGGAGTCTTCCTGTTCTCAAAGCCAATGTTTATCCCTCGCTAAAACCGATTATCTGGTCACTAACTCATTACACTTTGAGAGATTTTGCTGCGAGCAAATTGGCTGCCGCATTTCCTACATTCCAACAGTTCAAAAGTATTTCATTGGTTGTATGGTGCTTTGGGAGGTCCTGTGGTCATGAAAGGCACTATCTAAATGCAAAAAAGAAACAAAGAACTTGCATTTCTATAACTCCTTTCACGACCTCGGGACATCCTAACGCACTTTACAGCCGATGAAGTACTGTTGAAATGTAATCACTGGTTGTAATTTAGAGAAATGCAAGTTCATCCTTCCTTTCTCCTTTCTCATTAGTAGCAGCAACCCAAGCCATCACTTTGCTAACATTGCTTAGGGTAACTGCAGCTGAGTGCTTTATATGTCCATAGCAATGAAAGTAGAAGAGTAAACAATACTAATACTTAGCGACTTAATGATAGACTTGATAATTAGGCATTCACAATTGTAAGTTCCTTGGTGATCAATATTCATAAATGCCTCATTGAGTTTGTTTTGTTAAAAAATGTATTCTCTGAATTATTGGGAAACAATTGATGAGAGCAGAATAGCCAATTGCTCATTAGTCAATCATTAATGTACCCGAGTATTGATTTAAGTACCTGTACAAGTGCAAGGCAAACAACTAATTCATCGTCTTTTTTGACTCTAAATGATTTACATTGTTTCCCCTTTTATATCAAATATATAAACAAGGATCGATCTTTTAGCATTTACCAAACAAAATCAATGGCAGAACATGGAATTGGATAAGACGTTTATTTAAAAGAAGATTGGAGAGGAGAGCTTTTGAGTGACGATGACTTGTTGGGAAGGGAGAAGAGGAAAGGGGAAAAATTAGATGGAATCCTACAGGGCGTGATCCTTGAACCCTTGTTGATTCTAATCTACACTAATGACCTGCATATTGAAACCAAATGTAAACTTGTCAAGTTTGCTACTGATAGCAACATTGCTTTCATATAATCCGAGATCTGTGGCAGCACAGCTGGTTTCTGATGTACAGGTCTCTAATCACTGGCTGCAAACCTGCCTGGATGACTTAGTGCTTTAATATGCTTTTTTAATAAAGGGGTTTCCCAACCTTGAGTATGTAGGAGAGGGCCCTATATGACTTCACGTGATATCTTCCATGTCGCGGGTTGTTACTAGCTGGGGAGATCCATGTGTCAGAAACCTACTGCAGAATGCTGGGATACTTAACAATTAGAGTTATGTTTTTAAGAGATTATGCCACATTTGAAGTATGTTCAATTCTGGTCATCAAAAGAAAGACTTGCATTTATATAGTGCCTTCAGGGCCACTGGCACTTTACAGGCAATGAAGTACTTTTGGAGTGTAATCACTGTTGCGATATAGGAAATGCGGCAGGCAATTTGCATACAGAATGCTCCCACAAGCAGCAATGTAATAATGACCAGATAATCTGTATTAGTGATGTTGATTGAGAGACCAATATTGGCTAGGACACCGGGGGTAACTCCGTACTCTTTGTCAACATACTGCCATGGGATCTTTTACGTCCACCATCTGAAAGATGGCAGCTCTGACTGTGCTGCATTCTCTCAGTACTGCACTGGCATGTCGGCCTAGATTTTTTTTGTGCTCAAGGCTCATAACCAAAAAAGCACATGGCCATTGGAGAGGGTGCAGAGAAGAGCGACAGGACTAACTGAACTATAAAAATTTAAACAAGAAAGAGAATTACAGTATTTTCAGCACACGAGGACACCATTCCACCCCCCCCCCCCGCTTCTTTGCGTCTGCTGTGCAATTTTTCAGCCTGATTAGCTTCTCTACTCGAATTCCAATACCTCCTGTACCCTCCAAATATTTACTTAATTCTTTTTTTATATATATATGTTTGTAAGATGAGCTCACAGATTATGCTCCAGTGTATTGTTTCTCACCAGGTTCTTAAAAGGGTAAGTGCCCCATTAAAAATGAATTGCAGTAATTGGTGTATACAATACCTCGTGTTATCAAACTATAATGGAGTTCAGGCATGACGTGGGTGAAATGTGAGGAAAGATTGGTGAAGGCCACGATCTACATTTCAGAAAGGAAGCTGTTAACGGGATGGTTAATGAGGACCGGTTGCATAGATTAGGCTGGTATTCCCTTGTGTATAAAAGTTTAAGGGGTGATCTAATTGAGATGCTTAAGATGCTTAAAGGAGTT
This sequence comes from Pristiophorus japonicus, assembly GCF_044704955.1. Taxonomy (NCBI): domain Eukaryota; kingdom Metazoa; phylum Chordata; class Chondrichthyes; family Pristiophoridae; genus Pristiophorus; species Pristiophorus japonicus. The sequence continues at coordinate 33,576,904 of NC_091981.1, read as the reverse complement.
GAAAGGGTAGATGGAGAGAAGCATTTTCCTCTGGCGGGGGAATCCAGAACAAGGGGAAGAACCCTAAAATTAGAGCCAGGCCATTCTGGGCTGATATCAGGAAACACTCTTTCCACACACAGGGTAGTGGAAATTTAAAACACTCTCTTCAAAAAGCTGGTGAGGCAAGATGAATTGAACATTTTAAAACTGAGTGATAGATTTCTGTTCGGCAAGGGTTACAGGACCAAGGTGGGTAGATGGAGATACAGATCATTCATGATCTAATTGAGTGGCTGAACTGGGATTGAATGGCCGACTCCTGTTCCTATGTTCCTGTGAACCTTTCCTGAGGGCTATAACAATATGTTAAATGGTATCGGAGATAAATGGCACCAAATAATCTGGATGGGACAATAGAGACAAAAGACTTTTAATGTTCATAAGGCGGCTGGATGCTATATTGCGAGATTTGGGTCACACTGGAAACAAACGTCAGTGATGCAAATGCTTTTTCCACATCTTGGATTAAAAAAAAATATACACTAATGAAAGAAAAAAGAAAAACTTTTCTTTTATAATGCCTTTTATGATCACTGGATATTCCAAAGTGCATTACAGCCAATGAAGTGCTGTCATTTGTAATTAGGAAACGTGGCAGCCAATTTGCACAGGAAGCTCCCACAAACTGCAATGTGATCATGAACAGATAACGGCTCTGTGGGATAAATATTGACAAGGAGAACTCCCCTGCTCCTCTTCGAAATAGTGCCACGGTCTTTATTATGTCATCTGAGAGGGTAGATGGGGCCTCGATTTAACATCTCATCCAAAAGACGGTACCTCTGACAATGCAGCACTCCCTCAGTACTGCACTGGAGTATCAACCTAGATTTTTGTGTTCGAATGGGACTTGAACCCACAACCTTCCACAGCTGACACTGTAAGTGGGAGGACATGTTTCTGTTTCCCAAACTAAGAGATGCCAGTAGTGGAGAATCCAGAGAGATTTTTCAACCAGTGCTTATTCAAATATTTCTGCACTGTGTATAGGGTAGGTTTGGGGGTTGTGCAGTCAACAAAAGGAATACATCTGTTTAAAACGGCAAATGTATTGTTCATTACCTATCTTCCTTGGTCATATGCTAATGGTTTGCACTTTCTGTATCAATCACAACAACTTATATTTATATAGCACCTTTAACATAGTAAAAATATGTCAAGGTGCTTCTCAGAAGAGTTATCAGACCAAATTTGAACTGAGCCACATAAGGAGATAGTAGGACAGGTGACATAAAGCTTGGTCAAAGTAAAGCAACTTAAAGGAGGAGAGAGAGGTGCAGAGATTTAAGGAGGGAATTTCAGAGCTTCGGCCTAGGGAGCTGAAGGCTTGGCTGCCAATGGTGCAGCGATGAAAATTGGAAGAGTGCAGAGATCTCAGAGGGCTGGAGGAAGTTCCAAGGATGGGGAGGGGTAAGGCCATGGCAGGATTTCAACACTAGGATGAGACTTTTAAAACCACGGTGTTGCTGATGACCTGTATTACAAAACATCGAATTTATGACAGCATGATGTAGATAAACCCCTTTGCACTATGCAAATCCAACCTTTGAATAGCTGCTGTTTTGTCCATGTGGAGATGTCAACATTGTAAATACAAATGATCTACAAGGGACCAGGAGCAGTAGTCGGAGGGGCCTCTAAGATGAGCTGCAGCGGATTTGGGGAGAGGTGTTTTGCATTTTCTGTCTTATTCATGTGACATTTTGACACGATATGTCAGTGGTTTTGTGCCCTCGACCTATTTAAATATAGATTGGGTTTAAATCGGGAACCATGTTGTTTATTTAATGAATTGTGCTGCAAGTCTTCTAATCTTTAGTTGTTTAAAGTCTAGATTATACACTTAAAACCACTAACAAGCAATTTTATTCATAGTCTGTTGTAAAATAATGCTCCCAATGTTAAAACTGTAACTTAGAACAAAACTTAACTTGACAACTTCCACCATTCAGCTAAAGTAGTATGACTTGAAAAAAAGTTTGATAATTTGTCATCAGCTTATAGGTAAATATTTGGTTGGATTCCGTTATTTACTTAGCATCTATATTAATAGTTGCATTTTCTTATGGCTGTTAAAATCCTGTAGATGGAAAGGGGAGGGAGGGGTTACTACACAAAGGGTCATTGCACCAGGCCAACTGCGTGGGGTAAAGCCCAGACTCTAGATGGTATCAACAATGTGGCATTTAATGGGACAGTCTCTATTTTGAAATGCTTGGCATAATTCTTGGCACCTGAGTCTACAGATTTGGAGGGTTGATTCATTTTGCACAATGCAGAATTGTTTTTCCATCTTTCTTTATTCTCTGGCAAGGCAGCAGGTGTCGCCCATCCCTAGTTGCCCTTGAGAAAGTGGATGGGTCTTCTTGAACTGCTGCAGTCCTCATGATGGTGGTGCTCCCCTCTTCTTCTTGGGCAGTCCCCCGGAGTAGAGGATGACTTGCTTCCACATGAAAATACGTTCTAAGGTGGTGCTCTTGCAATGGTGTTGGATAGGGAGTTCCAGGATATTGATCCAGGTCTTCAGCGCTACAGCTTCAACCTTGTTGGGGCACATAGCCTTCTCTATGTCCAGTGCACCGAGCCACTTACAATGACATGTGGAATGCACCAAATTGGATGGACCTTAACATCTGATTTGGCGGGAGTCCTCTGAAGGAGAATAGGATGGTTTACTCAGCACTTTGGTTGAGCAGGCTTGCAATCACTGAGCATTGCCTCTTAGTCACATGGTGGGCCCCACCACAGATGAGGATGTGAATAATCAGGGAACTTCCACCTCCCATTCGTAGCTTGATTGTCTACCACCACTCTCAACAGGACGTAGTAGGGCTACATAACTATGCTTTGATCCATTGGTTGGGGGAGGGTTTAGCATTTTAGTGCAGCACAAAGAATGTTTTAGATAAAAATCAAGATACAGGTATTAGAATTTCTGATTGAAATGTTTACAGAATATAATTGGAGGTGTCCAAGTGCAAGTTACCATTGTTTCACAACAGAAAGAAGTCACTCCTTAGTCATGCTAGCTTTGTAAATTGTGGCGATCAATTAATGCATTCTTGTGGCCTAGTTATATTTAACTTAACTCTTTCCAAAGAGTAAAATATGTGGAGTGGAGTGTATCAGGTTTAGGAACTGTATCCTTTGCTCTTTGTAATCTCCAAACTCCTCCATCTTGTAACTTTTGATGGATAGGATATCTAACCAAGAACTAATGTGCTGTGTCGGACAAGAAAATTGGCTAAAATGTAGAGTTTCCCTTGTGACAAATTTAAAATACTAAATAGCAATTATACTTGACCACTCCATATCAGTGCATGTTTCATATTGATATAATGCATGGAGAGTTGTAGATACCAGGCATGTTATTGATAAGTTATCACATGGGTTCAGATAACTACATAAACTAGGAGAGTGAAAGTTTTTATATTGTGCAGGTTGGAACAAAATAATTGGGGAAAAAAGCACAGATAAATGGGGTTTTCTCCTTTTTCTGGTATTGTGTATCTTTATTTATTAACCTTCTGTAAGATATTCAAGGCATGCTGGATTTATAGTACCAGGCAGAAATGTGGAGTCGTTAAGAGCTGTCTGATATCATTGAAAATATCAATCTTCGTGCATGTGACTCAACTGCTGTGATATCAGTCTTCCACTTGAATGATGGGAGTGTAGTGTCTTTGTATTCCAATAAGGCCACCGGTAAAATTTTGGTTGGTAAATTGCGTAGCGCCCTGTTTGGGGGCGGTAACATCTGTGAGGTGGGAGTTCCAGCACCAGGCACAGAAGTCCTGCTCCGCTCGCGAAATTGGGGTTACCGCCCCCGAGAGGAAGTGGAGCGCAAAGAAATGCACTGCAGTTCCTATCTGGGGCACCAAGGGGGAGGAGCGCAGCGCTACACACTGGGCTGCATAGTGCTGCTGCGTAGGAGCGGCCTTCCCCTTCATTAAAGGGGAGGGCCAAGCTGCAGACACTGTGGGGCCCTACCTCGACCGCCGAAGAACACCACCCCGTGCCATCAGCCCGGCACTCAAGCGGAGTGTCGGGCTGCCAGATCGCGGCACGGACCCCATGTTCAAGGAGGCAACGGGGCGCGGCAAGTAAGTCGGCTATTTTTTTTTTCCATTCATGCGCACGCCACTTCCCCTTTACCTGGTGCCCCACGAGCGGCCGGCCATCATGTACACGCCCTGGAAGCAGTTGCTGGCATCGTCCGGTGAAGCTTCAGATGTGATGCCAACCTTTGCTCTGCTGCACAAGGTGATGACGTTGTCATCGCTGACGGAGCGGGGCACTACTACCATCGCCGCTAAACTCCTGTGGAATTTAGCGGGAGTCGTAAGCGGCGCTACTCGCAGGCGAATAGTCTGAGGCGCAAACACTCCCAATTTCTCCCCCGAAGTTTATTGTAAATTACCTCCCCTTTTCTTCCATGTTACCCCTTTTCTTTCCCTCCTGGAATCATGGGCTGCCTTTGCTGAGTGATGGTTCTATATGATGTGTGAGCCTAGATACCGGTGTTGGAGGCCACCACAATCAAATCTGTTGTCCTGCCAACACCTCCCAAACCCGCAACCTCCACCACCTAGAGAGAGAGAGGAGAACAGAAGGTGCATGTGAACAGTTCCAAGTTTCCTCCAAGTTGGTTCAAAATCCTGGATGTCCCCAAATAAACAGCACTGGGAGTCCTTTCACCACATGGACTGCAGCGATTCAAGGAAAAGGCCCACCAACACTTTCTTTCGTGCAACTAATGATGGCAATAAATGCCAGTCTTGATAGCGATGCCTGTATCCTGAGAATGAATATTTTAAAAAAATGTAGTCCCACTCATTCCCATAACCTTTGTGCATCTGAGGACGTCATTACACTTATCTGATTGTCATCGCTCCCATTCAACCAGCTTCTCTAACGTAAGTTTGATTTTAAAAAAAATATATGTTGCCTTGTGCATCCTACGAATTTTTTTTTAATGAGGTAGACAGACCTTGAGTTGCCGGATTTTATCAGAGCAAACTTCTGAAGGTCTGGTGTAAAATTATATATTTATCCTTTTTTTCTTGTTACTTACTTACACCAAAAAAAATGATCATACCTTTCCAAAAAATTAGGCATGCTCACCCTACTCATTGTGCTCTGCATGTTGTTGTTACTGAATTATGATCTGGAATGCACTGCCTAAAAAGGTGATTGAAGCAGCTTTAATAGTAACTTTCAAAAAGGAATTGGATATATACTTGAAAAGGAGAAAGTGGGGAGGGGAGTGAGATTTATAAGAGCCAGTACAGCACGATGGGCCGAATGGCTGCCTTCTGTGCTGTATAATTGTGTATGGCTAAGTTTGCACCATGTAGTTATATATTGCCCATCTCCTGTTAACTTTTCAGACCAGACAATGTTAAAATATTTGACTCTTTAGGCGTCTGCTTCTCTGCATTTGCCAACAAAATATCAGTTTGGATCAACCTGCCTCTCCTATCAGTGCCACTCCTATTCAAATGACGCTACCCTTGGATTCTAGGAATGGTACATTGGTCAAAAAATGCAATTCAAATCCACAATTCTCTTTTTTAGGCAATTTAAATTAAATTGCTCCAGCCCCACCCCGCAGTAATTATTTGGCTGTACTAGAATTTCAGTGGGGCTGGGCATTTTTAATCTGTGAACTGGAATGTGCAAAGTACATCTTTGAGGTTTCAATAAAATTCAGCAAATATTCCATTTTAGATGGAAAATAAAACTTGTAGATTGCAAAAGTACTGGAAATGCAGCAGATAGGACGTGTTAAAGATCAAGTGGTTTTTTTTGCGGGGGGAAAGGTGAAAAAGCAGAAAATAAACGTTGCGAGAGTTCCCACTGGCACTGATCAGTCGCTGTAGCATTTGTTATAGAACTCTGGTAGAGAGCAAGGGTCATTGGATGTTCTTTTTGACCAGTGATGGATGTTTAAAACTTCCAAGAAGTGAACACAAGCTTGTAAATAACATTTTTTAAATGGGTATGCACCATAAAAAGAAATACTTGTATTTATATAATTGTTTTCACGACATTGGGATGTCCCAAAGCACTTTACAGCCAATGAAGTACTTTTTGAAGTGCAGTCACTGTTGTAAGGTAGGAAATCTGGCAGTCAGTGTGCACACAGCAAGCTCCTACAAACAGCAATGTGATAACGGCCAGCTAATCTGTTTTAGTGATGTTGGTTGAGGGATAAATATTGGCCAGGGCACCTGGGAAGAATTCCATTGCTCTTCTTGGAATAATGCCATGGGACTTTTACGCCTACCTGAGAGGGAAGACGGGACCTCGATTTAATGTCTCATCTGAAAGAAGGCACCTCTGACAGTGCTGTACTCCCTCAGTTCAGCTTAGAATTTGAGCTCAAGTCTCTGGAGCACGTCTGCCTCACAAGAAATTAATTACATACAGATAAATACATAGACAGAAGTTAGAAACAGAAACATTTACCCACTTTCATCCCATTTTCCTGCATACATGCATCCATCCATCAATCTCGTCTCTAATGTTGACCAAGTTTATGCCTCAATCACTAATCCTGGAAGTGAATTTCACAGCCACCCAACTATCTATGAACAGAAGTTTCTCCTTTCCTCTGTTCTAAATCTCTTTCATTTAATCTTGTATCTATAGCCCCTTATTATCACCGCCCCCCCTCAAATCACTTGATAACAGTCTGATTCTATCTGCCTTGTTCCATCCTTTCATAATTTCAATAAACTTCCAGCATATCGCACTGCAATCTGTGTTGATCAAACAAAAAGACAAGACTTTCTTCGTATTTTATATCTCCTTTTGAAATGGAATGACTGTTATGTAGGCCAATGCAGTAGCCAAATTGTACACACAAGATCCCAGCAACAGTAAAGGGATGACTAGCCAGTTAATCTATATTTGCTTTGTGTGATGCCATTAGATTGTGCAGAGAGCAATGTAAGTTGATTTTGTTAAGTTTAAATTTTCATAGTAGAACAGTGGAGTGTTTCTTCAGAATTTAGGGGATTAGCTCATCATTGGGGCTCTGAGCTGTATCTCAATCCTGTGTATTGCACTGAGTGTTGCCTAACTGTGTCCCTTGGTGTTAAAAGGAAAATGTGTTTCATTTTCAAATTCCCCAGCACTGCCACCCCTTACCGTAAGCTTAACTGTCAAGCAGTATTTGAAAGATAATGTTTGCTGTTCCTTCCTGTCAACTGAAGTACGTACCTTACTTTGATTTGAAAGAGAACCGCAGTAGAATTGGTGTACGTTTGGTCGGACTATGTATTGTGCTTCCCCTGTCTTTGTGACACGTTTGTTTGTTTGATGAATGGAGGCTTAAAAATCACCTGAAGAAATTAATCCTCCTTTTCATTTCATCACATTGTGCTTCATCACAACATTGCCATGATGTTTAAATACTGCGATGTTGGTGGAAGGTGGGACTGTATTGGACAAAAGAAGTTTTTGCCTTTGAAGATTTGTTTTGCGGCACTTTACTGTATAAACATTTATATACTAACTCATCATCATAGGCAGTCCCTCGATATCAAGGAAAACTTGCTATATACTAAACCATACTGTTCAACTTCTGGTTTAAAATATTTCACGCATCGCCCCAACACCACCCCATTATCAATTACTGAGGAGAACTGGACAGAAACAATCCCAAGCATGCTTTTGGCAGTTAAAGATCTGAGGGATGGTGCACAGCTGTGAGCATTCGATATATACATACTCCAAAGCACCAGCAGTAGAATGTTCTCTTGAAGTATATATCTCACTTCAGTTTGCTTCCCGGATATAACTGGTGCTATTTTTTGAGGAGCAACATTGTTAGACAAAGGAAGACCGAGGTCCCTCTACTTTGCCTTCTACCATCTTGGCAATCACTTGATGCAAAGATAATACAGTTGTAATTATATAGGAAAGGAAGGGAAAATTAGGGGAAACTGGTTGGCAAACTGTGTAAGTGCACTTGTTTCAATGTCTTCTAACTTCATGCTCTAATTCAAGACTATAGAGTAGAAATTCCCTTAAGGCTCATTTGGGGCCGAAATTGCCCACCGCCCAAAATGAGTCGCACCTACCATTTTCGATGTATTCCGGCCGCCCCAATGCATGGGGCACCCAAACCGGGGTAATTCAGCACTTTGGCTTTATTTTGGAGCGGGGCGGAAGTGGCCTCATTATCAGGGCGGAAGTGGGGGTGGGGCGGAATGGCCATCATTAACGGGATGGTTCGGAGTAGCCAACACTCGAAGTCATCAGCGCCGCGCTGATGACATCATCGTGCTGATGCATCACAACGTCTCACTGCATCAGGGGAGGGGCGCTGCGAACTCTGCAGCCACTTGAGTGGCAAACACTGAGCCACCAGGGAGGGTTTCGGCTGGGCGGCTGCCAGTTGTTGGCCCGGCCGAACCCACAGACATCATTGTTGGCCCGACCTGGCAGTCGGCCGACCAAAAAAAAATAACATGGCACGCTGGCAGCGCCACCTCCCCTTTAAGGGTGGCCACGCCACCAAGCCACAGATAGGATACCGACAGCAAAAGTTGTCGGGGGCACCGACTGGCGGTGGCGCGCTCCTATGGGGCAATTCTGGGAAAGGGGCAATTTCCTGCGGGGCAATTTTGGGAAGGGTTCGCCACCGGTCGGTAAGGGATCAGCGCATGCACGCCGCGGCGGGAAAACTGGCACAGCGGTCCCCTACACTGCTCCAAACCTGAGGAAGGACAATTTAAAAAAATGGCAGCCCCTCCACAGGGACACTCTGCACTGACCCGTAGCCGCTGCTTATAGAAAATGGGCAATTTTGGCCCTAAAGTTTGCACAGTGCATGCCATGCACCAGCCCCCCCCGCAACCTCTCCAACCAGGAGGCCTGCCAGAAATTGGGCCTCAAGCCTCATTAACATTGCTGGTACCTGTCGTGCCTCCACAAGTAGCCCATTCATTGACAACGGACTATTGGATCTTTTGGGTCCACCTGAGTGGATAGACGACTCATCTGAAACACGACCCCTCCAATAGTGCAGCATTCCCTCTCAGTACTGCGCTGAATTGTCTTAACTTGGATAATCAAGTCTCTGGAGTGGGGGTTAAACTCGCAACATTCTGACTCTGGCGAGAATGCTACCACTGAGCCAAGGCTGACAGTTATAGTGTCACCGAAAATTGGAGGTTTGTTGCTGGTCTGATTTGGCCAAGTTTGGTGGCGTGGGAGGTAGGTGGTCTTGCAGTTAGGCTCTTTGTTTGTAGACTAGCGAATGAGACATGAAAGTAAGGCCCTGTTTTTCCTCATGGATGGATGCAAAAAAGTTCCATCATCATAGGCAGTCCCTTGGAATCGAGGAAGTCTTGCTTCCACTCCCAAAGTGAGTTCTTTGATGGCTGAACAGTCCGATACAAGAGCCTGTCACGGGTGAGACAGACATTCGTCGAGGGAAGGGATCGGTGGGGCTGGTTTGCCACACGCTCCTTCTGCTGCCTGCGCTTGGCCTCTTCACGTTCTTTGCGTTGAGATTCGAAGAGCTCAACGCCCTCCCAGATGCACTTTCTCCCCCTCGGGCGATCTTCGGCCAGGGTCTCCCAGGTGTTAGTGGTGATGTCGCACTTTAGCAGGGAGGCTTTGAGGGTGTCCTTATAACGTTTCCGCTGTCCCCCTTTGGCTCGTTTACCATGAAGGAGCTCCGCATAAAGCATTTGCTTCGGGAGTCTCGTATCTGCCATGCGAACTATGTGGCCTGCCCAGCGAAGCTGATCGAGTGTGGCCAGTGCTTCAATACTGTGGATGTTAGTCTGGTCGAGGACACTGATGTTGGTGCGCCTATCCTCCCAGAGGATTTGCAGGATCTTGCGGAGACATCGTTGGTGATAGATCTCCAGCGACTTGAGGTGCCTTCTATACATCGTCCATGCCTCGGATCCATACAGGAGGGCGGGTATTACTACAGCCCTATAGACCATGAGCTTGGTGGTAGATTTGAGGGCCTGGTCTTCAAACACTCTTTTCCTCAGACGGCCGAAGGCTGCACTGGCACACTGGAGGCAATGTTGAATCTCCACATCAATGTCTGTCTTTGTTAATAAGAGGCACCCGAGATATGGGAAATGGTCCATGTTGTTGAGGGCTGCGCCGTGAATCTTGATGATTGGAGGGCAGTGCTGTGCGGCGGTGACAGGCTGGTGGAGGACCTTTGTCTTACGAATGTTAAGCGTAAGGCCCATGCTTTCATATGCCTCAGTGAATACATTGACTATATCCTGGAGTTCAACCTCTGAATGTGCGCAGACGCAGGCGTCGTCCGCATACTGCAGCTCAACGACAGAGGTTGGACCTGGCCTGGAGGCGGCATAGGTTAAACAGCTTCCCACTGGTTCTGTAGTTTAGTTCCACTCCAGCGAGGAGCTTGTTGATTGTGAGGTGGAGCATGGCAGCGAGGAAGATTGGGAAGAGGGTTGGACCGATGACGCAGCCCTGTGACCCCGGTCCGGACGTGAATTGGGTCTGTAATGGATCCGTTGGTAAGGATCACGGCTTGCATGTCATCGTGAAGCAGGCAAAGGATGTTGACAAACTTTTGGGGGCATCCGAAACTGAGGAGTTCCAGTGGCACTATTGGAAGAGGAGCAGGAGAATTCTCCCAGTGTCCTGGCCAATATTTATTTATTCCTTCAACTAATATCATCATAACAGATTTTCTGGTCATTATCTTATTGCGGTTAGTGGGACTTTGCTGTATGCAAAATTGACTGCTGCATTTCTTGCATTATAACAGTGGTTATAACATTGTCAAATTGTGAGTACTTCTTTATCTGTGAAGCCCTTTGTGACGTCCTGAGGTTGTAAAAAGCGCTATATAATTGCAAGTCCTTTCCTTTTTAGGTATAATAAAATCATCAGATGGGCTCAGCGATGATGTTCTCCAATGACTGAATAACCTGCCAACACATACTGTGGAACTTGATTCCAGCATTAATTAGCTTTTCCGAAAAAGGAACGATATTGGGGGTGGGGAGTGGGAGGTTGTGAAAATTGATGTTTTGTGTATTGGAATGTGGATAGGTTACAGAATTGTTTGTACATTGCTTTCATGCTAGATAATGTGTCCTTTTTTTTAAAGAAACACATGAAAATTTAGCTCAACACAATTAACGGTAATGGCTTTATGGCTATTTTCTAAGAATAGTGAATTCATGTAGACCGTTCAGTGGAAAAATACTGGTATGTAATAGTAATTTAAAAGTAGACATTAGAAGTCTGGAATGTGTGTCTTTTATAAACTGGAGGACCAGGAGAGTTAGTTAATCACTCACTTTGTAAAATGCAGTGTGAAGTAAGTAACTCCCTCGGCTCAAGGACATACGAGAACAATATTCTTCCAGGTCAATGTCAAGAATTGGTTTACTTTTTTTTTTTGGCTGCTTGCTGGGATAAGGGTACCTGGGTTATAGGTGCCCTCCAGTATAATTATTCATGTGTGAGCTTTGTCAGTGAGTGTTGTTAGAATATTTAACCACTGGAGCATCATAGCAGAACCCAGTCTTTGTTGCATCCCCAATGTCTATCCACCCATTAGAAGATGTTGCCTGGATAGTGATCAGGAGTGAGGACTTCTGTCTTTTTCCCTCCTCCTCTGGCTTCCCATATCTGAGAAATGATTTTAGGATTCTTGTCCTGACCTTCAAATCTCTGTACAGCTTGCTTCTGATCTCCTCCAGACGTGCCCTTCCAGACCTCACACCAGTCTATTTATCTTTCGCTACTATCACAAGCTGTTCCTCCAGCCATCTTGCCCTGCTCTCCTCCTCCTCCTCCTCCTCCCTCTTCTTTTAATTCCCCCATCCCTGCAGCTGTATCTAGCCATTTCCTTCTCTACCTTCAAAGTCCACCTCCGAACCTGCCTCTTTCTCTGCCCCACTGTCTTCTCTTCTTCCTTCCAACTTCGCTCTCCTAGGAACAGGAGTAGCGCAGTCAGCCTCCCCAGATAATTCTGCCATTAAATTTGATCTATACCTCAACTACATTTACCCATTCGGTGTCGACTCACTATCCACCCTGTGAGACACCCTGTGGCCTCTTTTTACATGCAATGAACACCATTAAAAATGGAACTTATACTGCCTATAAAAGTTTTCTGTTGCCATCAGAAATGCATTGATTTTGATGACCGAGACTGCAGTTGGGAAATTGATGTTTTTCACACAATTCAACATTACCCAATAGTTCTTATGAACTCCTGTATGTGGGCTGACGGTAAACTTTGCCTGTGATGTAAAAGAGTCACAAAAACAATTTTTTATATATGTTTCTTCTCATTGCGGAGATCGCGTGCTTTGCATTCAAACACGCTAGTGTGTTTGTAAAGCACATTTTGCTCGGTTTAGTTGTTTAACTCAGCTTCTAATCCGAGCTTTCTGAATGTTTGTTTTATTTTGACAATGTCATTCAGAGGTGTATTGCTAATAATGTTGTTTTAGAATATCGGTGGTGTTAGCACTGTGCATTCGCATGAGGTTCCTGAGACAGTCAGTGTTCCTGAGCAGATCCAGTGAAATAAACTTGCGTGATGGTGATAGCTGATCCCTGATTAATTTGTCAACTATTTTTATATTGCAGACTGCAAACACTCATTTTTTTAATGATCGTACGGGCACCAGATTAAGTAGGTAGTATTTGGTATCTTCTTCTAGTGAAATGTTGGGACCACAAACTGGACCTTTCCACTGGCCCCTTCAAGGAAAACTCCACTTTACAAATTCTAAAAACATTGAGTATCGAAGGTTGATCGGAGATCTTTAAAAATGCTAAAAGGATTCTATAGGGTCGATACAGAGAAACTATTTCCTCTGGTGGGGGAAATCCAGAACAATGGGACATAATCTTAAAATTAGAGCCGGATCATTCCAGAGTGAAATCAGCAACTCTCTTCCCCCAAAAGGCTATGGATGCTGGGGGCTGGTTGGAGCTTTCAGGACTGAAATCGATAAGATTGTGTTGATTAAGTGTATCAAGGGATATGAAGCAAAGGGAGGTAAATGGAGTTGAAGTATAGATTTAATTGAATGAGGGAAGAGGCCCAAGTGGATGAATGGTTCTTGTGTTCCTATGAATATATTGAGTCAAGTTCAACAACTTTTTATTTCACTCTGTAAAATGGGTGTTTAAAGAAACAACTGTTTGCAAGCTTTAATGACCAAGCCTCGTTTTGGATGGACATGTAGCCCTGACACACTGAGGCAGCACAGAACATATTGAGTGATTGTTTTGCTGTGTATGAAATCAAGCCTTCCGATAGATGGGGAGGATGTGACATTTATTGCCCATCCCCAGTTGCCCTGAGAAGGTGGTAATACAACTGAGCTGCTTGCTCGGCCAACTTGAGAGGGGAGCTGTGAGTCTGTATTCACATCGAGGCCAGATCAGATCAGGATGGCAGGTTTCCTTCCCTAAAGGACATTAATGAACCAGATGGGTTTTTACAACAATCCAACAGCTTCATGGTCAATTTATTTTTACTGATACTAGCTTTTTATTTGAAAAAAAACTCAATTCAAATTCTCAATCTGCCAAGGTGGGATTTGAACTCTCTCATTCTCTAGATTAATGGCCCTGGCCTTTGGATTACTATCCAGTAACTTAACCATTACAGTACCGTACCCTGTCCTTGTGTAATGCCCAGACTCACCCACACATGACACAGGACTTGTTACTGAATGATTTGTATGGGGCACTCCAGTTCGACTTTCCCTCTTCTTTGCCGGTTTCCCAACCAAAGGGCAATATGCTGCATAGAAACATAGAAATTAGGTGCGGGAGCAGGCCATTCGGCCCTTCGAGCCTGCACCACCATTCAATAAGATCATGGCTGATCATTCACCTCAGTACCCCTTTCCTGCTTTCTCTCCATACCCCTTGATCCCTTTGGCCGTGAGGGCCATATCTAACTCCATTTTGAATATATCTAATGAACTGGCCTCAACAACTTTCTGCGGTAGAGAATTCCACAGGTTAACCACTCTCTGAGTGAAGAAGTTTCTCCTCATTTCGGTCCTAAATGGCTTACCCCTTATTCTTAGACTGTGACCTCTGGAACTCCCCAGCAATGGGAACATTCTTCCTGCCTCTAACCTATCCAATCCCATCAGAATGTTATATATTTCTATGGGATCTCCTCTCATTCTTCTAAACTCCAGTGGATACAAGCCCAGTTGATCCAGTCTCTCCTCATATGTCAGTCCTGCCATCCCGGGAATCAGTCTGGTGAACCTTCGCTGTACTCCCTCAATAGCAAGAACGTCCTTCCTCAGATTAGGAGACCAAAACTGAACACACTATTCTAGCTGTGACCTCACCAAGGCTCTGTACAACTGCAGTAAGACCGCCCTGCTCCTATACTCAAATCCTCTAGCTATGAAGGCCAACATGCCATTTGCCTTCTTCATCGCCTGCTGTACCTGCATGCCAACTATTGTGTTCCTAACACAGATGAGACTGCACACAGGGAGGTTAAAGTAACAGTGACCTCAGTCTTTATTAAGACACTCCAGAGTGAGGAACAGGCCTTAGGGGCCGGCTTACATACAGTGCTCCCAAGGGATGCTGGGATCCCTTGGGACTTCAGGGGATGCCCTCCCTGATGGCGGAACATGGGAGTGCATGCTTTACAGATACACAACATCACTCCCCGCCCCAAAGTCAAAGTGAAAACTATTTACAAGGTGAGGTGGTCGGGAGCCTTTCTTTCCCTGGTGGACCTCCTCTGTACAAATGTCTGTTCTGGTGTGTTGGCTGTGCCCTCGCTGGGTTGGCGTGTTAGAAACATACAAACATAGAAAATAGGTGCAGTTGTTGGTCCTGCAGGGCTGCTGGGTGAGCCTGGCCTTGCTGGGCTGTTGGGTGTGATGGGTTCGATTTCCTGGTCCGGGTGGTGGTGTTGATCCTTTGGATGTGTATTGTGTGCTCGAAAAAGGTGGTGTCTGCTGTGGGATGTTCAGGGCAGTCTCTGAACCTCAGCCTCGTTTGGTCCAGGTGCCTTCTGCAAATTTGTCCATTGTCCAGTTTGACTACAAACACCCTACTCCCTTCTTTAGCTATCACCGTGCCCGCGATCCACTTGGGACCATGTCCATAGTTTAGCACATACACAGGGTCATTCAGATCAATTTCCTGTGACACAGTAGCGTGACCATCGTTTACATTTTGTTGCTGCCGCCTGCTCTCTACCTGATCATGCAGGTTGGGGTGAACCAGCGAGAGTCTGGTTTTAAGTGTCCTTTTCATGAGTAGCTCAGCCGGGGCACCCCTGTGAGCGAGTGGGGTCTCGTGCGGTAGCTGAGCAGTACTCAGGACAGGCGGGTTTGGAGTGAGCCTTTTGTGACTTGTTTAAGGCTCTGTTTGATTGTTTGTACTGCCCGCTCTGCCTGCCCATTGGAGGCTGGTTTAAACAGGGCCGAGGTGACATGTTTGATCCCATTGCGGGTCATGAATTCTTTAAATTCGGAACTGGTGAAACATGGCCCGTTGTCACTGACCAGTATGTCAGGCAGGCCGTGGGTGGCAAACATGGCCCTCAGGTTTTCAATGGTGGCGGTGGCGGTGCTTCCCGACATTATTTCACATTCAATCGATTTTGAAAAAGCATCCACCACCACCAGGAAGATGTTACCGAGAAACGGGCCCGCATAGTCGACATAGATCCTCAACCATGGTCTGGAGGGCCAGGACCACAAACTTAGTGGTGCCTCTCTGGGCGCGTTGCTCAACTGAGCACACATGCAGCATTGCCGTACACAGAACTCTAAGTCAGAGTCGATACCGGGCCACCATATGTGGGATCTGGCTATCGCTTTCATCATTACTATACCCAGGTGTGTGCTGTGGAGATCCGAGATGAACGTCTCCCTGCCCTTTTTGGGTAGCACTACGTGGTTTCCCCACAATAGGCAGACTGCCTGAATGGACAGCTCGTCCTTTCGCCGCTGGAACGGCTTGACTAGCTCTTGCATTTCAATGGGGATGCTGGCCCAGCTCCCATGCAGTACACAGTTTTTTTTACTAGGAACAGCAGAGGATCTTGACTGGTTCAAGTCCTAATCTGGTGGGACGTGACAGGTGATTTATCATTTTCAAATGCTTCCATGACCATCAACAAGTCTGCGGGCTGCACCACCATCAGCAAGTTTGCAGGCTGCGCCATTTCTACCCCCGTGGTGGGCAATGGTAGCCGACTGAGAGCATCCACACAGTTCTCGGTGCCTGGCGGATGGTATAGTTATATGCTGATAGCGCAAGTGCCCACCTTTGTATGTGGGCTGGGGCATTAGTATTTATCCCCTTGTTTTCAGCGAACAGGGATATGAGGAACTTGTGATCGGTTTCCAGCTCAAATTTGAGGCCAGACACGTACTGATGCATTTTCTTTACCCCGAACACAGATGCTAATGTCTCTTTCTCAATCATGCTGTAGGCCCTCTCGGTCTTAGACAAGCTTCTGGAGGCATAGGCGACAGGTTGCAACTTCCCCGCAATGTTAGCTTGTTGAAATACACACCCGACTCCGTACGACGACGCATCATATGCTAGCACAAGTCTTTTACACGGGTTATACAATACAAGCAGCTTGTTGGAGCATAAAATGTTTCTGGCTTTCTCAAAAGCAATTACTTGGTTTTTTTCCCCATACCCAGTTCTCACCTTTATGCAATAACACATGTAGGGGCTCAAAGAGGGTGCTTAACCCCGGTAGGAAGTTACCAAAATAGTTGAGGAGTCCCAGGAACGACTGCAGTTCTATGTTCTGTGGCCTGGGCGTGTTCCTGATGACCTCTGTCTTGGCGTCTGTGGGCCGAATGCCGTCTGCCGCGATCTTTCTCCCCAAAAACTCCACTTCTGTTGCCATGAAGAAGCATTTCGACCTCTTCAGCCGCAGCCCTATGCGATCTAGTCGCTAGAGAACCTCCTCCAGGTTTTGTAGATGCTCGACGGTGTCCCAACCTGTGACCAATATGTCGTCCTGAAAAACCACCGTGCGTGGTACCGACTTGAGTAGGCTCTCCATGTTTCTCTGGAAGATCGCTGCAGCCGACCGAATTCCAAACGGCCATCGATTGTAGATGAACAGTCCCTTGTGCGTGTTGATGCAGGTGAGGCCCTTCGAAGACTCCTCCAGCTCCTGCATCATGTAGGCCAAAGTCAGGTCGAGCTTGGTGAACGTCTTGCCTCCTGTCAGCGTCGCAAATCAGTCGTCTGCCTTAGGTAGCCGGTATTGGTCCTGTAGCGAGAAACGATTGATAGTTACTTTATAATCGCCGCAAATCCTGACTCTGCCATCACTTTTGAGTACTGGGACAATCGAACTGGGCCACTCACTGAATTCCACTGGGGAGATGATGCCCTCGCGTTGCAGCCTGTCCAGCTCGATTTCCACTCACTCCCTCATCATGTGAAGTACCGCTCGCGCCTTGTGGTGAATGGGTCGTGCCTCTGGGACCAAGTAGATCTGCACCTTCGCCCCAGAAAAGTTCCCAATGCCTGGCTCAAAAAGGGAAGGAAATTTGTTAAGAACCTGGGTACATGAGGCCTCATCGACATGTGATAGCGCTCGGATGTCATCCCAATTTCAGCGGATTTTGCCCAGCCAGTTCCTTCCAAGCAGTGTGGGGCCATCGCACGGGACAATCCAGAGTGGCAGTTCGTGCACCGAGCCCTCGTAGGTGACTTTGACCATGGTGATGCCCAGGACAGTGATGAGCTCTTTGGTGTACGTTCTCATTTTCGTGTGGATGGAGCTCAGGGCTGGTGTGAGTGCCTTGTTGCACCACAGTCTCTCAAACATCTTTTTACTCATAATGGATTGGCTAGCGCCAGTGTCCAGTTCCATGGCTACGGGTAAGCCATTCAATTTTACATTTAGCATTATAGGTGGACATATCGTCTTAAATGTTTGCACCCCATGTACTTCAGCATCTGCCTCCTCTGAGGCTCAAAATTGCTTTGATCCACCATGGACCGAACTTCCTCTGCCACGTGGTGATTAGCAGGTTTTGCAGAGCTTGCAGCTCATCTGCAAGCTCGTTGGAGAGGCCCCATTGTTCCACAGCTCTTGCAAACATACCCTTTGAAGTGGCATGAATAGGCTGAATGGAAGCCTCCACAACGCCAACAAGGTGTGAATTGCCTTGCATTCATCCTTTGTTGCGGACTCTCAGTCATCTGGATCACCTGACGCTGCTGGCAGTTGCAGACTCGTGGTTTCTGCCCTGTAAATTTCTGCTCACAAACACAGTTCCAGTTAATTGCTAGCACTTGTGTGCTGAGAGATTTGTTTGGTGTTATCACTGGTGGACATAAACGCCTGTGCTATCGCAATGGCCTTGCTGAGGTTCGGTGTCTCTACAGTCAAAAGTTTTTGTAGGATGGTCTCGTGGCCAATGCCCAATACAAAAAGTCTCTGAACATCTGCTCCAGGTAGCCATCAAACTCATATTTTCCTGCAAGTCGCCTTAGCTCGACGACGTAGCTCGCCACTTCCTGACCTTCAGATCGCTGGCACGTGTAGAACTGATACCTCGTAATCTGCACGCTCTCCCTCGGGTTAAGATGCTCCCGAACCAGTATACACAGCTCCTCATACGACTTATTTGTGGGTTTCACCGGCGCCAGAAAATGCTTCATGAGGCTGTAGGTCGGTGCCCCGCAGACCGTGAGGAGGACCGCTCTCCTTTTTGCAGTGCTTCCTTCTCTGTCCAGCTCGTTGGCTACAAAGTACTGGTCTAGCCGTTCGACATAGGCTTCCCAGTCCTCACCCTCCGAGAACTTCTCCAGGATGCCCACAATTTGCTGCATCATTGCGTTGGATTTGTATACTCATCGCCAGTTAATGTGTTCCTAACACAGATGAGACTGCAACAGGGAGGTTAAAGTAACAGTGACCTCAGTCTTTATTAAGACACTCCAGAGTGAGGAACAGGCCTTGGGGGCTGGCTTATATACAGTGCTCCCAAGGGATGCTGGGATCCCTTGGGACTTCAGGGGATGTGCTCCCTGGTGGCGGAACATGGGAGTGCATGCTTTACAGATACACAACACCAACCTTCAATGACTGATGTACCATGACACCAAGGTACACCACCTCCCCTTTTTTCCTAATCTGCCAGCATTCAGATAATCTGTGTTCCTGATTTTCCCTCCAAAGTGGATAACCTCACATTTATTCACATTATACTGCATCTGCCATGCATTTGCCCACTCTCCTAACCTGCAGCCTCTTAGCATGCTCCTCACAGTTCACACCGCCACCCAGCTTAATGAAATCTGCAAACTTGGAGATATTACTCTCAATCCCTTCATCTAAATCATTGATGTATATTGTAAATAGCTGGGATCCCAGCACTGAACCCTGCGGCACCCCACTGGTCACTGCCTGCCATTCTGAAAGGGACCCGTTTATTCCGACTCTCTGCTTCCTGTCTGCCAACCAGTTTTCCATCCACGTCAATACATTACCCCTAATACCATGTGCTTTAATTTTCCACACTAATCTCTTGTGTGGGACCTTGTCAAAAAAGCCCTTTGAAAGTCCAAATACACCACATCCACTGGTTCTCCATTGTCCACTCTGCTGCCTTGGCTGAAATCAACTAACTCTGCAAAGACAAGGGATCAATGCCAGGATTTCCTAGACGGTATGCCCACATTGCCAACAATACCACAACGCTCTTGAAAGATTACTTCAATCCATCAAACTCTGTTATTGCCCCACCGTGGCTCATTGTCTATGTGTCATTGTCTGATATGCTTGGTTGCAAACATTTGCTTGCATAATAGTATTTTCAGGCAAAGCCCGGGGACAATGTATCACACCTAGAATTTTGCTCATAAACTTGTCTTTTTAAATTGAGGAAATATGCAAATAAGAGGTTTTCATGCCCTAGTGATGAAAAACCATTAATGTCAGTCGTTGAATTTCTGCAAAGCAGCAGAACCACACAGCTTCGACTTATCATCCAGACCGAGGACTGTGCTGTGTGTAACCTAGTTTTGTCATGTAATCACTTCCACCCTATCACAGACCTTCCCTTTTTGTTCTTTCCTCCCCTCCCTCCCCTTTCCCTGCCCCTACACTTGCTTAAAACCTGTTGCATCTCAACTTTTTCCCACTAGGGAAATGTGGCAGCCAATTTGTGCACAGCAAGGTCGTAAAAAGAGCAATGAGATAGTTTTAGTAATATGGGTTGAGGCTGGGACACCGGGGAGAGCTCCCCTGTTCTGCTTCGAAATGGTGCCATTGGCTACTCGCTCTGCCATGGCTGACAGTTGGATGCTCCACTGTGTGCATTCTGTACTCCTCCAGCTTTATCCAGATGTAAAAGTCGATGTTTTAACTTTCATTGTTGCTTCAATTTGTGTCCGATCTAGTAATTGAGCAAATTGACTATCTCATTGTTCCTAACAACCCATGAAATTGCATTTTATCCACTGAAGCCAAACCCCATTTGCTCTCGGTTTTGTAGCATTCAATTGAAGATTGTACACCATCACACCAGGCTTTCACTCATACCTGAATGAGCTCTCCTTTTTCTCACCAGTCCCATTTCAAGGGCATCAGCATATTTAGTGCATAGTCGCCTTCGGAAGAAAAGCAATTATTTTAAAAACCAAATTCAAGGTGGAGGAGCAAGAATCAAAGAGAATGGCTGCCCCTCATATGCGGCTTCAGGTTCGTTCCAATCTATGACTGTAAAAGAACAACCTGGTTATTTTGCAAATGATGGGAGAAATTTAAAGAATCCACTAACTAGTATCACTTCTAAAACACTGGGAGAAGTGGAAATTTCCAAAATCCCAGTGAATTTTCAACAAGCTTTAGTGAGGAGACAAGAATCTGTATATCTTGAGTATGTGATGCTGGGGGTTTGGGGGGAGGGGAGGGGAGGGGAAATATTCCATATTTCCTAATATTTCTCGTAACATCTCCCTCTCTGAATCCACTGCTTCCATTTATCTCATCTGGTATAGCGTACATCTCAGAGTTTCCACTTGTTAACCCCCCCCCCCACCATGTGAAGATTCTTAATCAGTCATTTAAGGTTGGTGGAACATTTCTTGGGCATTTTGAGTCTACTTTCTGTTTTAAAGGAGGGGAAGAAATTTTGACTTCCCATTTTGAAATAGAAAGGTGCCCCTTTCTCATTTATAAAAAAAAAAAATATTTCTCCTTGTGGCCCTACCAGCCACAAGGACAATACCTGACACGTATGTGTGAATGACCTGCTCCCAGGATTTTGCCAACATTGTATTTGAGCTACCTGTTAGGTGTGTGAGAGCATCCCAAGTTTACTAGTCTTTACTTTCCCTCCATATTCCAAACTCGTGGTGACCTTGTGCTTGGCGGCCAGTTCCTGTTGAGGTGGGGGTTGAGGAGATTGAAATTGAGAAATTTGTGGAAGATTTGTGGTTGTGAAGCCCTGCCCTACCACTTGGTGGCAGCACTGTTTCATTAGGCCACCGTAGTGTCTTTAATCTCCGAATACCTGAGAGATGTACCAATAGAAGCTTTGAAGAGCGCACGTGGGTACTTTGCTTAGTTTCATTGGGGTTTAAAAATATAATTCCTGTGCCAGCATTTATTGACCATCCCTAGTTGCCCTCGAAGGTGGTGGTGAGCTGCCGCCTTGAACCGCTGCAGACCGTGTGGTGAAGGTACTCCCACAGTGCTGTTGGGGAGGGAGCAATATACCCAGTAAGGTGTACAGCCACGCACCAATCATTCGGTCCCACGCGGGATGCTCACCAGCTGCTGCCGCTGGAAAAGGTACTGCGCACGCTGGAAATTAAAGGGCCCGCACGGGGAAAAAAAATGAGTGGAAATATTGGTAGGGGATTCCAGGATTTTGACCCAATGACGATGAAAGAATGCCGATTTATGTCCAAGTCGGGATGGTGTGTGACTTGGAGGAGGACTTGGAGGTGATGATTCCATGCACCTTGTCCTTCTAGGTGGTGAAGGTCATGGGTTTGGGAAGTGCTGTCGAAGTAGCCTTGGCGAGTTGTTGAAGTGCATCCTGCAGATAGTACACACTGTAGGCACGATGCAAGGGTAGTGGAGGGAATGGATGTTGAAGGTGATGGATGGGCTGCTGACCACAAAGCTTTTTGCCTTCCTGTTGGACTGTTTTTGTCAGGAACTTTAAATTTCTTCCCAGGAGTGGCCTGCTGAAAGTTTGTTCAAGGGTATCGGTTTGAAAATATGTTTATCTATTTGTAACCTGCCTTAGTTACCTCTACAATTTTCTCTTTAACTGGCTCAGGTTGCAAGGGCATAGGTCAACCTCTGATAGTTGCCTAAGTGGCCACTATTAATGTGTTATACTTAATGGTGAGTCTTGGGAACCTCTTCAGATGTTGGATGGGGAGATTGTCTCTGCTGAAATTATTCTTCCGCAATCTCTACAGAGAGCCTTGGTCTCTCTAGACCTCCCCTGTGAATTGTACATATTAATACATATGATCATGGGAATTTCTAGACGGAAAAAGACCACAGTCTATCTAGTTCGCCTTTTACCATCCTGGTAGTCACATGCTCAGTCAACATCCCCAGCAATGAAGCACTGACCACACTTGATCAGCTCCGCTGGGCAGGCCACATCGTTCGCATGCCAGACACGAGGCTCCCAAAGAAAGCACTTTACTCGGAACTCCTTCACGGCAAACGAGCCAAAGGAGGGCAGAGGAAACGTTACAAGGACACCCTCAAAGCCTCCCTGATAAAATGCGACATCCTTACCGTCACCTGGGCGTCCCTGGCCAAAGGCCGCCCTAAGTGAAGGAAGTGCATCCGGGAGGATGCTGAGTACCTCGAGTCTCATCGCCGAGCGCATGCAGAAATCAAGCGCAGGCAGCGGAAAGAGCATGCGGCAAACCAGTCCCACCCACCCTTTCTCTCAATGACTATCTGTCCCACCTGTGACAGGGACTGTGGTTCTCGTATTGGACTGTTCAGCCACCTAAGGACTCATTTTTAGAGTGGCAACAAATCTTCCTCGATTCCGAGGGATGGCCTATGATGAGTCACGTGATACAATAATAATGGAGTTGCTGACTAATCATGGCATTCAATCTCTATCAATTCGTCTACAGCAGACCCAAACATGAGGCGAGGAAACCACTCCGATTTGGAGAACTTTGGGAACCATAGGTCCAAAGTCACCTGTTCTCCATCATGCTACGCTTGCCACATGTCATGTCCCCAATTACTCATGTATGCACAGGTATTACGAGTGTTAGCAACACTGAACACAACAAACTTTACTAAAATGGTGAGTATTGTCCACACTGGGAAGAAAAGCATTTCCTGCCTTACATGTATCCAACATTTTCACACCCTGTGTACAGGCATTCATGATTTAACAAGGGGAGGTGGTGTTCCTCAAATCTCTTAATTACTTAAATATGGGGCAAATCTTCCTGTTCCCGTGTCTGAAGCAAATGGATAATCTGGCACAACAAATACCAGCAGATCATGTCCGTTTCCTTATGGGTGCACGCTCCTCCCAAGGGAACACTGGGAAATCCAGTGGGTTTCCCAGTGTTCCCTGCACCCTGGCAGAAACTGGAAATGTTGCCACAACTCTGTGATGTGACATTGTAAAAGGCTGGTCTGTTTCAGCACTGCTTATTAAGAAGCTTTGGACCTGCTAGTAATGCAAAGGCTTGCTTAATCTCAACCTCTGATCAACAGATAGCGGTTGTAGCCCAGAGGTGACTCTCTAAAGAGCTGCAGTAAAGGTGTTTCTGCAAATAGAATTGCCATTCGTTGACCTGACACTATCAAGTTGGAATGTATTGTAATTGTATTTTGAATAATATGCCTTGAGGTTTGCTCGTTTCCTTGCAAGATTAGTAATCTTAATGAGTTTTAATAGGTTTTTGAAAGTTGAGAATTTATTTTTGTCGGTAAACTGGACATGCATCAACAGTGGCCATTTTGAAAGGTGCAAAAGATTTATGTGAAAATAATACTTCATATTTCATTTCAGCAATTCGTAAGGTACAGTTAAAAGTCACTGAATGTTTGATCTGAGTTCAGCAATTATTGTCTTTTTCTTTTAATGGATTGATCTAGCCATGAACTCAGTTGCACCAGAACTTCCTGTTCTGGCTGCATAAAATGAATTTCCTCATTTTGATTGCAAGGTTTCTCCAAATGTCCTGTGACCCATTCAGAAGAGAATGAGAATAGCATGGTGAACAGCATCCACGGCTTGAATCCAGCCCAGACCCAAAGTCTGTCTGCCTGCTAGTTTTGATGATTATAAAGGTTTAACTAAAAGTGAGTGGGCCAATCCAGTTCCTATTAGTGTAACCTGGCACTGATTTTAGTCAAGAACAGCTGATATGGAGAGATCAATGGTTCAGTTAATCGCCATCAGGGAAATCCAATTCAGCAGTCCACAAGTATCTGCTAAATGTGTTTCTGTTCATAAATGGTCAGATGATGCTCAAAAAAAAAAGGCTGTACTTAGCAAATGCTGTAGTTGTCAAATTCTTTATATGAGTTTCTGTTCCTGAGCTTGTTTTTGTTCAATCGGTTGAATGGCTTTATCTTGATCTTTATTTGCTTACACGAATTTTGAGGTCACTGCAGTCTGTCTTTGCTAACATCTGCTATTTAAGTACAGAAACTTAAACTGAGGCCTCACCTGATGGCTCAGGTTACCATAAAAGTCCCCATGGGACTAATCAAAGAAAATCAGAGGTCTTCTCACAGTGACTTGCCAGCATTCCTCTCGAAGTATGATACTAGAACTAGGAGGTTATACTTAGAAGGAAAGACTGAACAGGCTGGGGCTCTTTTCTCTCAAAGGGAAGGCTGAGGGGTGACCTAATAGAGGTCTTTAAAATTATGAAGCGGTTTGAAAGGGTAGATTTAGAGAAGACGTTTCCACTTATGGGGGAGGACCGAAAGGAGGAGTCATTAATATCAGATGGTCACTAATGTGTATAAATCCAGCTGGGACAGTCTGGCAAAATCCAACTTGATTGCCTTTGCTTTCTCTGTGACTTCTTGGTCCATGGCAAATATCCTAATTTTCTGGCAGAAGCAACAGAACACTTCTTTCCATCAGGTGTGGACTCTCCTTGTAGTTTTGAGGTACTCGGGCCCTCCTGTAGTCGATGATGTAGGCATTCTGAGGTTCTCTGTCATCTGTGACCAGGAATTAAGCCGACAAATGCAGCTTCATCTTGCCTGAATGATCTTTATTTGGTTTCTTATTAACAATTGCACAGCACTATACTGGGTCTTGCAATATTGTGAAGTGGGTGCTGATTCTTGGAGGGAATGGCCTTGCAGGCTATAGGTCCAGTCACGGACTTCACCCAAACTGCACAATCTCCAGAGAGAAAGAGAGAACCAGTTGATTGTCGAGATTTTTTTATGTGCCTTTGTTTATGCTCATTCTGCCTTGAGCTTGAGAACAACCTGTCTCCTTGTCATACATGCTTTTCAATCAAAATGCTTCTGCCAACTTAGGCTCTCATTTTACTTTATAAAAAAAAAATGGCACCCTGTGTGACAAGAGCAAGATAAACTTCAGACAACCTGAGCATCTAAAACCACAAGCCCTAGTATTTGTGGTTGAGCAGAGCCTTTTTGGGAGACCGCTCCCTTTAAATATCAACGGATTTATTGATCACCCCATAAATTATTGAGAATGTGATGGTATTTTTTATTTTTTGCAAGTGATGATGTGTCAGCAGATAGTTTAGTTAAATTAGTTCTAGTCTGCAAGGGGCTTCTGATGTCCACGCACCTTGCAGAACATGTGTGACTCAATAATCCTTTTTTAATTTGCACTTTAAGTCCCAGAAGACAAAGAAGAAACGTAAAATTTTCAAATGCTCCTGTTGTTTTGATGTTTTTCTTTCAGTGACAGCCGTGGCTCAGTGAAGCACACTCATCTCCTGAGTCCGAAGGTTCTTGATTCAAATGCTACTCCAAAGCTTTGGGCACATAATCCATGCCGACACGATCAGTGCAGTACTTGCAGAGTGATGCACTGCCTGAGGTGCCGTTAAATCGAGGCTCTGTCTGCTCCCTTGGGTGGACGTAAAAGATCCCATGGCACTAGTTTGAAGAAGAGCAGGGGAGTTATCCCCAGCGTCCTGGCCAATATTTATCCCTCAAACAACATCACCAGAACAGATTATCTGATTATTATTGTATTGCTGTTTGTGGGACCTTGCTGTGCACAAATTGAGTGCCGAGTTTCCAACAGTACAACAGTAACTACACTTCATTGGCTGCAAAGAGCAGTGGGACATCCTGGGATCCTGAAAGGCACTATATAAATGCAATCTTTTTCTTTTATCAATGCAGTTTGTTTCCAACTTAATTTTTACCATTTTGAAAATTCAAATGGATTCACCCACAAGGAAGTTTTGCAAAGTACAAGCACCTCTTGGTCTTTACCCAGATAAAGGCATCATTGTGATTACAGATAAGAAACTCCAAAGGTTATGGTATTCAGTGACTATAGGAGAGTGGTTCAGAAGTTAAATTGGTGTTGTATGGTTCTAGTTAAAGAATATTTAAAGGAAGTTCGCTGTGGGGAAATTCCACTGCTCTGCCACCATTTGGTTCTATTTAAGGACGTGTCCAAAAGTCTGGATAAAACGACTATAAATCTGGACTATAAAGTCTGTCTTGGACTATATTTACATTATAACTGCAGTATAAATCTGGGCACAACCCTTTTTAAAATCAAGGTCGGATGAAAACAATTGCATATACATAGTGCCTTTAACATAATAAACATCCCCAGGCTCTTTGCAAAATTTGATACCGAGCCACATGAGATGTTAGAGCAGGTTCACCGCAGAAGTAGGTTTTAAAGAGTGTCTTTGAAAAGAGAGAGAAAGGCGGAGAGGTTTAGAGAGGGAATACCAGAACTTTATTTATCATTCACTGGATGTGGGCATTGCTGTCAAGGCCAGCATTTATTGCCCATCCCTAGTCACCCTTGAGAAGGCGGTAGTGTGTCACCATCTTGAACCGCTGTCATCCGTGTGGTGAAGATACTCCCTCAGTGATGTAGTGAGTTCCAGGATTTTGACTGAGTGAAGATGAAGGAATGGCGATGAATATCTAAGTTGGGCTGTTGTATGACTTGGTGGGGAACTTGAGGTAATGGTGTTCCCATGCGCCTGCTGGCCTTGTCCTTCTATGTGATAGGGGTCGCGACTTAGGAGGTGCTGTCGAAGAAACCTTGGTGAGTTGCTACAGTGCATCTTGTAGATAGCACGCACTGCAGCCACGGTGCACCAATGGTGGAGGGAGTGAATGTTTAAAGTGTCGATCAGGCGGACTGCTTCTTGAGCATTTGTTCTGCATTCATCCAGGCAAGTGAAGAGTATTCCATTACACTCCTTAGCTGTGCCTTGTAGGTGGTAGAAAGGCTATGGGAAGTCAGGAGATGAGACACTCGGCACAGAATATCCAGCCTCAGACTTGCTCTTATAGCCACAGTATTTATTTGGCTGGTCCGGTTAAGTTCTTGGTGAGTAGCGATCCCCAAGATGTTTTGATACTGGTAATGCCATTGAATGTCAAGGGGAGGTGGTTAGACTGTCTTATTGGTTTATGGTCATTGCCCGGCACTTGTGTGGTGCAAATGTTACTTGCCACCTATGAGCCCAACTCTGGATGTCCAGGCCTTGCTGCGTTATTTGAGGAATTGCAATTTGAACTGCAATTTTCACTTCTGACCTTCTGATGGAGGGAATGTCATTGATGAAGCAGCTGAAGATAGTGAGGTCTAGGACACTGCCCTGAGGAACTCCTGCAGCGATGTCCTGGAGCTGAGATGATTGGCCTCCAACCACCACAGCCATCTTCCTTTGTGCTAGGTATGACACCAGCCGGTGGAGAGTTTTCCTCGGGATTCCTATTTACTTCAGTTTTGCTTGAACTCCTTGGTGCCACACTTGGTCAAATGCTGCCTTGATGTCGAGGGCAGTCACTCTTTCCTCCCCTGTGGAATTCAGCTATTTGTCCATGATTGGACCATGGCTGTGATGAGGTCTGGAGCCGAGTGCTCCTGGCGGAACCCAAACTGGGCATTAGTGAGCAGGTTATTGGTAAGTGCCACTTGATAGCACTGTCAACTACACCTTCCATCACTTTGCTAATGATTGAGAATAAGCTGATAGAGCAGTAATTGGCAGGATTGGATGTGTTTTGCTTTTTGTGGATAGGAGAGACCTGGGCACTTTTCCACATTGTTGGGTAGATGCTAGTGTTGTAGCTGCACTGGAACAGCTTGGCTAGAGGCACTGCTATTTCTGGAGCACAGGTCTTCAGCACTACAGCAAAGCCTTTTATAGTTGTGTACGCTTCAGCCTTGTCTTTTGCACTTCCGTGTTGAGCCCCTATTGTTGAGGATGGGGATGTTCATGGAGCCTTCCTCTCCTGTTAATTGCTTAATTGCCCACTGCCATTCATGACTGAATGTGGAAGAAGTGCAGAGTTTTGATCTGAACCGTTGGTTGTGGGGTTGCTCATCTCTCTATAGCATGCTGCTTCAACTGTTTAGCATTCATGGAGTCCTGTGTTGCAGCTTCATCAGGTTGGCACATCATTTGCAGGTAAGCCTGCTCCTGCACTTCCCATTGAAGTAAGATTGGTTGGGTGGCTTGATGGTAATGGTATAGCGAGGGATATGTAACCCTGAGGTTATTGATCATGGTGGAATACAATTCTTCTACTGCTGATGGCCCATAGTGTCTCATGGATGGCCAGTTTTGAACTGCTAGATTTATTTATCTATCCCATTTAGCATGGTAGTGACACACAACACGATAGAAGATTCCTTGGTGTCAAGATGGGACTTCATCTCCAAAAGTTCTGTGTGGCGATGATTCCTATCAATATTGTCATGGACAGATGCATCTGCGGTCGGTAGATTGGTGAGGACCAGGTCAAATATGTTCTTCCCTCATGTTGGTTCTCTCACCACCTGTTATAAGCCCAGCCTGGCAGCTATGTCCTTCAGGGCTCAGTCAGTGGTGGTACTACCAAGCCACGCTTGGTGATGAACATACAAGTCCCCCACCCAAAGGACATTATGTACCTTTGCTATCCTCAGTGCTTCTTCCAAGTGGCGTATAACACAGAGGAGTACTGATTCACCAGCTGAGGGAGGTGATGGGTGATAATCAGCAGGAGGTTTCCTTACCCATGTTTGGCCTGATGCCAAGAGACTTCATGGGGTTCAGAGTCAATGTCGAGTACTCCTAGGGCCACAACCTCCCAATTGTATACCACTGTTACACCATCTCTGGTGGGCCTGCCCTGCCAGTGGGACAGGACATTCCCAGGGATGGTGCTGGAGGAGTCTGGGATGTTGGCTGATGGGTACGATTCTGTGAGAACAACTCTGGCTGTTGCTTGACTAATCTATGTGACAGCTCTCCCAACCTTGGCACAAGTCCTCAGAAGTTAGTGAGGAGGACTTTGCAGGGCTGACTGAGCATGGTGTGCCTTTGTAGTATCTTAATCTGATCCTTGGGTCGAAGCAGTGTGGTCCATTTTAGAGATCAGTTAAGAGTTAAGCTCGTTGCCGTGGACTGGAGTCACAAAGTCCACACCTGGCCAAGGTTGGCAAGTTTCCCTCCATACAGGACATAGACAGTTGAAAGCATGGCCACCAATGGTGGAACGATGAAAATTGGGGATGCACAAGGGACTAGAATTAGAAGAGCGCAGAGATTTCACGTTTGTAGGGCTGGACGAGGTTAGAGCGATGGGGAGGGAGGAGGTCATGGAGGCATTTGAAAGCTAGGATATGAATTGTAAAATCGTGACGTCGTTGAACCGGGAGCTAATGTAGGTCAGCAAAAGCAGGGGTGAGGGGGGAATGGGACTTGGTGCAAGTTAGGATACGGGCAGCAGAGTTTATGGAGGGTGGAAGATGGGATGCTGGCTGTTATGTATGTAATAACTCGATAGACTGAATACTGTAAACTCATTCAGGTGCAAACCTGGCTCAACTTTATTCGGGCCCAAAGTGCCCTCATTACATGGTGGCTTGCTTTATATACCTGGCCCGTGCACACATGCGTACAGCCCAATGACCTACGACAGGAGCATCCCCTGGTGCCAAGTAACCCCAAGCATACATACATGACAACATCCCCCTTCAAGATCTTAGTATCAGTCTTTTTATAAGTTAAGACGGTCCGGGGCTTTCTGTTCACGAATTGATCGTCTCAGTTCAACTCCATTTCTGGGCGAGCGTTCTGAGTCAGTTATGACTGGAGGCTGGGCAGCCAATCTGATGAGAGTGGCAGTGACCATGTCAGAGATTGAAAGTCCAGATTCATTGATGACGGCGGAGTCCTCTGATGAATGAATATAGGTTGGTTGGTCACTGATCGTGTCTTCCTCAACCTGTTCCAGTTCATCCGTGTGCCGCAGCTTTATCTGATCAACATGTTTCCTGCATGTTTGCCCATTTTTGAGCATGACAATAAACACTCTGTTACCCTCCTTGGCCATAACAGTACCGGCGACCCACTTGGGACCTTGACCATAGTTTAGCACATACACAGGATTGTTAAGAGATGTCGCGTGACACAGCATCACGATCATGATGCCACTGCTGATTTTGGCGTCTGTTTTCAACACAATCGTTCAAGTCAGGATGGATGAGAGAGAGCTTGGTCTTGAGACCACTCTTCATCAATAGTTCAGCAGGGGAGACCCCGGTAAGCGCGTGGGGTCTTGTCCTGTAACTAAGCAATATGCACGACAAGCAAGTCTGCAGTGAACCCTGAGTTACACGTTTCAGCCATGAATTCATTGAATGGCGGTGCAGGCTCGAAGGACCGAATGGCCTACTCCTGCACCTATTTTCTATGTTTTCTATACTCTGCTTGATTGTTTGGACAGCACACTCTGCTTGACCATTAGAAGCAGGTTTGAATGGTGCTGACCTCACATGTTTAATACTACTGAGTTTCATGAACTCTTGAAATTCCAGACTTGTGAAGCAAGATCCGTTGTCACTCACAACGATGTCAGGCAGACCACGAGTAGCAAACATGACACGAAGGCTCTAAATGGTAGCTGTGGATGTACTGGATGACATGATTATACACTCTATCCACTTGGAATATGCATCCACCACAACAAAAAAAATCTTACCCTGGAAAGGACCCGCAAAGTCGATGTGGATCCTCGACCATGGTTTGGATGGCCAAGACCACAGACTCGGTGGAGATTCCGCTGGTACTTTGCTTAGCTGCATGCAAGTGTTGCACTGATGCACACATGATTCCAGATCAGAGTCAATTCCAGGCCACCATATGTGAGACCTGGTGATGGCTTTCATCAGACAATACCAGGATGAGTGCTGTGTAGTTCACATTCAAATTTCTCTCTGTCTTTCTTAGGCATAACAACACGATTACCCCACAATAAACAATCTGACTGAATGGATAATTCGTCTTTGCGACGGTTGTAAGGTTTGGTCTCATCACACATTTCCATAGTTATAGCAGACCAATCACCACTAAGGACACAACGTTTTACAACCGATAAAATCGGGTCCTGTCTGATCCAGGTTCTAACTTGTTGAGCAGTGACAGGGGTTCCTTCACTTTCAAAAGCATCTATAACTAACAGTAGATCTGCAGGTTGTGGCATCTCCACCTCCAGTGTGGGCAAAGGCAGACGGCTCAGTGCAACAGCACAATTCTTGGTGACAGGTCTATGGCGAATGACACAACCATAGGCATATAATGTTAGCGCCCACCTCTGGATGCAGGACGATGCATTGGTATTGATACCTTTGTTTTCCGAAAACAATGAAATGAGTGGTTTGTGATCTGCTTCGAGTTCAAAACGAAGACCAAACAGGTACTGATGCATCTTTTTTACCCCATACATGCAGGCTAAAGCTGCTTTTTCTACCATGCTGTAGGCTCTTTCCGCCTTTGACAGACTTCTCGAAGCATATGCAACAGGTTGCAGTTTACCCGAATCATTAGCTTGTTGGAGCACGCAGCCAACCCCATATGATGAAGCATCACAGGCCAATACAAGACGCTTACCTGGATCATAATGTACCAGCAATTTGTTAGAGCAAACCAGATTTGTAGCTTTCTTGAAAGCCCTATCTTCAGACACACCTCAAACCCAGTTGTCACCTTTTCTGAGTAGCATGTGCAGTGCTAATAAGAACATAACATAAGAACATAAGAATTAGGAACAGGAGTAGGCCATCTAGCCCCTCGAGCCTGCTCCGCCATTCAACAAGATCATGGCTGATCTGGCCGTGGACTCAGCTCCACTTACCCGCCCACTCCCCATAACCCTTAATTCCCTTATTGGTTAAAAATCTATCTATCTGTGATTTGAATACATTCAATGAGCTAGCCTCAACTGCTTCCCTGGGCAGAGAATTCCACAGATTCACAACCCTCTGGGAGAAGAAATTCCTTCTCAACTCTGTTTTAAATTGGCTCCCCCGTATTTTGAGGCTGTGCCCCCAAGTTCTAGTCTCCCCGACCAGTGGAAACAACCTCTCTGCCTCTATCTTGTCTATCCCTTTCATTATTTTAAATGCTTCTATAAGATCACCCCTCATCCTTCTGAAGTCCAACGAGTAAAGACCCAGTCTACTCAATCTATCATCATAAGGTAACTCCCTCATCTCCGGAATCAGCCTAGTGAATCATCTCTGTACCCCCTCCAAAGCTAGTATATCCTTCCTTAAGTAAGGTGACCAAAACTGCACACAGTACTCCAGGTGCGGCCTCACCAATACCCTATACAGTTGCAGCAGGACCTCCCTGCTTTTGTACTCCATCCCTCTCGCAATGAATGCCAACATTCCATTCGCCTTCCTGATTACCTGCTGCACCTGCAAACTAACTTTTTGGGATTCATGCACAAGAACCCCCAGGTCCCTCTGCACCGCAGCATGTTGTAATTTCTCCCCATTCAAATAATATTCCCTTTTACTGTTTTTTTTTTTCCCAAGGTGGATGACCTCACATTTTCCGACATTGTATTCCATCTGCCAAACCTTAGCCCATTCGCTTAACCTATCTAAATCTCTTTGCAGCCTCTCTGTGTCCTCTACACAACCCGCTTTCCCACTAATCTTTGTGTCATCTGCAAATTTTGTTACAACTACACTCTGTCCCCAATAAAGTGCTCAATCTAGGTAAGAAATTACTGAAGTAGTTGAGTAGACCAAGGAACCAACGCAACTCCGTCACATTCTGAGGCCTGGGTGCATTTTTGATGGCCTTGGTTTTCGAGTCCGTAGGGCTGATGCCATCAGCAGCTATCTTCTTCCCCAGAAATGTGACTTCCAGTGCCATGAAGACTCACTTCGAATGTTTCAGCCTGAGTCCCACTTTGTTCAGACGATGTGGAACCTCTTCAAGGTTGTTCAGGTGTTTGGCAGGGTCACGACCTGTGACCAGAATGTCATCTTGAAACACGATGGCTCTAGGGACGGACTTCAGTCGACTCTCCATGTTCCTCTGAAATATGGCTGCAGCTCAGCGAATTCCAAAAGGACACCTATTGTAGATAAACAATCCTTTGAGTGTTGATGCACGTAAGTTTCTTCGATGTGTCGACGAGCTCCTGTTCATATAGGCCAACGTCAGATCCAGTTTAGTGAACGACTTCCCACTGGCTAGCGTTGCGAACAGGTCATCAGTCTTCGGTAACCGGTATTGATCCTGTTTCGAAAATCGGTTGATTGTTATCTTGTAGTCTCCACAAATCCTGACAGTGCCATCACTCTTCAACACAGGAACAATGGGGCTGGTCCATTTGTTAAATTTGACTGATGATATGACCCCTTCATGTTGGAGTCTGTCCAACTCAATTTCGATCTTCTCCCTCATCATGTATGGAACAGCCCGAGCTTTGTGATGGACGGGTCTTGCATCCGAGTCCAGGTAAATCTGCAGCTTGGCTCCCGTGAAATTGCCTATGCCCAGTTCAAACCTCGAGGGAAACTTGCTCAGCACTTGAGCACACAAAGTGTCCTCCCCCGATGACCACGCTTTGATATTATTCCAATTCAATTTGATTTTTTTGAGCCAATTCCTGCCGAACTACATTGGACCATTTCCTGGAACGATCCATAACGGTAGATCATAAACCACACCTTCATACGACACCTTGACTACTGCACTGCCAATCACCGGTTTGAGTTCTTTGGTGTAAGTACGCAACTTGGCATCAGCTGGACTCAGCTTAGGCTTCACAGCCTTAGTGTCCCACAGCTTGTCGAATGTCCTTTGGCTCATTATCGACTGACTCGCGCCAGCATCCAATTCCATCGATACCGGCATGCCATTTAGTTTCACATTAACATTATCGGTTGGCTCTTTGTCAGGACCGAATACAGTCCATACACTTCCACCTCGGGTATCCTGGGTTGTATATCCAGGTCCGCGCTGGACTGGTCGTCATCATCCACGTGGTGAGTCGCAGCACGCTTGCTCAGTTGTGGACACATTTGCTGAAGATGCCCCACTTTCGAACAGCCTTTACAGATGTACTGTTTAAAACGACACTGATAATGCCGATGATTGCCACCACAACGCCAACAGGATGAAATTGGATTTGTACCCGTTGGCGGACTTTGAGCAGCTTACGGGTTTCGCATACGCAATCGAGTAGGCCCTGATATAAGCAGCTCTGCCATACGACAATATAATCTTGTTTACAGTACTTGCCATGGAGCTCCAACTCTTCGATGATATCTGCCTTAAATTATCATCAACCGTCATGCATGCCTGGGTAATTGCAATGGCCTTTGCTCAAATCCAGCATCTCAGCAGCCAATAATTTCCAGAGGATCATCTCGTGGTTGATTCCTATTACAAAGAAATCTCGCAGCATGTCTCCCAACGCGTCTTCGAACTTCCATGGCCCAGCAAGACATCTTAGGTCGGCGACGAATTCCGACACATCCTGGCCCTCAGAACCAACACACGTGTAGAATCGATAGCGTGAGATGATGATGCCTTCTTTTGGTTTGAGATGGTCACATACCAGAGCACACAATTCCTCATAGTCTTTATCTATTGGACGTGCAGGCGAGAGGAGATTCTTTGAGGCCATAGATTTTTGGACCGCAAACAGTGAGGAAAACTACCCTGCGCCTAACTGCATCAGTAGCTTCCTCCATTTTGTTGGTCACGAAGTACTGGTCCAGGCGATCGATAAAATCCGACCAGTCCTCTCCCTCCACGAATCTCTCCAGAATTCCAATGGTGCTCATTTTGCATTCGAAGGTTCTTGAGTTACCTCGTTGCTAAATGTTATGTATGTAATAACTCGATAGACTGAATACTGTAAACTCACTCGGGTGCAAAGCTGGCTCAACTTTATTCGGGCCCAAAGTGCCCACATTACATGGTGGCTTGCTTTATATACGTGGCCCGCGCACACGTGCGTACAGCCCACTGACCTGCAACAGGGGTGCCCCCTGGTGGTAGTAACTCCAAGCATACGTACATGACACTGGCCAGAAGAGCATTCAAATAGTCTAGAGGTAACCAAGGCATGAATGAGGGCTTAAGCAGTAGATGAACTGGAGCAGAGACTGAGACGGGCGATGTTATGGAAGTGGAAGTAGGTGGTCTTGCTGATGGAGAGGATATGTGGTCAGTAGCTCTGCTCCGGGCCAAATATGATGCTAATCTGGTTGAGCCTTACACTGGTCGGGAAAGGGATAGAGTTGGTGTCTACTGAATGGAATTTGTAGCAGGATCCAAAGACAATGGCTTCGGTTTTCCCAATATTTAATTGGAGGACATTCTGCTTATCCTGTCTTTGCACACCATGCAGACTCTTAGGCCACAGAGATATTCAAACGCACAACATAATTTAGTGGAAAGTAAAGTCATATTAAAAATTGAGTTGCAATGCAAAGTAAAGCGATATCATCAGAGCTCCAGGCTGCATATATTGAGCGTTATTATACCATCCTCTAATCCAGATTCATGGCGCTGTATAGCTCCGTGTCTGCATCTAACTTAACATGTAACCATCCTTAAATCCATTAATGCCAAAGTCAAAAGTTATAACACGAACAATGCCCAACCCTTACCTTCTGCATTTTAACACTTCCTAAATGTATATTTGTAGCTCATTGGTTAATGTATTTTAACAATGCTAGTAATTTTTCTTAACACAGTGGAATTTGGACCCTCAACTTCTAGAGAGATCGAACTTGCCTGTGCCAACTGTTGGTCTCTCCTGTGGTTGAAATGTAGGGAATGGACAGTGGGAAGAAGGACTGTCATATAATTCCTGAGATGTTGTTCCCATTTCTGCACTCAGTCGTTGCCAAATCATCATCAGGATTCCCAGTTTTTGCACTTCCAGGTATTCCCCAAACACTGACACGACAACTTTTGAAGATCTTCATTGGTATGAGTGATTGAACAAGCATTTCAGGTTTTCATTGCCATCCCTTATCTTATCTATGGTTAGCTCATCCATTTGAACTTCACTTGACTTTACACTTGCACTTTCCTCCTTGGATCTGATAAAACTTTTTGCATCCTTCCTAGTGTTCCTGTTAGTTCATTTACAAGAATCATTGTTCCTTCTCATCCTTGTGTCATGTTTAGTCTCTGCCAGTTTCAAAAGGTCAAACATTTGATCTCTAATCCATTCCTCTTGAGGATGTGGATTCCTAAATTCCTCATATTTCTCTCTCTCTCTCTCCCCCTTTCCCCTACAGGCTTGCAAAATCAAAACTCTGTGTTGCCTCCACACCACCAAATATTATTTCCCTCATTTTCTTCTCTCTTTTTCTTATCAATCGTGGGGGTGTTTACAATATATACAATATGCAAGTGTCAGCTGTGTCCCTTTGGTAACACTCTTGCCTCTGGAGTGGGACTTGAACCTGCGACCTTCTGACGCCGAGAGTTGAGCACATAATCTAGGCTGACATACCCAGTGCAGTATTGACGGAGTGCTACACTGTTGGAGGTGCCGTCTTTTGGATGAGATGTCTTCCCTCAGGTGGATGTAAAAGATCCCATGGCACTATTCGAAAAAGAGCAAGGGTGTGCTCCCCGGTGTCCTTATCCTTCTTATACTTATCCTTCAACCAACATTACTAAAAAAAATCCCAGATTATCTGATCATTATTGCCTTACAGTTTGTGGAATCTTGCTGTACAATGCTGCATTTTCTACATTACAATAGTTCAAAACTTCAAAAATACTTCATTAGCTGCGAAGCACCTTGGGACGTCCTGAGGTCATGAAAGGCACTATATGAAGAGTAGTTCTTTCTTTCTGTCCCTTTTCCCTAAGTTTCTCAATATTGTTTTTTTTTAAACATTGTGTAGTGCCAAAGAGATTTTTAGTCGTTATTATTTTGGAAATTCAGCAGTGACTTCCATACAAAACAAATTTGCATAAACTGTTGGTATATTTCCCAGCTTCTGAACTATCACTTTCAGAATGTACCTCCAAGCATGTGGTTTTTATCACACCAATAGTGAGCATTGCTATTTATGTTGCTACTGCTGATTAGGGGGTTTAGTACCTTCAACATAGATAGCATCATTCAGAACATTGTAAAAGTTAGCTTTCAGTGGCTTTATTTTAACAAATTGGTAATCCTTTATGATTTCCTTGTGTTACATAACAACAACTTGCATTTATATAGCACCTTTAGCAGAGTAAAACATCCCAGGGCACATCCCAGGGCAGTTCACAGGAGGATAATCAAACAAAAACTGATACCGAGCCAAAGAAGGGGACATTCAGATAGGAGCACCTTCAAGGAAGTGGAGAGGTTTAGGGAGGTAAATCTAGAGCTGGAGGCCTTGATGGCTGAAGGCATGGCCACCAGTGGTGGGGCAGAGGAAGTGGGGAATGCAGAAGAGGCAAAAGTTGCAAGAAAGTAGTGTTCACAGAATTCTAGGGCCGGAGAGGGGCGAGGTCACGGAGGAGTTTGAATACAAGGATGAGAATTTTAAAATTGAGGTGTTGGTGGATCTGGAGCCCATGCAGGTCAGTGAGCACAGTGGTGATGGATGAGGATTAGCTCTAAGCAATTGCTCTATGCGGAGCTCCTTCATGACAAATGAGCCAAAGGTGGGCAGCGGAAACGTTACAAGGACACCCTCAAAACCTCCCTGGTGAAGTGCGACATCACCACTGACACCTGGGAGACCCTGGCCGAAGACTGCCCTAGGTGGAGAAAATGCATCTGGGAGGGCGTTGAGCTCTTCGAATCTCAACGCTGTGAACGTGAAGAGGTCAGGCGCAGGCAGCGGAAGGAGCGTGTGGTAAATCAGTGCCACCCCCCCCTTCCCCCCCGATGAATGTCTGTCCCACCTGTGTTAGGGTCTGTGGCTCTCACATTGGACTGTTCAGCCACCAAAGAACTCATTTTAGGAGTGGAAGCAAGTCTTCCTTGATTCCGAGGGACTGCCTATGATGATGATGGATGAGGGGAAACGTGGTGTGAGTTGGGATACTATGGTGGGTGAAAGATGTGCAAGAAATGTTCAGTATTCTGAATCTGTGGTTGTTAAACTCTCATTGAATGTTGAATGCTGAATATCCTGCACAGCCACCGACTGCTGTGATGGGCTTGACTGAACTCTGCTACGTTCAGATCACGAACTAAACTTCGAATTCGAAGGACAGTCAAGACTACTTAACCCTATTTAAAATCAAAACCAGATGACAACGACTTGCCTATACATAGTATCTTTAATATAGTAAAACATCCCAAGGCGCTTCACAGGAGCATTGCAAACAAAGTTTGACATCAAGCCACATGAGATATTAGGACAGGTAAGGGTTAGATTTTAAGGAGCGTCTTACAGGAGGAGCGAAAAGTTTGGGAGTGAATTCCAGAGCTTAGGGCCCAGACAGTTGAAGGCACGGTCACCAATGGTGGAGCAATGAAAATCAGGGATGTGCAAGAGGCTAGAATTGGAGGAATGCAGAGACCTTGGAGAGTTGTACGGCTGGAGGAGGTTACAGAGATAGGACAGGGCAGTGCAATCTTGTGCTGAAAGTGGAACTTAGCTGATTTGAAAGGGAGCCCATCGAACCACTACCAGAGC
This sequence comes from Pristiophorus japonicus, assembly GCF_044704955.1. Classification (NCBI taxonomy): domain Eukaryota; kingdom Metazoa; phylum Chordata; class Chondrichthyes; family Pristiophoridae; genus Pristiophorus; species Pristiophorus japonicus. The sequence goes on along the minus strand of NC_091981.1, from coordinate 33,537,713 downwards.
TACTGGTCAAGATCAATAAAGCTTTCAATAAACAGCACTAAATATAACATTGCCGTAAGATTTCCAGCCTTATTTCATTGTCTGCCAAACAGTGTGTGCCCCATTGAAAGATAGAGGTTAAATCTCACTTTGGAACTCTTGCCCCTGCAATTAATTCTGTGCTGGCCCACACATTTAAAAATGGCCAGTAGGGAATTTTGCCCATTCTACGTAAAGCATTTGTTACCTTCCAGTGAATTAAAAAGAAAGACTTGCATTTACATAGCACCTTTCACAACCTCAGGATGAGCCAATTAAATCACTGTTGTAACATAGAGAAAAGCATTACCCAATTTTCGCACAGCAAGGTACCACAAATAGCAATCAGGTAATTACTTTTTTGGTGGTATTGGTTGAAGGATAAATATTGGGCATAACACCAGAGAAATCTCCCTTGCTCTTTTTTGAATAGTGTCGTAGGATCTTTTACATTCACCTGAGAGAGCAGATTGGTCTTTGATTTAATGTCTCATCTGAATAACAGGAACTTTGCCAGTGTAGCACTACCTCAGTACATACCGGAGTGTCAGCCTGGATTATGTGGATGGAGTGAGACTTGAACCCACAAGCTTCTGACTCAGATGAGAGTGCTATCACTGAGTCACGACTGACACCTGTAGAGAGAGTATAAGGATGGTCCAAGTTCATTTATCCTTTTCCTCCCTATCTTCCCTCCCATTTCCCAACCCCACCCCATCTTCTCCCAAATGCAACTCGGAAATCCAACTTAAATGTAAAAGAAATATTTCCAAATCTAACTATAGATGACTCGTTGTTGGATTAATTTATCTGAGGGTCGTAAATCTGTGGAATTCTCTGCCTCAGAGAGCTTGGAGGCTGGGTCATTGAATATATTTAAGGTGGAGATAGACCGATTTTTGAGCGATAAGGAAGTGAAGGTTGTTGGGAGCGGGCAGGGAAATGGAGCTGAGCCCAAGATCAGATCAGCCATGATCTTATTAAATGGCAGAGTAGGCTCGAGGGGCCAAATGTTCTACTCCTGCTCCTATTTCTTATGTTCTTAATTTAGCACCTTGGCATTCTTTGCAGGTGTGTTCCTCTCCTGAAGAGGCTGCTTCCACCGCTCCAGTCCATGACATAATGTTGTACTCCACATAGGTTGGCGAGAAGCAAGGCTCGAAGTTCTCTGGGTTTACATGACTAGGCTGCATTCCTTGGGGAGGTGAGGTGTGCAATCATGTGATGCAAATGGCAACTGTTTACATGTGGATTGGCGCTCCCTGGTTGTTGGGCTTCCATGATGGTCAGGCACCCAGTTGACTCCAGAAAAAAATGCAATTCTACTGTTTGAAATTATAAATGTTTATAATAAACAGCAGTTGTTTTTTAAGAGCTTGGTTCGATGATGAACTGTAATTTAATGTAGCCATTGTAAACTCATGTAATGAAATGTATTGTAGTTCGAGTGTAGAGCCATTCTTGAATTGTGCAGCTTGCTGTGCCTGACGGAGTGCCATCATTAAGCACAGAGACTAGGACAGCCCTGGGTTGCAGTTCTGGTGGTTACTGAATTAGCTGGTGTGGCAGTAGGGGTGCTAAAATTTGCCTCATCATGTCTGGGCTGAAAGAAAGGAGAATGGGTTAGCCGGGGGGGTGAAGGAGCCCACCAGGATCCTTATTCCTGACAAGGTTCAACACTGCCACCAGCGCAGCCTTCGGCCGCCTGAGGAAGAGAGTGTTCGAAGATCAGGCCGTCAAATCTGGCACCAAGCTCATGGTCTACAGGGCTGTAATGAAACCTGTCCTCCTGTATGGCTCAGAGATGTGAACCATATACAGTAGACACCTCAAATCGCTGGAGAAATACAACCAACGATGCCTCCGCAAGATCCTGAAAATCCCCTGGGAGGACAGACGCAACAACGCTTAGTGTTCTCGATCAGGCCAACATCCCCAGCATCGAAGCATTGACCACACTCGACCAGCTTTGTTGGGTGGGCCACATTGTTCGCATGCCCGACACAAGACTCCCAAAGCAAGTGCTCTATTCGGAACTCCTACACGGCAAGCGAGCTCCAGGTGGGCAGAAGAAATGTTTCAAGGACACCCTCAAAGCCTCCCTGAAAAAGTGCAACATCCCCACCGACATCTGGGACTCACTGGCCAAAGACCACCTTTAGTGGAGGAGGAGCATCCGGAGGGTGCTGAGCACCTCTAGACTCGTCGCCAAGAGCATGCAGAAAACAAGTGAAGGCAGCTGAAGGAGCCTGTGGCAAACCAGACTCCCCACCCACCCTTTCCTTCAACCACTGTCTGTCCCACCTGTGACAGAGACTGTAATTCCCGCATTGGACTGTTCAGTCACCTGAGAACTCACTTTGAGTGGAAGCAAGTCTTCCTCGATTTTGAAGGACTGCCTATGATGATGATTAATTGATCCAGTGAATGCTGCTTGAGGATGGGGTTGAGCTCCAATGCGATGCCTTCTATAGTTGAATAGTCCAATACTCACTGTCTAGGTACAAACATGAAGAAAGGCCATTTGCGGAAATACTGGAAGGTTGCTAGATTTCACGGAACTGAATCTCAGCGTTGTTAGAACTTGGATTTCTATCTAATATTTTTCATTAAAGCTCACTGCAAATGTCAGCTTCCACAGGCAAGCCCATGCTGCTTCTTGGCTGAAACTTGACCTTTCTACGCAATGTTTCTGGGATTAATGCACGCTGATGTTTCTCTGCCAGAAACAATAGGGGATACTCAATCCCACCAAGCTGGCAGAAATCAGATGTTGAAATACCATGTCAAACCTAAGCTGAAGGCTATGAATTAAGTTTGTTGTAGGAAATAATCAATTGTTCAATACTAAAATAAGGTCTTTTTAAAAAAAAAAAATTTGAAAGAGAATAGTTTAGTCTCCAGTGTCCACCTTGCCATCACACCTTGAACACGCTGCTGAACCCAGTGAACTGCAGCAATCGCTGCCCAGTTTATTCTCTGACCGAGGGGATTCTGGTCCCCAGCACTGTCGATCAGACTCTGAACAAAGGAAGTGGCCATGCTCCATACGTTCATCGACAGCTGATGAGGAGCCTCTGAAGCTTGGGTTGGTTGCTGCTGGAAGGGGTTTGGAGGCCAGGTGTGAGAGCTAGCATTTGTATACTCGAGGCTCAATGCCTACTGTAACTGGGTTGCAGAGAGACAAGAAGCTGAAGTTCCATATCTCCATCTGGTGGAACCACTGATCTGTTTGATATGGTCTATATGATTCCCTTGCTGCTTGCAAGAAGCTTGTGGTACCCACTGCCCACCTATCTGGGGCTCTCACTTGTGCTTGTCAATTGTTTATTGACCAATGGGTGATTTAACCTTTTTTGGGAGGGAAAGTTCGTAAGCAATGCACTTGAGTCAACTTAAAACATGCAGCGAGGACAAAATGTTCTCAATGAGTTGTGACAGTGCAGCAGAGGGAAGCATGGCTGTACTTTTCCATCTGATAAGAAACCATCAACAGAGTTCTTGGAATCTAGTAAACTATTTTATTTTATAACTTGTATCCTAGCATCATGTAAAAATATCACCTGCATGTAATATGAGATAATGGTATTGATGCCAAAAATACCTTGTGGAGCATAACGATCTAATGTTCATTGTCCATTTTCTTTAATGCATTCCATAAAATTTTGTAAGCAAACTATGATTGTTTTATTCAGTAATATTTAACAAAAACCTTTCTCTGAAGATGCAGAGTCCAAAGTTGTATATTCATAAATCCTAATTTCATAACTAAATGGATGGGAATATGGGGGAGGGAACTATATCTGAATGCACGAAGCATTTGCAACAAAATAGATGAATTAATGGCGCAGATATAAATGAATAGGTTTGATCTAATAGCCATTACAGAGGTGTGGTTGCAAACTGACCAAGGTTGGGAACTAAATATTCCAGGACACCTAACTTTTAGAAGAGATAGGCAAACTGGAAAAGGAGGAGGCTGGTAATAAAGGACAGTAGAGAGAAAGGATCTTGGCTTCGAAAATCAAGTAGTAGAATCAGTTTGGGTAGAGCCAAGAAGCTGCAAGGGTCAGAAAACATTGGTAGGAGTTGTTTATAGGCCCCCAAACAGTTGTTGTAATGTAGGGCAGAGTATAAATCAAGAAATTATAGGCGCATGTAACAAAGGTAATATGGTAATCATGAGGGACTTTAATCTACATATAGACTGGGCAAACCAAATTTGCAATAATAATGTGGAGGACAAATTCATGGAATGTATACAAGATAGTTTCCTCGATCAATATGTTGAGGAACCAACTAGGGAGCAGGCTATTTTAGATCTAATATTGTACAATGAGAAAGGGTTAATTAATAACCTCGTAGTGAAGAGGTACCATAATATGATAGTTTTATAATAAGTTTGAAAGTGATTTAGCTCAATCCGAAACTAGGGTTTTAAATTTAAACAAACTTCGTAGGTAGGAGGAGCAAGGTGGCTAAAGTAAATTGGGAAACTACATTAAAAGGTATGACGGTAGATGAGCAATGGCTAGCATTTAAAGAATTAATACATAATAGTTTTGGTCTCCTTACCTAAGAAAGGATATATTTGCCATAGGAGTGCAATGAAGGTTCACCAGACTGATTCCTGGGATGGGGGGATTGTCCTATAAGGAGAGATTGAGTAGACTAGGCCAATATTCTCTAGAGTTTAGAAGAATGAGAAGCGATCTCATTGAAACATACAAAATTCTTACAGGGCTTGACAGGGTAGATGCAGAGAGGATGTTTCCCCTGGCTGAGGACTCTCGAACCAGTGGTCACAGTCTCAGAATAAGGGGTTGGCCTTTAAGACTGTGATGAGGAAACATTTCTTCACTCGGAGGATGGTGAATGTTTGGAATTCTCTACCCCAGAGAGCTGTGAATGCTTAGTCGTTGAGTATATTCAAGACATAGATCAATAGATTTTTGAATATTAAGGGAATTAAGCGATATGGGGATAGTGCAAGAAAGAGTTGAGGTAGGAGATCAGCCATGGTCTTATTGAATGGCGGAACAGGCTCGAGGGGACAAATAGCCTACTCGTGCTCTAGTTTCTTGTATCCTTTTGAAACCGCACAAAGAGGAGGAGGGAGTTTGGAAAGCATCCCATGCTAGAATGCTATGCAACATCCATGAGACATAACAGCTGACAAAATAAAGCTGGTGAATGTTATTGTGTGTGAAAGGATCCTTTTTAGAAGCCCATCTTGTACAGCCCAATGGAACTTTTGCTTGTAGCTAAAGTACTCGAAAGGATACAGTAGCCATAAGGGTCAAAACTTGCACTCTCAATCCCATCTCCAATTTTGAGACAGTTGGGATTAGCCCAAGTGCTCTGGGCACTGAAAATGTCTGGTGTATAAACAAAGAACCAACTTGCCTTTTATATAGCACAACTTTCACAACTTTAGGATGCCCTAATGCGCTTTATTGCTAATGAAGTGTTGTTGAAGTGTCGTCACTGCTGTGTTGTAGGGAAGCTAAGTGTAGACCAAGTTCCATTAGCTACAGACCCATGTTACGCTCTTGGATCACAATACACAAGTCCCTGCAGTTTTCGGTTTTTGTTTTCTGGGGTAGTTGTAAATAGTGGATGTTTGTGAAATCTTAGTTCAGAATATTTAGTCGGTCAATGTGGGAGCTTAATATCTGTTGGGATATGTTCAGAAATGCAGAATACTTTGGTGATTGTTTCTACATTACAACAGCGTCTACACTTCAAAAGTACATAATTGACTGTAAAGCACTTTGTGATGTCCTAAGATTGTGAAAGGTGCTATATAAATGCAAGTCTTTCTTTTAGAACTTTTAAAAGTTTGTCCTAATCTGAATTAACCGGTCCTTCATTTGTCTTTTGTGCTCCAAGAAGCCTGAGGAAAGAATGCTTGGTTTCTTTTGGATAAAACATTGGCCTGTAGTTTGTGGTCAGTGGCGAAACAAATGCGTTCACCGCTGGGCCCCAAGTAAGTAGCCCACAGCGCAAGAAGTTTGGCTTTTCTGCCATGCAGCTGAAATCAACATAGTTTAATGGAAATTTCATTGCGTGACCTGCTGTGACATCGACAAGCTGCCCAAGGAGCCAATCACATTGCAGAATTCTCACAGTGAACCAAAAAATAGAATGCATTAATAATCAATCACTTAAAAAAATTAGAGAGCGAAGTAAAGTTTTTTTGCAGACACATTGGGTTAAGGTAGAAGCTGAAATATCATGAACAAACTTTAAAAACTTTTTTAAAATTAATTGTAAAATCTAATCATTTTTAACTTCATGGAGAAATTTGACATTCCACCAATATAAAATTAGTTTTTTGGGGTCAGATGGTTGTTTTATCTGTAGTTATTACTCAGATCACTGTTTTTAAAAACCTCAGTTACACTTCATTTGAATGGATCTAACTTTTTATGGGGTTTGTAACGGTGATATTTCTTCGGAAAAGGGGAAGTTTTTGTCAGATTAGTGATTTCACTGATTGCCCGCTCTGGGTTGTGGTGGGGGAGTAGTGAATGACAGACTCAGACTTCATTATTTCCTCGTTTAGCTGCGCACGTGCTAAATCCTGAAGTTGCGGTCAGTTTCAAAGGTGAAATGACAGCAAACGCTGCCAGGTCGCCATCATCAGGACTGCAAGTTCTGGGCCATTCATTTTTAGGGCAGTTGCTGAGCTGAGTTGATGTACTCACCACAGTTGCTGCTGTATAATCTCTCTTTTAATCAACATCTATTCCTCCTTTCTGTGTTGTGTAGTCAATCAGCTATTTCCAGTGAAATGTATAATCCTACCCACAGGATTGCAGCTCTGAGTCGATCCTAGAAAATTGAACTGGCCTGGTCACTGGCAGAAATGTGTTGTACTGTACTGCTATCCATGTAAATTAGCACTAGTTTACAAGTAAAACTGATCAAAATAGAATTTGAGTACTCCGGAATGAGAAGACCCAGCACGCAGTAAGAGAAATAGTTTCCCATTGGGGGCAATCAGTCACAGAAATAGTATTCTTTCCTTTTGAGTTTGAGAGAAATTTTTATCAGTTTCTAAACGAGTACAAGAATACAGTGGCTCCTTGGAGAGTGCTGTGAGACTTGTGATGTCTTACTCCATCCTTGAAAGATTGCACAGGCTGTTGTTCTAAAAGTGCAATTATGCTGGTCGCTGTAGCTGGACATGGGTTGCTGTTAGTTTCATTAATCAAATGCCTTGGGGTTCACATATTACTAACCTGACTAAGAACTTGCTGCAGATGTGCATCCTACATTCTGAATTCTTTACAGCTGCAAGGAGGTGGTGTTGGGGAGGGGGAGTTTTAGATTGTACCTGGATACCTGCAATGATGATTATGGAATGGGTTGAATTTTCTTTCTTGCTCTGGAATTTAATTATGGGACTGAGACCAGTTGAACTGTTGATAGTTGGCAGTTGAGTAATTTTAGCATCAGTGTCGAAATATAAATCATGTTGTTTTTTAAAAAAAAAAAGTACACCGGTTTGAAATGTATGTATTTATTCCACAATTGTGTGTCAACGTGTATCATTATTACAGATACAAGGACTAATGCATTGTAATGTGTGGCCACAATGCTATTGGTCAGATCAAGTCCTAACCTTGTGATAACACAATATATCCTTTACATGTTTTGACCGAGGCATGGTAAACAGGCTTGACCTTCAGCAAGTGCCAACGCTCCAAATCTATGGCGTTAACTTTGAGATATTAAAAAAAAGTTTATATGACACGTCTGTAGGACGATATGTCTCGGTAATCGGATACATCTTGGTGGGACGTTTCTGCTTCTTTGATTGGAGCTTGCTGTGCATCACAATAAATGGGATAAGGGGGGGGGCGAGGCGGGGTGCGGAAAGGGGGACTGATGAGTGCAGAAGTGGAAAACTCGAGCCCTTGTATTGCTGTGGGGTGATCCACTTGATTTAATCTTGTCACGTGAACTTTTAATCAGGTAATCTACACAGAATATTCTCATGTAATCCCGGTTATTGATTTTCTCTCTCTTTTCCCTTTTTTGTTTTAGTTTTCCATCTGTCTGAAAAAGTCACCTCTGTGGTACCAGAAAGTGCCCTGTTGATTGTGCTGGGCCTGATCCTGGGAGGAATTGTCTGGGCCGCCGATCGCGCTGCCTCCTTCACCTTAACGCCGACTGTCTTCTTCTTCTACCTGCTGCCACCAATCGTACTGGATGCCGGATACTTCATGCCCAACCGACATTTCTTCGGGAACATCGGAACGATTCTAATGTACGCAGTCATTGGAACAGTTTGGAATGCTGCAACAACCGGTCTCTCCCTGTATGGTATCTTCAAGTCGGGTATTATGGGTAAGGGCACAGATTCAAGCAGTAGATTTATCTTATCCAACTGAAGTGAGACCAGGGTAAAATACAAGTAATGGTTGTGGCTGTCGGAAGTCCAAGGAGCAGTCTAAATTTTCTACCTTGTTGCTGTCTTTGTCTTTCCCCAGGCAGTGTATACCAACAGGGTTTCCTCACTGCTGCTTTCTAACTGACTGCAGGGAAATGTGTATGAATGACTCTGGAGTACTGCGGTTCTCTGAGGATAGGCATTTGACCTGTACTTTGTGCCTTGTTGCAATGATATTGCTGACATCCGGAGCGCTCTGTGGGGAATCACTGATGTATACCCAGCAGGAAGCACATTTTTCACAGTGTCGTGGAAAACTCTCCTTCAAAAAGCTGTGGATGCTAAGCCTATTGACATTTTCAAGGCTCTGATCGATAGGATAGGTTATCAAAGGATATGGTACAAAGAAGAGTAAATGGAATTCAGGTACAGATCAGAGGTACCTTATTTAGTAAATCCATTATTTAGTAGTTGGGGCATCGATTCAGTTCTTGTGCATTATTGGCTCCCGGTTAAGCAATGCCTCGATTTCAAAATTCTCAACCTTGTTTTCAAATCCTTCCATGGCCTTTCCCTTTCCTATATCTGTAATCTCCTCCAGCCCCACAGAGATGTCTGTGCTCCTCTAATTCTGCCCTCTTGAGCCTTCCTGATTATAATCGCTCAACCATTAGTGGCCGTGCCTTCTGTCGCCTAGGCCCCCAAGCTCTGCAACTCCCTCTCTAAACCTCTCCGCCTCTCTATCTCTCTTTCCTCCTTCAAGACGCTCCTTAAAACCCTGCCTCTTTCACCAAGCTTTTGGTCACCTGCCCTAATTTCTCCTTGTGCGGCTCAGTGTCAAATTTTCTAAATCTCATAATACTCCTGTGAAGCACCGTGGGACGTTTCACTACTTTAAAGGCCCTATATAAATATAAGTTATTATTCCCAATGGCTGGGCCCACCTTCTCACAAAGGCCCACGGCTCTCACTCACTTTACAACGAGCCTCCCTGCTGGTCGAGCCGATTACTCTCCCTGTCACCGTGATCCTGTGCCACAGTGGAACAGTATGTCAGTGAGTTGTGCTTCCAGCTGCATCGTAGCATGTGCATGGGTGCCCTCACTCTCCTTGGCCAGCCTACTGGCTGCTTTAAAAATTGTCCAGCACTAAGTGGCTAATAGTGACCATCTGTTGCAGAGGAGTGCCCAGAATTGGTGTGAGAGGCAGGTACACCAATCTCACTGATGTCTAAGTATATATCTGTTTTCCTAAAAGCAACGGGTTGTGGGAGGGGGAGGGGGGGGGGGCTTCTAATTGATTTGAAGAGATCCTTCAACCAAAAAAGTGTTTGAACCGCGGTTAGCGTCACGCAACCGGATGCCAACTTTGCTAAAAGTCCCAGCCCCAGAAGGTTACCGTCCCCAATCTGGGCGGGGGCAATCTCGCCCCCTTTTTTCGTTGGTGTGAAAAGTTTCAACCTTTTCTATCCGTTGATTTTGCATATTTGTGAACACTTTTTATTTGCAGTTTTGTTTTTGTACTGTGTGACAGAAGAGGTGGGAGTTCGAGTGAACAGATATTTTATTTCCATGGCTGAAGTTTGATAAATTAACCATTTGTTGGATTTGCCATCATTATCCCCATGAATAGATTAGAATTACTTCAAGAATGTGAACATTCTAATGTCCGCTGTCCCTCCAAGTCTGATCCCTTACTTCATTTACGAAAGTAAACTAAATTTTTGGCAATTCTATACTGAAATGTTACAAATGACTAAACTGTAGTGCTGTTGAAGGTTCTGTTTGTAGGCAGGTTGTACAGGTGACTTAAAAGAAATAAAGAGAAAGAACTTGAATTTATATAGTGCCATTCATAACCTCGGGACATTCCGAAGCACGTTGCAGCCAATGAAATACTTTTTGAGGTATAGTCACTGTTGTAATTTAGGAAATGCGACAGGTAATCTGTGCACAGCAAGGTCCCACAAACAGCAATGTGATGATGATCAGATAATCCGTTCTAGTGATGTGTTTGAGGTATGAATATTGACCAGGATACAGAGGAACTCCCCTACCCTTTTTATAAAAAAAAATAGTACCATGCGATCCTTTATATCCACCTCAGAGGGCAGACGGGGCCTCCGTTTAATGGCTCAGCTGAAAGATGAACCCTCTGACAGTGCAGCACACCCTCAGTACTGCACTGGAATGTCGGCCTAGATTATGTGTTTAAATCTCTGGATTGGCTTGAATCCACAATCGGAGGTTATAATGCCACCACTGAGCCAAGGCTGACACCACTTAAATCCAGAAGGTTATAATTTTCGGTCATAAATCTTTGTGGGACTCAGGCTGGACATACATAAGTGAATATTTGTGTAATGTGCAGAAAGTGATTACAGGTGAGGCAAGATTGTGTTCCTGTTTAAGTTAGCAGCAAGTGCAAATTTGCTTAGTTTGCCGTGAGATAACTGGGACGCGGAGTCTATTTGCAAATGGCTAAGGTGTTCTTGATTTCAGTTGACATCTGTGGCTCAGTGGTAGCATGCTCACCTCCGAGTCAGAAGGTTGTGGGCTCGAGTTCTACTTCAGATATTTGAGTCCACAATCTAGGCTGACACTTGAGCGTGGTACTGAGGGAGTGCTGCACTGTCTGAGGTGCTTTCTTTTCTTTTGGATGGGATGTTAAACCTGCCCTCTTGCGTGGACATAAAAGATCCCATAACACTATTTGAAGAGGAGCTGGGGAGTTCTCTCTGGTATCCTGACCTTATTTATCCCTCAGCCGTCAGCAGTAAAACATATTATCTGGCCATTATCTCAGTGCTGTTTGTGGGATCTTGCTGTGCGTATAATGGCTGCCATGTTTACTGCGTTACAACAGTGACTACACTTCAAAAGTACTTCATTGACTCTAAAGCCCTATGAAAGATCCTGAGGTGGTGAAAGCTTGTTTTTTGAGTTGGATCATCATTTTCCTGTGCCTGAAGTGAAGATTGCAAATTAGTGCTCAGACCTGTGCCAGGCTGAAATGGGTGCCAGCTCACTGTCTGTGCAGCAAGATTGGAGGAATAACTGTGACTGTTGAAAGTAACATAGTGCAGTAATGCCTAGTGCAAGTGACTGTTTATCATTGTAATTTACCGCCCCCGGGTTAAAATGGGTCATCATCATCATCGTAGGCAGTCCCTCAAAACGAGGATGACTTGCTTCCATGCCAAAAAAAAGGATGAGTTCACAGGTGTTTCGAATGAAGAACCCGAACTACATGTTGAAGGGTGGAAGATGCCTGTGCGTGGATTTTTTTAACGTGTGTGCTGGCTGTTGCACACCAGCCACCACACGGGCTTGACAGAGCTAGGTCTTGGTCCAGTGGCAAGGATTACCCAAGACAACTGGAGACCTACTCTGCTGCACGGACCTAGTGCACACACATATCACACTGTGGGCTGGCCCGTGCTGCCCGAGTCCCTGGCCCCGAAGTCACGCCTCCCCTGAGCCCCGATTACATCCCTTCACAGTCTCACAGCTCCTTCGCCCCAAACTTGCCGCTTCTGCTGCATCTGCCCACGCTCCAATCACTCAACTGGACCTTGCTGACGTCACTCTTCACTGCCGTCACCCTCCTGCACCAGCTCGCACTGTACCGTGTAGTGGCATGCCTCCACGCTGCTCCTGAGCCGCATGCCGCTCTTTTTATGACCCCGACCTGCCGCTGATGGCTTCTCGCAGGTCGGGGCCTCCACGCTGCTCCCTGGGCCGCACACCGCTTCTTTTATGGCCAACAAATCTGCACCGTGAAGTCAGTTGGAAAAGGTGAACGTTTTCACTCCCCTTCAAGATATAAAGACTAAATTCAGGTTTATATTCTTCACCCCAAAACAAAAGCTTAGAAGGTGGACATTTATTGTGTGTGGCGGGGGGGGCGGGGGGTGAAATAACATTTAAACATTGCTAAAAAGGGGAGAAAAGTAACCAAACTAAAATCAACTTCATCTGAGGAGAGACCTTATCGACAACCATACTCATCCACCACCATGTCATCGTACTGTCGCAAAACTATATTGTCATTATTATCGTAATAGAGCATGGAAATGGGCGAGAGTTTGATGGGGACACAGCAGGGCTGGGGGGTTGTGGCCGGGGTCGGTGGCGGGCACCAGTGTCTGCAGAATGGCGTGGTTGGCGCCGTTCAGGCTCTCGCTCACAATAGTTGGCCATGTAGCCCTGGGGGGGGGGGGGGGGGGCGATGATCCAGTGCTACCAGCCCACGTCCTTCAACTGGATGTGGAGCCTCTGGCGTTTGCAGACGAGACTGAAGGTTGGTGACAGCTGGAAGGAGCTCCTCTTCATCCTGGAGGCTTTGCATTTCTCCCAAGCCAGGGTCACCACTAACAGGGAGACATGCAGAGAGCAGGCGAGCCGGGTGCAAGCTGGGCTGGGCGCCTGGCCACTCTACATCGAGGCGCTGCCCACCTCCAGCACTGTCACTGGGTTGCTGGCCTGGTGCCGCCAGGACCTGGAGATGTGAGCCAAGCTGAAATAGAGGGAGCCATGCACGGACTGGAAGGATTGTGAGGCGGCGAGTTGCTGGTCAGAACTGGGTGTCTCTCCCAGCGCCCAGATGGAAAATGGGTACGGAATACTTGTCTCTCCATTTGTGTCAGGTTTATACCTGCTGCCGATTTAACTCCCAGGATTTGGGCATCTAACCTAGGAAGTTATGTTTTTTTTTGGTGTTTGTGGTTTCCATGGGTCTCCCTGGCCCTGGACTTACCCTCTCCCAAATGTGATGGCCCTCCCCACTTACTTTAGTGCATGAGGCGACCAGGGGACCAGTTGAGAGTCGTGGTGGGCTGGCACTTTGTCACTTATCTTTAATTTTAAATTTCTCATCCTGGTGTTCAAATGTCTCACTCCTCACTATCTCTAACATTCACCAGCCCTACAACCTTCCAGTATCTGCGCTCCTCCAATTCTGGCCTCTTGTGCAACCCCGATTTTAATCACGCCACCATTTGTGGGCGTGCCTTCAGCTGCCGAGGCCCGAAGCTCTGGAACTTCCATTCTAAACCTCTCCGCTTCCCTACCTCTCTCTCCTCCTGTAAGACATTCCTTGGTGTCAAATTTAGTTTGATAGCGCTCCTGTGAAGCACCATGGGATGTTTTACGACGTTAAAGGCGGTATAAAAATGCAAGTTGTTGTTATCCTAGTTGCGACTGAAAGCTAACGTTCCTTGTGATTTCAACTTGCTCCGCAGGAACTGTCAACGCTAGCCTTCTGGAATTCCTTCTGTTCGGAAGTCTGATCGCTGCAGTTGACCCAGTGGCTGTGTTGGCCGTGTTTGAAGAGGTCCACGTGAATGAAGGATTGTTCATCATTGTGTTTGGAGAATCTCTGCTTAACGATGCAGTCACCGTGGTAAGTTCAAGCAGCGTTTTAACTCCTGAGTATTTCTTCCTCTTTAATCCGGTAATGAAGGGAAAAGTTCGGATTTGCACTGGTGCCTTTTTCAATTTAGATGTTGAGATATTGCCCCAAATATTTTTGTTTATATCAGAGGGCATATTTTTTCATTCATTCTCGGGATGCAGTCGTCACTGGAAAGGCCGGCGTTTAATGCCTATTCCTAATCATCCCTCGAAGGTGGTGGGGCCGTCTTTTTGAACTGCTGCAGTCCATGTGGCATTATTTGTAGCAGTTTGATACAACCGAGTGGTTTGATATTATTTCAGAGTCAATCACGTTGGTGTGGGACTGGAGTCATATATAGGCCGGACCGCGTAAGGATGGCAGATTTTGTTCCCAGTTGCGTTTTCTAGACAATGCAAGAACTTCATTGTCACTTTTACTGATAGCGGCTGCATATTTTCAGAATTTTTAAAGTGAATTTAAGCGGACTTGAACGCTCATTCCCTGAATTATTAGTCCAGCACCATAACAACTACACTGCCATACCCGGGTCTTAATATCTTAAGCTTTTTTGGGGGATAAATTCCACAGGAAGATGTACTTTTCCCATTAATTTTGGATGCATTTTTCCCATCAAACTGAAGAGTATTGATGCTATGGAATAGAATACTCTCCAGTTGTTCACAGGCTGCAGCAAGTGCTTCCAGGTTAATGTAGCTACTGCCAGATGCTGAGTAAAGATTCCTGATACTGTCCAAAACCTTGCATTAAACCTAACCTTGCGGGAACATTCAGCAACGCTCCAATCTCGTGACCTCTAAGTCAGATTAATGCTGGGTTGTGTTAAATTGTGGGCAGTTTTGTGTCAGGATAACCCTTAACATTCATAATAACATTGTCTTTTTTCGTCTAGCTAAGACTTGATTCCTGCGATGGGGGAGATTGTCCTATGAGGAGAGATTGAATAGACTAGGCCTATATTCCCTAGAGTTTGGAAAAATGAGAGGTGATCTCATTGAAAAATATAACATTCTTACGGGGCTTGGTAGGGTAGATGCCGGGAGGATGTTTCCCCTGGCTGGGGAGTCAATAACTAGGGATCACAGTCTCAGAATAAAGGGTCGACCATTTAAGTCTGAGATGAGGAGAAATTTCTTCACTCAAAGGGTTGTAAATCTTTGGAATTCTCTCCCACCAGAGGACTGAATGCTCAGTCATTGATCATATTCAAGACAAAGATCAATAGATTTTTGGATACTAAGAGAACCAAGGGATATGGGGTAGTGTGTGAAGGTGGAGCTGAGGGAGAAGATCAGCCATGATCTTAATGAAGGGCCGAATGACCTGCTGCTCCTATTTCTTATGTTCTTGTGCTCTAAGCTGCATCTAATTTGCTTTCTACCATCCTGGCAGTCACACTTTACAGCGATAATGGAGTTGTTGACTAATCATGGTAATCAATCTCTCTTAATTAGTCTACAACCGACCCAAACACAACACGTGGAAACCACCAGTGATGGAGATCCCTGGGAACCATAGGTCCAAACTCATCTGTTGCTCCCAAGCATGCTACACTTACCACATATCATGTCTGAAATTACTCGGGTACTGTATCTTAAAATGTTATTTTCTGCAAGACATCTATTCCACAACTTATTTCACACACTATGCCCTTCAGGACAATCTCCACAAACAAAAGGGCAGTTAACCTTCCTGCCCATCAACGAAACTCGCCTTTGTGGGATTGACACACTTTTGGAATTCGCACAAAATCTCAGTTTTATAATATTTAAGGAGTTGACATCATCTGACTTCAGTGCAGCATAAATTTCAACTTTGTAGAAAAGTGAGCTTTCATTTTGCAAGGCTGACGAATAAATTGTCGGAACCTCGACTTACAATATTGTCATAACTTTTGATATTTTCAGATGTCAGTCTCCATTTATTTTGTAGTAGCAGAAATGAATTGAGCTGTTTGTATGAAATCTTGTATATTCCAGGATGAGGTGACAATATTGGGAACACAAAAAAAACTGAAGCTCCTGTTAGATAAATAATAGTCACTGACCATAAAAGGAGGATGGGTAGAAGTGATTCTTTAAAATGTATGAAAAATTAAGCCTAAAGTGGAAAGGGTTAATCTGATGATCAGAATTAATCTGATGATCGATTCTTTAAAAGAAAATCTTTCGTGATATTTGGGGTTGTACAGCAAGCTGCGCTTTTAAGTTTTAAGTTATACCACAGTAAGTGAGCAGCACTGGTCTTGAGACCTCCACTCTAAAGGACTCTTGCTCCAGCCTATAAAGCTGGGAAACTGGCAGTGGTTGGGGTGAATTCTTGGTGCTTGTGCTGTAGCACCAATATGGAACATATGCCTTAACTGGGACAATTGAATGCCTTAAATAGAACAGGGAAATAAAGAGAGAAAATTCTGAAAAAAGACAGCAGGAGTTAACATCTGTGAAGTAGAATGATCGACTGACTGCTTCATTTAGACCCTTCAGCAGCACTGCTGATACTCCTGAGTAATCTTCTTCAGGGATTCAACTTGTAGAACTGGATACATCTGGTTTCTCTAAAATGCTAAAACCACCTAAGAACAGGAATTGTTAAATTGCATGTCACTCTGCTATTTAAGAATGGCAAGGGGCGGGAACAAGGGAATTATAGACCAGTTAGCCTAATATCTGTGGTCGGGAAGTTACTAGAGTTCTATAATTAAGGATAGGGTGATTGAACACTTTGAAAATTTTCAGCTGATAGAGAGAGCCAGTATGGATTTGTGAAAGGTAGGGTCATGCCTGACTAACCTGATTTAATTTTTTGAAGAGGTGATTAGTAATGGACAGGACAATGTCTATGGATGCTATTTACATGGACTTTCAGAAGGCATTTGATAAAGTCGCGCACAAGAGAGAGTTAACTAAGATTGAAGCCCTTGAAATTGAAGGCAAAGTAATGACCTGGTTAGGAAATTGTCTGAGCGGCAGGAAATGGGCAGTAGGGATAATGGATATGTGCTTAAATTGTCAGGATGTGACTAGTGGTGTCCCACAGGGATCTGTGTTGGGGCCTCAACCACTCACCGTATTTATTAACGACTTAGATGATGGGATAGAAAGCCACATATTCAAATTTGTCGATGACTCAAAGATAGGCGGCATTGTAGGCAGTGTAGATAAAAGCATAAAATTACAAAGGGATATTGATAGATTAAGTGAATGGACAAAACTGTGGCAAATGATTTTCAACATAGGCAAATGTGAGGTCATCCACTTTGGAACTAAAAAGGATAGAGCAGCGTACTTTCTAAATGACAAAAAGCTAAAAACAGTGGAGGTCCAAAGCGACTTGGGAGTCCAGGTACATAAATTATTAACTATCATGGACAGGTACAGAAAATAATTAAAAAGGCCTTTATAACTAGAATACAAGAGGGTAGAAGTTATGCTGCAGCTATACAAACCCCTGGTTAGACCACACCTGGAGTACAGTGAGCAGTTCTGGGCACCACACCTTAGGAAGGATATGTTGGCCTTGGAGGGAGTGCAGCATAGATACCAGAATGATACCCGGGCTTCCAGGGTTCAATTATGAGGAGAGATTACACAAATTAGGGTTGTATTCCTCAGAATTTAGAAGGTTAAGGTGTTATTTGATTGAACTTTTCAAGATATTAAAGGGAACAGGTAGAGTAGCTAGAGAGAAACTATTTCTGCTGGTTGGGGATTCCAGGACTAGGGGGCGTAGTCTAAAAATTGGAGCCAGACCTTTTAGGAGTGAAATTAGGAAACACTTCTACACATACAGGTAGGAATTTGGAACTCTCTTCTGTAGATGGCAATTGATGCTCGATCAATTGTTAATTTTAAATCTGAGATTGATAGATTTTTATTCACCAACGATATTAAGGGATATGGGCAAAAGGCAGGCATTTGGAGTTGGGCCACAGATCAGCCATGGTCTCATTGAATGGCAGAACAGGCTCGATGGGCTAAATTGCCTACACCTGTTCCTACCGTCGCCTTCCACCATCCTGGTAGTCACATGATACGATGACTAATCATAGCAATCAGTCTCCATCAATTAGTCTAGAACAGAAGCAGACATGAGGCGGAGAAAACCACCAGTGGTGGAGATCTCTGGGAAACATAGGTCCAACGTCACCTGTTGCTTCCAAGCATGCTACACTTACCACTTGTCCTGTCTAAAATTATTCCAGTCCATGAGACTTACTGAATCTATTCAGAAAAAGATGAAGAAAAGCTTGATGGTCTTCTCTGATGAGCCATTAGAGGTGCCAACTCTTGGCATAACACCTGGAGGTTTCACCACATGACGTCCTGCCTCTGATTGCCCCACCCCAAGCTCTGCCATTGGTCACCCAACACGTCCATCCTCATGGCAGACTGCCTGCTCATGGCCAATCGGAAAGGGGGCAGAGGGTTTGTTACCCGATTGGCTGTTTGACTGACATTCAAGAGTCACCCCATTTTTTCCCATCGTCAATATTTTTAGAAGTAATAAACAAAGAAAATGGATGGGGGAGGAGAGATGGTGGTGGAGGTAAGACACAATTTTTGTTCACGCCCCTATGATTTTTCTCCCGGATTTGCTCGCAGCAGAAATCCTGAAGACTTCAGGATGATCCTGCGAGCCTTTGCCGTGTAGGCACAAAGCTCACTTTGCAAGTGCTCTCTGCACACCACCTTGCTCTGGATGTTGCAGGCAGGCTAATTTATCCTGGCTGACAAAATTTAGGACTTGGGGAAACTAAAAATAACCGCACTCACTATCTTTGGGGAGCCTGCAGAGCAGCACAAGACATGCGAGATAGAGCGAATCCAGCGATTTATCTCCGGAATCTGGAACTCAATCTGTTACCACAGTAACCAAAGAGTCTTAATTCTTCTAAAAGGCAGACCCATAGAGATGTGCTGGCCAACAAATGAGGACTTGAGTCTTGTACCGTATTTATACATTGCAGTGCACCCAGTTCAGATATACAAATTGAAGTGATTTGAATAATCCATCAATTGCAATGGGACCCATGGTATCTGGTGGATTTTAATAGTTAAACCAGAGCTTCAAGTGAATTGGGTGGAATGTAATTTACAATGCAAAGGATATCTCTGTAGAACATCCTTCATTATATACTTGATATCGGGAGGGCGCTGAGCACCTCGAGTCTCATCACCGAGAGCAAGCAGAAACTAGTGCAGACAGCGGAAGGAGTGTGCATCAACCCAGGCTCCCCACACATCCTTTCCTTCAACCACCGTCTGCCCCACCTGTGACAGAGACTGTAGGTCCCGCATTGGACTCCTCAGCCACCTAAGAACTCACTTTTTAAGTGGAAGCAAGTCATCCTCGACTCCGAGGGACTGCCTATGATGATGATGATATCGGTGTAGGAATTAATATAGTTCAATCTAATAGATGTCCTTGCTTTACACGAATAAAGCTCCCTTTTATAATTACAGGATATTGCTGTAACACACACATATTATTCACGTCAGGGGAAAGGAAATTACATTGGAATCGTACAACTCCCAGAGAGAA
The DNA here is from genome assembly GCF_044704955.1 of Pristiophorus japonicus. Lineage (NCBI taxonomy): Eukaryota > Metazoa > Chordata > Chondrichthyes > Pristiophoridae > Pristiophorus > Pristiophorus japonicus. Next base: position 33,518,335 of record NC_091981.1, on the reverse strand, counting down.
CAGCAAGGGGATGGGCACCAAGAGTTTTTGTTCATCATGTATTGGAACAATAACGCACATGAAATCTTTGCGCTCTTTATAACTCTTTCTATCACTGATGATGGGATTTCAGGACCCTCTAACGCACTGCCAATACAGATACCACAAAAAGATAGAACTCTTAGTTCTATAGTGCCTTTCGCAGCCTTAAGGACGCCCCAATGTGCTTTGCGATTGAGTATTTTAGAAGTGTAGTCACTGTTGTGGGGAAGCGTGGCAACCAATTTGCACGCAGCACGGTTCCACAAACAGCAGTGAGATAAACAACCAGACAAACTGGTTTAGTGATGTTAGTTGAGGGATAAATATTTGTGAACACACCGGGAAAACTCCCCTCGTCTTTAAATAGTTCATGTGGATCTTTGAGGGGTCAGATGCGGCCCGGGTTTTAAAATCTCATCTGAAAGGTTGGGCTTCCGACAGTGCAGCTCTCCATAAGTACTGCACTGGAATCAGTCAGCTCCATTCTCTGGAGTGCGACTTGAATCCACAATCTTCTGATTCAGAGGCAACACTGAGCCAGTGTTGACCAAGATAAATCATACCTGCCATAGCAATGGAGAGGTGGTCCCATGATTGCTGCTGCCTTTGATGTAAGGGGTTGAGTACTGATTGAGTATGTGAATGTATAGCTTACATTCACATGGTAACAGCCTTGGCTCAGGTGGGTAGCACTCTCGTCTTTGAATCCAGAAGGTTGTGGGTTCAAATCCCACTCCAAAGATTTGAGTACATAATCCAAGCTGACACTTCAGTGCAGATGGCTACTGTTTTTACCAGTCAAACCTTCTTGTCTGAACTGCATAGGCTTGGTGCCCCCTAGTGATAACTATAGAGAAAACACTGGTACAACAAATTATTATTTTGACTGTCAGTAGCTTTCCTTATTAATGTGTATAGTGCCAAATTACAATTGCTAGGTAAATTTTTAAAATATTTTACGCAAATCTGGATTCATCTGTCTGTCCTTTAAAATTGTTCAGAATTGGGAAGAAAACGTGCACTTATCACGTCGTATGGTGCTTCCAAATGCTCAGTTACTTTTGAAGTGCGGCTCCTGTTATGGAGGTAACTGTGACAGTCAGTTAGTGCACAGCAAGGTCCCAAAACAGAAAGAAAGACTTGCATTTATATAGCGCCTTTCACAACCTCAGGACGTCCCAAAGTGCTTCACAGCCAATTAAGTACCTTTTGAAGTGTAGTCACTGTTATAATGTAGGAAATATGAAATGTAGAAAAGATTGGTTGAGACTGTTGGCCAGGATAGTGGGACAAATTATTGCTCTTTTTCAGAGAGTGCCGTGAGATCTATTATGTCCACCTGAGCCAGTGGAACAGGCACAAAGGACCTCAGTTTTAACATTTCATCTAAACGACGGTACCTCTGACAATGCAGCACTCCCGCAGTAGGGCACTGAAGTGTCTGCCCAGATTCTGTGTTCCAGTGCTGGACTGGGACTTGTATATACAACCTTCTGACTGCGAGTGAGAGTTCTACCAACTGAGCCAAGCTGGGTCAGTGAAGTAGTTAATGGCACCCACGCACGCAAAAACATCGCTGATAGTACTCACCTATCGGTAATAGGGCAGATACTGAGACACACAGGGTATCTGATGGGGGAGGAGGGAGAGGAGGGGGAGGAGGGGGAGGAGGGGGAGGAGGGGGGTGCGGGGGTGTTGTCACTTGATGCTCATTCTGTCAGAGTTATGGGCCCGATATTTATTCAGGACCATAATGAGAGCGGGGGGGCGGTGGGTGGAGGTGGAGTGGAGAAATTTCCGGACGGTAAACCCGGAAGTAAATGTTTCCTATATTTCCTCCAGGATTTAACTTCATTCCACTGCCCTCCCCCCCCCCCAATCCCCCACCTCTTTTCCTATACTCCGATAAGCTGTTGAGGCTAGGTCAATTGGAAATGTCAAAACTGAGATTGATAGGTTGTTGTTGGGGAAGGATATTAAAGGTTACGGAGCCAAGGTGGGTAGATGGAGTTAATGTACAGATTAGCCATCATCTAATTGAATGGTGGAATAGTCTTGAGGGGCTGAATGATCTAGTCCTGTTCCTATATTGCTCTTGTAACTTTACCAGTTTCTGCTGAATTTTTTTCCCCCCTGCTTTAGTTTCATGTATATTTTGTTGACTCCTCATCCTCCCCACTCCTCCCAACAAAGAGACTTTCTATTGTGAGAGGTCCAACATGCCAGCTGTACTTTAAAAGATGGTCCTTGAAGGATGCGTTTTTTGCATTAGATGTAAGCATGGTACCTGCATGCAGTCACAAATCTCTCGCATTGAATATATCAGATGTCGTGAACATTTATTATGGAAATTAAGATGTTTGAATCCAGGGGCTTTCTATCAGAACAGGAAAATTCTATAAAAGTACCCTTTTGCAACCTCGGCTGATTGCAACCCCTTTTTTTTTCTCCTTTTTTAGGTGCTGTACAATGTCTTTAAATCATTCGTTGCAGTTGGAGCAGGGAACATTGAAGGCCTGGACTATTTCAAAGGCATAGGTATGAGAGGACAGCAGTGCATAAGGGAGACTTCTGCAGTAAAACCCAACTGGTTCACTTTTTGGGGAAGGAAACCTGTCGTACTTACCCGCTCCAGCCTACATGTGACTCCAGTCCCACACCAACATGGTATATTCGTAACTTCCCTCTGCAGTAGCCTAGTAAGCTACTCCAGTTGTATCAATCTCAAGATGGGCAATAAATGCCGGCACCTCTGACAGTGCTGCGCTCCCTCGGGACTGCATTGGAGTGTCATTCTAGATTACATGCTCAAGTCTCTGGAATGGGGTTTGAATGCACAATCTCATAAATCCGAGACAACAGTGCTAATGCTGACACTCCCTGTACTCGGCCACAGTGCTGAAACGGCTCTTGTCAAAGACACAAATGATATCCTATGTGACTGTGACCATGGTAAGCTATCCCTTTTTGTCCATCTTATCACATCTGCAGCCATTGACACGGTTAATCACACCATCCTCCTCCAACACCTCTCCATTGTCATCCAGCAGGTTAGGACTGCACACCCTAGTTTCACTTTTATTTATCCAGTCGTAGCCAGAGAATCATCTGCAATGGCTTCTCTTCCCGCTCCCACACCATTACCTCTTGTGTTCCTCAAGGATCTATCTTTGGCTCCCCCTCCTATTTCTCATCATCTTGCTGCCCCTCGGCGACTTCGTCCGAAAACACTGCGTCAGGTTCCACATGTGCGCTGACGGCACCCAGCACAATCTCACCACCACCTCTCTCAACCCCGCCACTGTTTCTAAATTGTCTAACTGCTTTTCCAACATCCAGTACTGGATGAGCAGAAATTTCCTCCAACTAAATATCATGAGGAACAAAGTCTTTGTCTTCAGTTCCCGCCACAAACTCCGGCCCTAGTCATCAACTCCATCCCTCTCCTTGGCCATTATCTGAACCAGACAGTTCACAACCTTGGTGTCATGTTTAACCCCGTGATGAACTTCGACCATCACTAAGACTGCCTATTTCCACCTCTGTAATGTTACTCGACTTCACCCCTGCCTCAGCCCATTTGCTGCTGAAACCCTCATTTGTTATCTTTGTTACGTCTATACCTGACTATTCCAACACACTCCTGGCTAGCCTCTCATCTTCCACCCTCCATAAACTTAAGTTCATTCAAAACTCAGCTGCCCGTATCCTAACTCACACCAAGGCCCGTTCACCCATCACCCCTGTGCTCGCTGACCTCCTTTGGCTCCCGGTTAAGCAACACCTTGATTTCAAAATTCTCATCTTGTTTACAAATCACTCCATGGGCTCGTCCATCCCTATCTCTGTAACCTCTTTAAGTCCCACAACCCCCCGAGATATCAGTGCTCCTCCAATTCTGGCCTCTTGAGCAGCCCAATTTAAATTGTTCTGCCATTGGCGGCTGTGCTTTGGAATACCCCAAGCTCTGGAATACCCCAAACCTTTCCACCTCTCTCTCCTCAAAACTTGCCGCCTTAGGTAAGCATCTGCCCAAATATCTTCTTGGGTGGCTCGGTGTCAAACTTAGTTTGATACCACTCCTGTGAAGTGCCTTGGGACTTTTTACTACATTTAAAGGCTTTATGTAAATGCAGCATGTTATTGCTATCCAGTATTGTAGTATGTTGATATATTAGTGTCCTTATTCACAGTTTGGCATATTTGACACCAGACTGCAGCTTTAACTGGGATTGTTTTCTTTTTCTAGTGTCTTTCTTTGTTGTAAGTTTGGGTGGAACTGCCATTGGCATTATCTTTGCCTTCGTGTTGTCCCTGGTAACCAGATTCACCAAGCACGTAAGAGTGATCGAACCTGGATTTGTCTTCGTATTTTCATACCTGTCCTACCTCACTGCAGAAATGCTTTCCCTTTCTGCTATTTTAGCGTAAGTTTTAAAAAAAATGTTTAATGTTGACTATACTGTTCGCTCACCTACCTGTAGTTAGCAGCAGAGGGGGCCATCCTTCTGCTACTTCGGCTGTTTAGACCCAACAAAAAGGGGAAGGAGGGGCTCCTCTGATGGCTTAGTCAGTAAAGCTGAGGCTAGAAAGTGCTAGTTTCAATTCCCACGGAGTTAATTGATCTCAATCGGGGTTGCAGTATGGGTGCTATAATCAGCTATGATGCCCCTGAGCTACAGTGGAGAGAGTTTGCAATGGTTGATTGCTACCCAGTGACCCTTGCTGGAAATGCAGGTGGTCTGGATGATGGGTGAGCACAGGATCAGGTGGCTCTGTTGCCCCCTGCCAGACTCCATTCACTCGTGAAGATTGGTCAATTGGGTGGGTGTGCCTTGCAACCGTTCCCCTCCCACCTCCCCAACCCCAATTCAAGAACGTGCTAAGAAAATGGTGGAAATACACAGACTTGAAATATAAGTGGTTTCTAAGAATATGACTGTTAGTGGATTCATTCTAGAGAAAAGTAGGCATTCTTCAGTTCTGTGCTGAGAAATTGAGGGCTCCTGAGGCTTGCCAATTCTCCTTTTGAGAAATCGGAGAGGAATTTTCAATGAGGACTTCTGAATTGGCCACAGATCCCCTTTTTGTCAATGTAATATATGCACCTATGAGGATGTCCCGAAACTTCCCTCAGGAGCCGGCGCCTCACAACTTGAGCCTCCTCCAGGAAATCCCCTCCGTGCCTTTCAGTTGGAGGGGTTTCCTGTACGGGCTGCTCTTGCACACTCTCCACCTTGCCATCCTCGTCTGCCATCTGGACATGCCAAGGCGCACCATCTTGCCGTCCGGAGGAGGCGGGGGTCCCCAATTGTGTGCACTCTACACGGGAGTCCTCCCCCTATTTATTGGGGACTTGGCCTGGAGGGTGTTGCACGGAGCAGTCCCATGCAATAAGTTTTTAAGTCGGTTCATGGGCTCCCAGGCCGCCTGCCATTTCTGCGGTCTGGAAGAGTCCATGTTCCATGTTCCCTCGTAGGACTGCTCCTGGGCATGGCCAAGGGGACCATCAGCCAGTCCAGGCAGTGGGCGGCCGAGGGGGTCGTTCAGCCCGACTGCCTGCCTCTCTTCCGCGCCTACATCCGAGCCAGGGTATCCCTGGAAATGGAGCACGCGGTGTCCACCGATACCTCGTGGCCTTCCATGAGAGGTGGGCGCCAGAGGGACTGGAGTGCATCATCACTCCCGGGAACCAAATTTTAATTTGATTTTATATGTTTAAGGTTTAATTTGTTTATTGAGCTGGGTTTTAGTGTCTTCCCCCCTCCCCCCCCCCCTTTTTAGCCAGGGGGCACGTGTATAATTTGTATGCTTTTACTGCCCTAAAAAAACAAAACAAAACAAAAAAAAGGGCACTTGGAAAGTGTTTGGAGTGTTTTCCCCCCCCCCCCCCCCCCCCCCCCGCTTTAATCAGGGGGCACTTGATTTAATGTTTATTTTTGTTTCACAACTAAAAGGGTTGTAGAGCTGTTGCTGACCCCCGTCCGGATGGAATTCTTCATCGTTGCCAAGCCCCGAAAATTCCCTCAGGAGCCGGCGCCTCACAACTTGAGCTTCCTCCGGGAAATCCTCTCCGTGCCTTTCAGTTCTGTGCGGAGGGGATTCCTGAACGGGCTGCTCTTGCACACTGTCCACATTGCCATCCTCGTCTGCCATCCAAACATGCCATGGCGCACCATCTTGCCATCCGGAGGAGGCTGGGGTCCCCAATGGAGTCCTTCCTTTATTTATTGGGGACTTGGCCTGGAGGGTGCTGCATGGAGCAGTCCCGTGCAATAAGTTTTTAAGTCAGTTCACGGGCTCCCGGGCCGCCTGTAATTTCTGCAGTCTAGAGGAGTCCGTGTTACATGTGTATGTTGAGTGTGCGAGGTTGCAGCCCTTCTTCCAATATCTGGTTGCACTTCAGTCCCACACTCTTGATCTTTGGACACCCTGTGCGGAGGGGAACGGGCAGGTCTGAAGGCCTCCTCGTAGGACTGCTCCTGGACATGTCCAAGGGGGCCATCACCCGTTCCAGGCATCAATGTCCAGTACCATGGAGTGGTAGGATGCTAGTTCGTTTCGGCAGTTAGTTCAGTCTCGCACTTATTATGAGAAGTAGATGGATAAGGGGCTAGGTTCTTCTCTGCAGGTGTGAAACTATTCTTCCAGGGCTCCCTAGGAACTGGCTCCAGAGTAGCAACGTCAGGAGGCCTAGGAGCAGACTACTTGTACTGGCTCAGCAGCTGCATTAGTGGAGGTTCAAGATTACCCTCTTGGGTCTCAACTGCAGGAGGCGTGTTGCTCAGGAAGGCCACATAAGAGAGCAAAGGGGGAAAAATGTGACCAATATTCTGGTGTGATTCATTGATGGTAATGTTGTTGAGTTTTTGCATCAATTCTCCTATCTTTAAACATTCTTGGTTTTTTTCTACCAGTATCACATTTTGTGGCATTTGCTGTCAGAAGTATGTGAAGGCCAACCTCTGTGAGCAGTCTATCACCACCGTCAGGTACGTGATGAAAATGCTGGCAAGTGGAGCGGAGACCATTATCTTCATGTTTTTGGGAATCTCTGCAGTGAACACTACCATATGGAGATGGGACACAGCCTTTATCCTTCTCACACTGGTCTTCATCTCTGTCTACAGAGTCATTGGTGGGTACTTGAAGGTCAATAGGCAGTTGCTTAATCAAATGCTCTTGCAGTCACCAAAGCATTGGTAGAAATTGGTTAAGATATGAAGAAAGCAGTTTTGATTGACCCTACTTGTCTCTTTTATAAAAAAAAAATTAATCATCCCAAATTTTCCCCTCGCATGTGAAGTAGAATCTTAGCAAAGTGAATGTTTATCCAGCACCTTTTTAAAGGAAACCCTCAGCAAATCAGGCAGCACCTGTGGCAAGAGAAACACTTAACGTTTCCGCTCGATGACCTTTCATCTGTGATGGAGTGGCCCCCTCCCTTTTATTCTTTTCCTGCCCCATTTCCCTGGCTCTGTACTTGCTCAAAAGCTGTTCATCTCTAACGTCTTCCATTTCTGAAGAATGATCATCAACAATAACTCTGTTTCTCTCTCTACAGATGCTGTCTGCCCTGCTGAGTGTTTCCAGCAGTTTCTGTTCTTTCAGATTTTCAGCATCCACAGTAATTTGTTTTTGTCCTTTTTTTTTTTTGAAGGGGTTAATCAGCACAGTATTGACTCATTAGGGCTGGGTATGGACTGAGGTGCTAAGTTGGTGGAGACCAACAGGCCAAGGATGAAGTTTGGTAATCGAAATAGCCCCCACAGCTTTAAATTGGGTATAGCTCCTAATGGGATAGAGTACTACCCACCAAAATGAATGGGCTGAAAATTGTAGGCTGGTGAGTGCACGTGGAAAATCCCAGCATGCTTGTCCATAGACGGTAGCATAGTGATTATGTTACTGGACTAGTAATCTAGAGGCCTGCACTAACTGAATCAGAGAAGCGAGTTCAAATCCTACCATGGAAGCTGTGGAACTTAAATTCAGTTAATTAATTAAATCTGGAATTAAAAGTCCTAGTTTTCGTAATGGTGACCATGAAACTACTGGATTATATAAAATCCCATCTGATTCACTAATGTCCTTTAGGGAAGGAAATCTGCTGTCCTTACCTGGTCTGGCCTGTATGTGACTCCAGACCCACAGCAATGTGGTTGAATCTTAACTGCCCTCTGTGGTTCATGAAGGCGGCTCATCACCACCTTCTCGAGGGCAATTGGGGATAGGCAATAAATGCCCACATCCCATGAACGAATATTAAAAAAAGAACGACTGTAACAAGTTAACTAGCTGTTCAATCCAAGGGAAATCACAGTGAGTCACATCCTGTTGTTACCCAACATCAATACATGTTTAGTTTCCAGAAGTGGATAGTGAGCAGATATCCCATAGTTTAAAAAAAAAACTCCTCCTACTTCAGGAGAAATTTGTTCTTGGGGCCAGTCCTAACTCGAGTCTCATACAAGTTTCTTGAGCCACTTAAGTGCCTGAGGTGGTTTCCTGTTGCCTTCCTCATGGTCTGTTTTACCTTCAGAATAGCTTCTCCCGAGGTGGGCTGCAACTTGCGAAATAGAACACCCCACTTACCCTTTACGGGGGGGGGGCGGGGTGGGCATGGGTCCACCTGCACTGATCGGATAAAGTCCCCCACCCTCCTCCACCATTGGATGTCAACCTCGGCGTTCTGGTCTCTGCTCGGTGTCTGGAGTGAGGCCTGAACCCAACCCTTCTGACTCCAAGGTGGGAATACTACCACTGAGCCAGTGGTCACTCTGTCCCACTGGGTTTCAACCAATATTTAGGGACCCTGTTTAGATCTCCACTTGCTGGGTTGTCTGGAGTAGGGCTTGATCCCTTCACCTTCCTACTCCTAAGTCAGCAATGCTACCACTAAGCCAAAGGCTTTCTCACACTCGAGGAATACCAAGGCCAATAACTAAGATGAGTTAACTTTTAAAGATTGGATTAGATTAGACCTTTGGCTAATGATTAGACCGGCCAATTGCATAATTCTGAGCCTGTATGGCTCACTGCTGTGCAGTGCAATCTAATTCAGTGATTCGGTTAAGCAACGCCTCGATTTCAAAATTCTCATCCTGGTTTTCAAATTCCTCCATGGCCTTGCCCCTCCCTATCTCTGTAATCTCCTCCAACCCCACAATTCCGTCCGAGATGTCTGTGCTCTAATTCTGGCGTTTTGAGCATCCCCAATTATAATTGCTCAACTATTGGTGGCTATGCCTTCTGTTGCCTAGGTCCTAAGCTCTGGAAGTTCCTGCCAAAACCTCTCTGTCTCTCTACTTCTCTTTCCTCCTTCAAGACCCTCCTTAAAACCTACCTCTTTGACCAAGCTTTTGGTCACTTGCCCGAATTTTTCCTGATGCGACGCGGTGTCTTATTTTTTTGTCTTGTAATACACCTGTGAAGCATCTTGTGACATTTCACTAAGTTAAAGGCACTATATAAACACAAGTTGTTGTTGAAACATTGGAACAGGAGTATTTCTTAATACCTTGACCGAACAAAATCTATCAATCTCAGTTTTGAAATTTTCAATTGACCCTTTTGCTTTTTAAAGAACATAAGAGCAGGAGTAGGCCATACAGCCCCTCGAGCCTGCTCCAACATTCAATAAGATCATGGCTGATCTGATCATGGACTCAGCTCACTTCCCCGCCCGCTCCCCATAACCCCTTAACCCCTTTTGGGTGAGAGATTTCTAGATTTCCACTACTCTTTGTGTGAAGAAGTGCTTTCTGATGTTGGATCTGAACTTCCAGTTCTAATTTTAAGGTGCTGTCCTCTTGTTGTTGATTACCCCATCAAAGGAAATAGTTTCTCTCCATACCTAATGAAATCCTTTAATCATCTTAAATACCTCAATTAGATCACTCGTTAATCTTTGATTCTCAAGGGAATATAAGCCTAGTTTCTGCAAACTCTTCTCATAATTTAAACCTTTTAGCCCCAGTGTCATTTCCAGTGAAACTGCACTGCACCCCCTCCGAGGCCGATATATCCTTCCTGGGGCACGGTGCCTATGATACCACCGGGAAAATGATTTTATTGTTTTATTCGTGGTGCCTCAAAAGTTTGCTGTGGATTATGTTTGTTGTGCAGCTCAGCAATATGGTGCATGCGTCTCATTATTGTACTTGTTGGCTTAATGTGTTCAACAGTGGCTAAGTCAAGGGAGTTACTTTAATTCATGAACTTGCGGATATTTTTCCTGGCGCAACAAACGTTGTTATTTCAAACACATTGGATAAATTCTGGTTTCCTTATATGTGACCTAATATCCATTTTTGTAATGACGTGCTATTCACGGCCACATACACTTGTATTGCATTTGTTATGAGTATTACTGTGGCTTATCTAACACCGAATATTCAGACAACAGCATATTTCTGAAATGATTTGCCTGAAGATTTCTTTCAGTTTGTGAGGAACTTTGATTAAACACTGGGTCGCAGTCTCTCACAGGAAAGCAGTCTGGCCAGGAGGGGTGAAATAGCTCTGGATTTCTGTTGTTGATTCACCATTACTGATACCTTGGCGGGCTGCAACCAAGGCAAAGAAGCCTCTCTTGGAGATTGAATAATCCTGAATAGCTCGGCTTAGACTCGCCATTAGAAAACTTGAACGAGTTACCGGAGTTCTCGGGATCTATGAAATTGTATCCCAGAAAACCGTTCTACCTTAGCGAGGAGATGAAAAAGTTGACATCAAACAAAAAAAAAACACAGTTGCATTGCTTTCAAAACACTATCTATTGTCCTTTTTATCATCTGTATACCAATCCTGCCAAATGTCACATGGTACATAGAATTCACGGTTTGTACAGTCATGCCCTTTCCTTTACTTGCAAGTCTTGTGTGTTTTATTTTTAAATGCCAGTATATTCGAGCTTTAGCTAAAATAATCCCCTCTTTTTTTTTTCCTACCTTTTTTAGGTGTTGTAATTCAGACCTGGATTCTCAACCACTACCGTGTGGTGCAATTGGAGATTATCGATCAGGTGGTGATGTCGTACGGGGGCCTACGTGGAGCTGTTGCCTTTGCTCTGGCGGTGCTGCTGAATGACACCATGCCCACAAAGGAACTGTTTGTCAGTACGACCATCATTGTGGTGTATTTCACGGTCATCTTCCAGGTAACCAACTGTGTGCTGTACAAACCCTCCGTGGTAACTCGATGAATGGAAGTGTAAAGCTATTTTGTCTTTTGGATGAAACGTTACACCAACCTCTCTGGTGGTTTGCCCTCTTGGGTGGTCTATTCCCGTCTGCATTATAGGAAATTGAACCTGTCATTAGGATGGGAAATTGTAGTCTTATGAAGTAGACTCCAATTGAATTGCAAGAGTTTTAGTGGGCCTGAAATCAAGTTTAATCTGCATATTTAGATAATACATTTAACAGAGTATTGTAATAGCAAGTGGTGCTCATGAGTTGTGTGGCTGGTATCACTTGGTAGTTCATTTTGAATAAACTATACATCCCAGTTTGTATCCTGTGTAACTTCAGGAAGAGATTCAGAATTGAAACTATTCTGAGTAGCTTGCTTCAGGCAGTCGTGTGCACAGGAAAAGAGTAAAGAAAGGGGTAACTGCAATAAGGGTGAGCAATTCACCAAAGCTCTGTATCGGCTATGCATGTATGGAAGAGTACAGTAATATGCAGAAGAATTAAACATTATACACGGAAGCAATGTTGTCCCCATGGTCTGTATTGTATGGAGCGGGATGAAGCCGATTCCCCTTAGTCTGTACTGTATGGAGAGGGATTAAAAATATAGTCTGTACTGTTTACCGAGTCCCGTTCGCCCATCATCCCTGTGCTTGCCGACCTACATTGACTTCCGGTTAAGCAGCGCCTCGATTTCAAAATTCTCATCCTTGTTTACAAATCCCTCCATGGCCTCGACCCTCTGTAATCTCCTTCAGCCTCAACCCCCTGAGATGTCTGCGCTCCTCAAATTCTGCCCTCTTGAGCACCCCTGATTATAACTGCTCAACCATTGGTGGTCATGCCTTCTGTTGCCTCGGCCCCAAGCTCTGGAACTCCCTGCCTCAACCTCTCCACCTCTCTACCTCTCTTTCCTCCTTTAAGGTGCTCCTTAAAACCTCTTTTACTAAGCTTTTGGTCATCTGCCGTAATTTCTTTTTATGTGGCTCGGTGTCAAATTTATTTGTTTTGTCTTAAAACACTGCTGTGAAGCAGCTTGGGACGTTTTACTACATTAAATGCGCTATATAAATACAAGTTGTTGTATGGAGAGGGATGAAGACTAAACCTATAGGGATGAAGACTACCTCCTCGGTCTGTAATCTATGAAGATTGTTGGAGAGGGAAAATTTGGTATATTGAGTATTCTGAATGAATGAAAAATAGACACTGCTGCATGTAAACCGTGACATGGAGATGAACGGCTTCTGTTGTCAACTTGCTTGTGTCTGATCTGTGGAACTTATTATATTCATATCAGAAATATTATGGATTCTGTTCGGTGCTGAAGCTGAGCTGATTGTGATATTTTGCAGGGGCTGACGATCAAACCATTGGTTAATTGGCTGAAAGTAAAGAGGAGTTCACAGAGAGAGCCTTTACTCAATGAGAAACTCCACGGAAGAGTAAGTCCAATCTTTCAGTATCCAATAAATGTGTTGAAGGAGAATCCCTCCAGGAATAAGCACTGCGATGATGCACTGCGTCCATTTGGGAGCACATCGCTTGCATGACTTCATTGTGACTACTGCTGTGACAACAGCAATGTTGAGAACAAATTACAGCCTAAGTTGTCCATTTTGGTTGACTCTTAGTTTGGGGACAATCATTGCATCACCTCTAGCCCTGTGCTGACATTGGACTCATGGATTTATTCATTTTCTTTAACATTTATTCTTGGGATATGGGTGTTGCTGGCATGGCTAGTTGTCCTGAGAAAGTGCTGATGCGACTGAGTGTCTTGTTTGGCCACTTCAGAGGGCAGTAAAGAGTCGCACACTGGAGTCACACATAGGCCAGACTGGGTAAAGACGCCAGCTTCCCTTTCCTAATCGATATAAGTGAAGCAGTTGGGTTCTTATGATAACCCGATAGCTTCAGTTTTTATTTGCAGATTTTAAAAACTGAATTCAAATTCTCATACTGCCATGGCGAGATTTGAACTCTCTGGAATACTGGCCAGTAACATAACCATTATACCACCAAACCTGAGTAGTTAGTGAGTGCAGCATGCCAAAAATATTTTAAATCCTTCCCCCACTCCTTCAAATAGCAGTGTTGCCATCAAGACCAACTTAAACAATAATTAATTCCTGATTTTAAGTAAACATCCTATATTCTGGTAAACACTTTTTTTAAAGAGACACTGATTTCTTGTCAAAGTGGCAAACCTTTTCTTTTTGGTGGATGTTTACAAGCACAATGCAAATGACATCATTATATTGCTGTTTCATGACATCATAGCAAAAAATGACTTAAAAAAAATCTAAATGATGTTGAGCCATTTAAACAAGATATGGACTAAAAATTACACTTAATTAGTGAGTGTAATGACTTTAGCAGATGGGTTTGGGAAGTAGAAAAGGAGGGAACAGGCTGTGGTTTAAAAACTGTCCCGAGCCAACAGTGCAAAGGAACTTAATATATATTGGAGAAATGGTCATAAACTTGAGGATCAGCTGGTGGATTTAATGACCCAATAATGTGATCAGCAATTGCTGTTCAAAGAACAAATATATTCAAAAGCTGACAGGAATGGATGTGTCAATAAAAATATGTCAATGTTAATCAGCTGTGGCTCAGTGGGTAGCACTCTCGCCTCTGAGTCAAAAGGACTGAGCGTTCAAGTCCCACTCCAGCAACTCGAGTACAAAAAATCTAGGCTGACATTCCATCATCATCATAGGCAGTCCCTCGAAACAAGGATGACTTGCTTCCATGCCAAAAAAAGGTTGAGTTCACAGATGTTTCAATGAAAGACCTAATATTCCAGGTCCCGAACTACATCCTGAACAGTGGAAAATGCCTGTGCATGGATTTTTTTTTAACATGGGGTGGCCGTTTCACACCAGCCACCACACGGGCTTGACAGAGCTAGGTCTTGGTCCAGTGGCAAGGGTTATCCAAGACGACTGGAGACCTGCTCTGCTGCACGGACCTGGTGCACACACACATCGCAGTGTGGGCTGGCCCATGCTGCCCCGGGCCGCTAGCCCTGATCACATCCCTCTACAATCTCTCGCTGCACTTTCACCCCGATCTCGCCGCTCCTGCTGTATCTGCCCACGCTCCAATCACCGACCTGGACCTTGATGACGTCACTCTTCGCTTGCCCTCCTGCACCAGCTCGCACTGCTCCCTGAAGTAGCATGCCTCCACGCCGCTCCGAGGCCTCCACGCTGCTCCTTTTATGGCCCAGACCTGCCGCTGGTGTTCTCACGCAGGTCGGGACCTCCACTCTGCCACTTCTGTGCATTGTTGAGGGAGCACTGCACTGTCGAAGGTGTCGTCTTTCGGATGAGATATTAAACCGAGGCCTCCATCTGCTCTCTCAGGTGCACATAAAAGATCCCATGGCACTATTTTGAAGAACAACAGGGGAGTTATCCCCGGTGTCCTGGCCAATATTTATCCCTCAATCAACATAACAAAAGAACAGATTATCTGGTGATTATCACATTGCTTGTGTACAAATTGGCTGCCGCATTTCCTACATTACAAAAGTGACCATACAAAGTATTTAATTGGCTGTAAAATGCTTTCAGACGTCTGGTGGTCGTGAAAGGCGCTATATAAATTCAAATCTTTTCTTTTTATAATTAAGCATTTCATTTTTAGAAAATTCCAATGAAACTCCATTTCAAACAAAAATTTGTCAAATTCACATCTTTCTAAATGGAGATTATTGTGCAGTAGTTAATTAATTTTTTGTCCGGTGGAAAGGGATGTTTCATTAAGGGTGCTTAAAAGAACTGACCTTGTACCATAGTGTTGCAAGTAAAATCATTTTCACTTCCTCGCATTTAAAGAATTATGCCTGTTTTTTTTTTAAGGCATTTGATCACATCCTGTCTGCAATAGAAGATATCTCGGGGCAAATTGGACACAACTATCTTCGAGACAAGTATGTAAACTTAGTGAAAGATTTCCTTGGTGTTCTGTAAATGTTCAGCACAATTCATTAATACTTACTTCCCTTATTGTGTAACTTACCAATTTTTATCGTTTTAGGGAAAGGTGCAGTATGACCTATCAGATCTTGTTTCTACTGGTTCTGTGCCAGATCTGTGCTTGTATTGAAATAACAATCACTGCGTGATCCAATACTCATACAGACTGACTGCCCTTCTGTAACAGTACAACTTAGAATGCTGGATTTCCGGTTCAGCTCATTTCGGGGCAGTAAAGTTTGCCCGGGATCAGTTTCCGTCTCAGACAGCAAAATTTGGCAGCTGGGCCTTGAGTGTGGGGTGGAGCGCTAAAGGAGGCGTTGTACACCCCTCTCAGGGTGCTAGGCCAGCTGAACATGCAAAAATCCTGGGCTAAACAGCTGGCCTCGGAGCACTCTAAGAGAGGCCTGGGGAAACATAGAAACATAGAAATAGGTGCAGGAGTAGGCCATTCGGCCCTTTGAGCCTGCACCACCATTCAATATGATCATGGCTGATCATTCACCTCAATACCCCTTTCCCGCTTTCTCTCCATACCCCTTGATCCCTTTAGCCGTACGGGCCATTTCTAACTCCCTCTTGAATATATCCAATGAACTGGCATCAACAACTCTCTGCGACAGGGAATTCCACAGGTTAACAACTCTCTGAGTGAAGAAGTTTCTCCTCATCTCAGTCCTAAATGGCCTACCCCTTATCCTAAGACACTGTCCCCTGGTTCTGGACTTCCCCAACATCGGGAACATTCTTCCTGCATCTAACCCTGTCCCATCCCATCAGAATCTTGTATGTTTCTATGAGATCCCCTCTCATCCTTCTAAACTCCAGCGTATAAAGGCCCAGTTGATCGAGTCTCTCCTCATATATCAAAACAACCCACCAAAAACATTCACAATAAATAACTCACGCCACCACAACATAAATCGCAAAAAAAATAAACAATCACACTTACCTGAGGTGGACATTACTTACCTCATTGCAGCCACTGCAGTTCGGACCACCCACTTTCACAGGCAGTCAGAGCAGGGCGCTCTACCCACGCCTAGGATCGGGCAGCAGCCAAAAATCGAGCCGGTGTCGCAACCAAGGGCATTGCACACTGGCTCGCCTCTTTTCTGGACGGTAATGCTCCGCGCCCCGCCGAAACCGGCACCGCAAGTCCTGGTGGGGCTTTGGAAGCCACCTTTGCCGCCCCTCCAGTGCCAAAACTGAGGTGGCAACAAGCCGAAAATCCAACCCAGAGTTCTAGACCCAAAGACGTTTCACCAAATGTTCGTTTTAGATTTTTACTGCTTTTCAGTTCTTCCCTGCCCTCTCAATTTGGTTAATCTATATGAACCGCGGCCCCCTTACTATGGTTTGTTCTATTTCAGGTGGACTAACTTTGATAGAAAGTACCTGAGTAAAGTAATGATGAGGAAATCGGCACAGATTAGTCGGGATAAGATCCTCAGCGTTTTCCGTGAGCTGAATCTGAAGGATGCCATCAGCTACGTGTCTGAGGTAATCGCGCCAGTGGGTAGGTTAGTTAAGCAGATGCAGAGAAGGCAGGCTGTATCTGGCAGCTGGTATATGTGGCAGTTGGTATGTCTGATAATGTGTTGGTCTAATAAAATGATCAGTATCAGTAAGAAAATGCTAAACCTTTATAGATCTTCAGTTAGGCCTCAGCTGGAGTACTGTTCAGTTTTGAATACCACACTTTCGGCCTTGGAGTGGGTGCAGAGGAGATTTGCTGTAATGACACCAGGGATGAGGAACTTCAGTTTTGTAGGCAGACTAGAGAAGCTGGGATTGTTCTTCTGAAAGCAGAGAAGATTATGGGGAGATTTTAATAGAGGAGTTCAAAATCATGAAGTGTTTGGATAAAGTAATTAAGGAGAAACTGTTTCCATTGAAAGGTGGGTTGATAACCAGAGGACACAGATTTAAGATAATTGGCAAAAGAACCAGAGAGGAGATGAGAATTTTTTTTTAAATATAATGAATTTTAATGATCTGGAATACACTAACTGAGAGTGGTGAAAGCAGATTTGAATAGTAACTTTCAAAAGGAAATTGGATACAAACTTGAAAGAGAAAAAATTGTAGGGCTATGGGGAAAGAAGTGGGACCAATTGGATAGCTCTTTCAAAGAACCATCATAGGTATAAAAGGGCCAAATGACCTGCTTTGCTGTTGTATGATTCTCTCACTCAATACCATAAAGCTGCACTGTTCATGGGTTGTTAACCAGTGCATGTTGTGTGCACAAATAAGGTATTGAAGAGCGAGGGTCTCTGAACCTACAATCTGCCTTATATTGTGTCCCTTCCTGTTCACTGCAATTGTCACTATCCATTACCTGCTCGAGAAAAGGGCAAACCTGCCACTTTGCTGGGTGAGGGTGATTATGAACAAAAGAAATAGGAGCAGGAGAAGGTCATTTGGCCTGTCAAGCCTGCTCCGCAATTCAATAAGATCATGGCTGATCTGATCATGGACTCCGCTCCATTTCCCTACCTGCTTCCCATAATCCTTTACTCACTTATCGCTCAAAAATCTGTCCAGCTCAGCCTTAAATATATTCAATGACCCAGTCTCCACAGCTGTCTGGGGCAGAGAATTCCATAGATTTACAACCCTCAAAGAAGAAATTCCTCCTCATCTCAGTTTTAAATGGGCAGCTCCTTATTGAGACTATGTTCCCTAGTTTTAGTTTTTCCTAAAAGTGGAAATATCCTTTCTGTATCCACCTTGTCGAGCCTCCTCATTATCTTGTATGTTTCGATAAGATTACCTTTCATTCTTCTGAACTCACAGAAACATAGAAAATAGGTGCAGGAGTAGGCCATTCGGCCCGTCGAGCCTGCACCACCATTCAATAAGATCATGGCTGATCATTCCCTCAGTACTCTTTTCCTGCTTTCTCTCCATACCCCTTGATCCCCTTAGCCGTAAGGGCCATATCTAACTCCCTCTTGAACTGGCATCAACAACTCTCTGCGGCAGGAAATTCCACAGGTTAACAACTCTCTGAGTGAAGAAGTTTCTCCTCATCTCGGTCCTAAATGGCTTATCCCTTATCCTAAGACTGTGTCCCCTGGTTCTGGACTTCCCCAACATAGGGAACATTCTTCCTGCATCTAACCTGTCCAGTCCCGTCAATCTTATATGATTCTATGAGATCCCCTCATCCTTCTAAACTCCAGTGTATAAAGGCCCAGTTGATCCAGTCTCTCCTCATATGTCAGTCCAGCCATCCCGGGAATCAGTCTGGTGAATCTTTGCTGCACTCCCTCAATAGCAAGAACGTCCTTCCTCAGATTAGGAGACCAAAACTGAACACACTATTCCGGGTGAGGCCTCACCAAGGCCCTGTACAATTGCAGTAAGACCTCCCTACTCCTATACTCAAATCCCCTAGCTGTGAAGGCCAACATACATTTGCCGCCTTCACCGCCTGCTGTACCTGCATGTCAACTTTCAATGACTGATGAACCATGACATCCAGGTCTCGTTGCACCTCCCCTTTTCCTAATCTGCTGCCATTCAGATAATATTCTGCCTTTGTGTTTTTGCCCCCAAAGTGGATAGCCTCACATTTATCCACATTAAACTGCATCTGCCATGTAGTTGTCCACTCACCTAACCTGTCCAAGTCACTCTGCAGCCTCTTAGCGTCCTCCTCACAGCTCACACCGCCACCCAGTTTAGTGTCATCTGCAAACTTGGAGATATTATACGCAATTCCTTCATCTAAATCATTGATGTATATTGTCAAGAGCTGGGGTCCCAACACTGAGCCCTGCGGCACCCCACTTGTCACTGCCTGCCATTCTGAAAAGGACCCGTTATTCCAGACTCTCTGCTTCCTGTCTGCCAACCAGTTCTCTATCCCGTCAATACATTACCCCCAATACCATGTGCTTTAATTTTGCACAACAATTTCTTGTGTGGGACCTTGTCAAAAGCTTTTTGAAAGTCCAAATACACCACATGCACTGGTTCTCCCTTGTCCACTCTACTAGTTACCTCCTCAAAAAATTCCAGAAGATTTGTCAAGCATGATTTCGCTTTCATAAATCCATGCTGACTTGGACCGATCCTGATGCGCTGTTATTCCATCTTTAATAATTGATTTCAACATTTTCCCCACTACTGATGTCAGGCTAACCCGTTTATAATTACCCGTTTTCTTTCTCCCACCTTTTTTAAAAAGTGGTGTTACATTAGCTACCCTCCAGTCCATAGGAACTGATCCAGAGTCGATAGACTGTTGGAATGTGTATAGGCCCAACCTACACAACCTATCGTCATAAGTCAACCCCCTCATCTCCGGAATCAACCTAGTGAACCTTCCCTGAACAGCCTCCAATGCAAGTATATCCTTCCTTAAATATGGAGACCAAAACTTTACGCAGTACTCTAGGTGTGGCCTTACCAATACCCCATACAGTTGTAGTAGGACCTCTCTGCTTTTATACTCTATTCCCCTTGCAATAAAGGCCAACATTACATTTGCTTTCCTAATTACTTGGTGTACCTGCATACTAACTTTTTGTGTTTCATGCACAAGGACCCCCAGGTCCCTCTGTACTGCAACACTTTGCAAATTTTCTCCATTTAAATTGTAATTTACTTTTCTATATTTTCTGCCAAAGTGGATAACCTCACATTTTCCCACATTATACTCCATCTGCCCAATTTTTGCACACTCATTTAGCCTATCTATATCTCTTTGCAGATTTTTGTGTCCTCTTCACAACTTGCTTTCCCACCCATCTTTGTTTCATCAGCAAACTTGGCTACATTACACTCGGTCCCTTCATCCAAGTCATTAATATAGATTGTAAATAGTTGAGGACCCAGCACTGACCCCTGCGGCACCCCACTAGTCACTGTTTGCCAACCGGAAAATGACCCATTTATCCCGACACTCTGTTTTCCACTATTGAGATGTTTTACTGTCTTCTCCCGTGATTTGTTCAACGTCTCTGCCATTTCCTTTCCCTGTTCCCCATTATTAATTCCCCAGTCTCATCCTCTAGGGGACCAATATTTAGCCACTCTTTTCCTTTTTATGTACCTGCAGAAACTCTTACTATCTGCTTTTATATGTTGTGCTAGTTTACTTTCATAATCTATCTTCCCTCTCTTTATCATTTTTCTCGTCATTCTTTGCTGGCTTTTAAAACTTTCCCAATCCTCTGGCCTCCCACTAGTCTTGGCCTCATTGTATGCCCTTGTTTTCAATTTGATACCATTCCTTATTTCCTTAGTTAGCCACAGAAGGTTATCCCTTCTCCTACAGTCTTTCCTTCTCATTGGGATATATTTTCGTTGCAAGTTGTGAAACATCTCCTTAAATGTTGAGTGAAGAAATTTCTCTTCATCTCAGTCCTAAATGGCCAGCCCCTTATTCTGAGACTGTGACCCTGTGTTCTAGATTCCCCAGCCAAGGGAAAATAACCCTGTCAAGCCCCTTAAGAATTTTATATGTTTCAATTAGATCACCTCTCATTTTTCTAAACTCTAGGGAATATGGGCCTAGTCTACTCAATTTCTCCTCATAGGAAAATCCCCTCATCCCAGGAACCAGTCTAGTCAACCTTTGCTGCACTCCATCTTAAGGCAAGTAGGTAAGGAGACCAGAACTGTACACAGCTCTCCAAGTGTGGCCTCACCAATGAATGAGTGACACAATAATGTTCTGCACAAGCACTGATGTCCTTTGTTTAACATGCTGCTTGCATAATCTAAAGGAAAGCTTGGTCATATCTCCGGGGCAATTGTGCTGAATCACACCAGACCATATAAAATAATGGTGTTGAAATGAAATTCTCAACCTTATTTCCCAACCACCCCCGCCCCTTGTAAAGCACTAATCAAATACAATATTGGAAAATTCCAGTTATCCAGCTCAGTTTACTATACCTTTGATCTTCTTTGTCTAATTGCTTTGATTTTCATCCTAGATAGTGAGTCTTTACTCAGGAGGATGTGTCTATTTGAACAATAAATTTATAAATCGTTGGGGTTTAATTGAAGAGGATAAGTACAAGGCGTGACTCAAAAACTTATTGCTGTCAAATAAAAACACACTAATGATTGTTTCCTTGAAAACAGGAGCAATTAAGTATAATGTTTGCAACAGGCAGTCTACTAGTTGAGTCTGGGGTTCCTGCAGTAGATCGGCATGTAATGGAACCATTGATCATTCTATTAATTAGCCCGTGTCACAATGACGATCAGTAATAGACTCAGACATCACTGAAGATGGCCATTTGGCCCATCGTGCCTGTGCCAGCTCTATAAAGTGTCAGCCAAGATTTTGGGCCCAAGTCTCTGGAGTGGATTTTGGACCCATGACCTTCCGACTCTGGTGAGAGCGTTACGATTGAGCCAAGTCTGATGTAGAACGTGCAAGTATTGACGACGGGGTCCAACACCGCCTTCAATGTGCCAGCGCAGCCTTCGGTCGCCTGAGGAAGAGAGTGTTTGAAGACCAGGACCTCAAATCTGGCACCAAGCTTATGGTCTACAGGGCAGTAGTGATACCCGCCCTCCTATATGGCTCAGAGACATGGACTATATACAGCAGACATCTCAAAACGCTAGAGAAGTACCACCAATGCTGCCTCCGCAAGATCCTGCAAATCCATTGGCAGGATAGACGCACCAACATCAGTGTTCTCATTCAGGCCAACATCCCCAGCATCAAAGCATTGACCACGCTCGATCAGCTCCGTTGGGCGGGCCACATCGTCTGCAAGCCCGACACGAGACTCCCAAAGCAAGAGCTCTACGCGGAGCTTCGATGCGGCAAGCGAGCCCCAGGTGGGCAGAGGAAACTCTTCAAGGACATCCTCAAAGCCTCCTTGATAAAGTGAAACATCCCCCACCGACACCTGGGAGTCCCTGGCCCACAACCACCCAAAGTGGAGGAAGACCATCCGAGAGGGCGCTGAGCACCTCGAGTCCCATCGCCGAGAGCAAGCAGAAAACAAGCACAGACAGCGGAAGGAGCGTGCAGAAAACCAGGCTCCCCACCCACCCTTTCCTTCAACGACTGTCTGCCCTGCCTATGACAGAGTCTGTAATTTCCGCATTGGACAGTACAGTCACCTGAGAACTAACTTTTAGAGTAGAAGCAAGTCCGCCTCGTCTTTGTCATCTGCTTTAATTTACTGGATATCTGTTGAATTCCAAAATGTAATTTACACCTCCTAGGTGTCTACAATTAATTGAACAATTTCTGTTCCTTTGACCGTCGATGTGTGACACTTGTGGCTTTTCATTTTTGTAGGGAGAACGGCGAGGGTCCTTGGCTTTTATTCGCTCGAGCAGTGATGTTAATGTTGACTTCACTGGGCCTCGTCACTCTGTCGTAGACTCATCTGTCTCTGCAGTGCTGTAAGTATTGGCCACGATAGAATCTCCTCTTAATGACCAAAAGTGTTTGAGCATTCGTTTCACGCAGGGAGAGCCATTCTTTGTCAGCACACATTTCTCTAAACCACCTGAAACACAGCCTGGATCGAGAACTGATTTGAGTGTAAAAATCCTAATGCAGTTTTGAAATTGATTTGAGAAAGTCTTGCATTTATATAGCGCCTTTCATGACCTCCAGGCATCCCAAAGTGCTTTACAGCGAATGAAGTACTTTAGAAAAGTTGTTACTGTAGGAACCACTGGAGCTAATTTGCACATAGTAAGGTCTCACAAACAGCAATGAGATAAGATTAGATAATCCATTTTAGTGGTGTTGGTTATGGGATAACTATTGGCTAGGACACCATGAGAATGCCCCTGCTCTTGCTCGAAATAGTGCCATAGGATCTTTTACTTTCACCTGTGAGGGCAGACGGGACCTCGGTTTAAAATCTCATCCGAAAGACAGCACCTCCGACTGCAACGGTCCCTCAGTACTGCACTGAGAGTGTCAGCCTGGACTATGTGCTCAACTCACTGGAATGGGACTTGAACTCACGAACTTCTGACTCGGAGGTGGGAGCGCTACCAAGGTTGACACTTTGTGACAAGATAGGTTTGTTTTCCCAGGCGAGAGAGTACCAGCGAGGTGTGCCTGGACATGCAAGCGGTTGAGAACAGAGTGAAGAGCGTAAAGGATCGAGAGGAAACAGTCACTCACCACATGTTGCAGCAACATCTGTACAAACCCAGGCAACGGGTAAGGAAACTCATGGGCCCACTCCGGCTGTTTGCTGCCCCTCTGCATTTGGGAAGTGTTCAGAATTCTAAGTTGTGCTCTTTCTTTCTTATTCAGTTTTTAAAAAATGTGCACAGATATGATCAGCACATGAGCTATAGGTGCCGTTACCTGATACCTAGTTGGTTTAGTGCTCACACTTTGCTCAGTGTGCTACTAAATAAAAGGTTGGCAAAATCCCATCTCATTCCGCTGAATAAATATTCATCAGTCTATTTACACATATTTGTATTTGTGCTAGGGATCTGGAATATGCTATAGAATCAGTGGGGAGTACATGGCCAATGTTTCCCCGAAGGTGTGTGGCCATACACCAATCGGGACATCCTATGCAGGCCAGTCATCTGCTGCTGCTGGAAGATGCCACGCAGCAAATTTAAAGGGACCACACACTTAGACCACAAATTTAAAGGGACCACGCACTTAGACCGTAAATTAGAGGGAACATTGGATGTGGCCTCAGGAGCCCGGAGAGATAAAGCTCACTCCTTGGTACTGTAGTGTACTTGCTTCACGGATTCTTTGCTGAAGAATTCATAGCTACACATTTGCTATAAAGAACTAGCTGGTTTATTAGCAAAGGTTTAACAATGAAACTGAACCCTGCCAGTTCACCCACCAGGTTCACAACTGCACGCCTCAACGTGGAGAACCTGAACTCAGTTAAGTGGGGTTTTATTGAGTCTTGTGAACATTGCATGATTGGCTAAGCCACTCACAGTGCAACAGCTCGACCACTCTTTTTTTTTGTTGGAAACAAAAATAAAACCATTAAATCAAGTGCCCCCATCTGGGGGACACTCCAAAAGCTCCACAACTCTTTTGGAGTAAACCATAAATAAACATTAAATCAAGTGCCCCCCCGATCTGGGGGACACTCCAAAAGCTCCACAACTCTTTTGGAGTAAACCATAAATAAACATTAAATCAAGTGCCCCCCTGATCTGGGGGACACTCCAAACACTTTTCACGTGCCTTTTTTTTTGTTTTTTTTGTGATTTTTGTGAGGTTTTTTGTGATTTTTTTTTTTTGGACATTAAAATCGTATATTTTACAAGTGCCCCCTATAAAAGGGGAGGGGGGACACTAAAACCGGTAGTTAAAACAAATTAAACCTTAAAACATATAAAATCAAATAAAATTTGGTTGCCGGGGGTAACGATGCACTCCAGTCCCTCTGGCGCCCACCTCTCACAGAAGGCTGCGAGCGTACCGGTGGACACGGCGTGCTCCATCTCTCAGGACACCCTGGTGCGGATGGACGCACGGAAGAGAGGCAGGCAGTCAGGCTGAACGTCCCCCTCGACCGCCCGCTGCCTGGACCAGCTGATGGCACCCTTGGCCGTACCCAGGAGCAGTCCTACGAGGAGGCCTTCGGACCTACTCGCTCCCCTCCGCGCAGAGTGCCCAAAGATCAGGAGTGTGGGACTGAAGTGCAACCAGAAGTTGAGGAGCAGCCCCTTTAAATAATGAAACAGGGGCTGCAACCTCGCACACTCCACAAAAACGTGGAACACGGACTCTTCCAGACCGCAGAAATTGCAGGCGGCCTGGGAGCCCGTGAACCGACGTAAACGTTTATTGCATGGGACTGCTCCGTGCACCATCCCTCAGGCCAAGTCCCCGATTAAATAGTGGGGGGACCCCCGCCTCCTCCGGACGGCAAGATGGTACGCCATGGCGTGTCCGGACGGCAGACGAGGATGGCAAGGTTGAGGGTGTGCAGGAGCAGCCCGTACGGGAAATCCCTCCGCGCAGAACTGAAAGGCACGGAGGGGATTTCCCCAAGGCGGCTCAAGTTGTGAGGCGCCGGCTCCCGAGGGGGGTTCCGGGGTTTGGCGCCGATGAGGAATTCCGTCCGAACGGGGGACAGTTTGGACGGGATCTCCCCACGTGCTTGAGCCTCCTTGACACACCTAACGGAATCAGGGCCCAGAGCTGCAACAGCTCTACCAACCTGTGAGCATGCTCGCAGGTGCATACATTACAAGTACAAATAGGCAAGAGATGGAATTGTAAAAGGGAATTTTTGTAGTATCAGTTTTAGTGTTTGTCTGTATACGACAGCTGTAGGGGATTGGTTCACCTCAATGGAATAAGAAAAGCAAATAGACTTGCCACAACCTTCCCTGTGACCAAGTACAGGGAAAAATATAAGAATCTGGGGAAAGGCCAAGGACTCGTGATTACACTGGTTAGCACCAGGCGAGTTTAGCTCAAGGTAAGGCTCGACTGGGCAGGATGGCCTTGCTTTGTGATGTGCTATCCATCGTTATGTGTTTTTGAAATGGTTTGTTGGCGGCCGAGCAGAAATTGCACTTGTCGGTTCCTTTGTTCTCTTCCCCTGGGTTTCTCCCCTCCCTGCTTGCAGTTGCCGATTCTTTTGCTGCGGGAAAGTTGGCCCCAGCAGATTTCCAGTACTTCGTTGGTGGGTGTGTGCCCAAAGAGGGCGGATTGACCGAGCATGAGGGGGAGGAGACACGTCCCAGCCAAGATTCATTGCCCACCAATGCTTGTGACTGAACTGTTGTCCCAACTGGTATGCCTGGGTCAGCACAGACCAAGGTTTGAACCTATGATCCGCCTGTACTGTATAACACTGTCGTACACTAGCCGATTCATTTACTAATTGAATTTACCGTTGTTCTTTAATGTACTGTGTGTCTACACATTTTCTCTGGACCTTTTGATTCTTTCAGAGGAGCATTAGGATCAGAAGTAGGCCACTCAGCCCCTCGGGCCTGCTCTGCCACTCAATTCCATTTACCCACCATTGCTCTATTCCTTGATACCCTTACCAAACAATGATACCCTTATCTAATCAATAAGGTAAGAGAGGAGGCGAATGAGCTGCTAGGAGTGAAACCTCTTGCTGCACTCTGTATTCACTGGCTCAATTGTTTTTTTTTAAAGTACAAGCTTAATTACAGCCGTCACAAACTGATACGCAATGAAGATGAGAAACAAGATAAAGAGATATTCCAGCGCACCATGAAAAAGAGACTGGAAAATTTCAAACCCACCAAGCTCGGAGCCAATTACAACACTAAATTTAGGAACATGAAGAAAGAAAGAGCAGCCAAAAAGGTAAACTGAAGTCGTGACGGCATTTCTTTTCATTGAGAATAAAACTTTGTTTTACACGGCTGTTTTACACTTTGTAAATGATACTTTAAAGTGGGACCTCCTTCCTGAAAATGTATGGGGGACGGGAGGGACTGTTTGTCGTCTTTCTGAAGTTATGATCTGGAATGCACTGCCTGAACAGGTGGTGGAAGCAGATTCAACAGCAACTTTCAAAAGTTAATTGGATAAATTCTTGAAAGGGGAGTAAATGACAGGGCTATGGGAAAGAGCAGGGGGGGTGGGACTAATTGGACTGCTCTTTCAAAGAGGCATGATGGCCCGAATGGCTCCTTCTATGATGTAAGATTCTACAAAGAGCATGCGCATAACTCAATAAAGTTTGTGAACAAAGATTTGTCAAATGGAGATTCATGATTTTGGTGCTTATTTAATTGCTTTTGAGCACTTCAGTGGATCTCCTGCCCACAGGTTCCTAATAGCCTGACCTTGGCAGAGCAATGCTGTAGTGTGAAATATCATTCTCCTATGCTCCGTGCAGAAAGCTTTAGAGAATGGTTGTTTCCATAGACTAAAGCTCACCTTAAAGAACAAGGTAAATAAAGGCAAGGACATCCTTCTTGAAATACTGCCCAATTAGTTAAAGTTGAAAAATCCCTTTTACATGGAGGAAGATAAAGGCCAATTAATGTGCAGTTCAGCTCCATTTTGATTCCCTCTCATCTGGTATTGAGTTTGACTGATTGCCTGACTTACAGCTCATCCTCCAGTTACATTTCTGACACTTGGGGCCCTGATATTTATGGGGGGGGAGGTGCGGGGGAGGGCGGAAATGGCCAGGGAACATGTCTAGGCCAGGGACCTGTAAGTCCTGCTGGAATTAATGGCAGGACCTCCTAATTTTGTTTCCCGCCCAGCAGCCAGCCAAATTGACAGGCTGGCCGGTTAACCGGATGGAAAAATCAGCAGAGGCTGTAACTGGGGGCCCTTGGAAATATTGCCTGGCAATCGGGAGGGAGGGGGAAGGCCGCAGATCAGAGCTTGGGGAAGGGAGGAAGAAGGAGGCCATCGCAGGAGGGGCAAAGTTGGAGATCAGTGCTGGGCGGGGTGGGGGGGGTGGAGAGTACGGTTGAGGTTGTGGGGAGGTCTGAGATCACTGCAAGTGGGAAAGAGAGACCTCGATTGGCAGAGGGGAGGCCAAAGGCTTCCTTGAGGCGCCTGGGGGGGAGCACCTCCTGCCCGTCCACATCCACAAGGAGTGGTGTAAAAGGAATGTACCTTCCTGAGCCGGCTGCTCCGGCCTCCCTTTCACTGTCGCACCCTAGGCAGTAACTGTTACATTTAATTCAGGCTACCAATTTCACTGAGGCTGATTCAAGTATGTTAATAAAGTGACACCTGTCTTCACAGCGGGACACTTGCGCACCGTAAAAACCACCACCGTGAAAATAGTGGCAGGTGTGTACGCGGCGAGTTGGGGACATGTTCCCCGTTTCTTTTCATTTTCCCCCTGCCCCCTCCCCTGACCTTTTTCCGCCCACTGTGGGTGGTTAATATCGAGGCTTTCGAGTGGAGTTGTTCATAACTCGTCATCACTGGTGTTAGTGGGATGGCTCCTAGCTGAGAAAAGAGTTCAGAAATGCTGATTCCTGGTGGGGGAAACAGGTATATCACTGATTATAGCTTTCCAAAGATGACCCTTCCCTGCAAAGGTCTCCATGAAAGTGCGTGTACAGTTTTATATAGGGAGGAGATAAACGTAATCAATCATCTTTTGCATGCAAGTGATGAGTTTGGTTATGATTTCAGTTGCATTTGCTGTGATTTCATTTGCAAATTAACAATAACAAATGAGCAAAAGTTGTATCACGAAGCTGGTGCCCCTTTAAGTCCTGTTCTAGCTCTCCTGATTTTGTTACAGAAACACAGTGATGCAGTGCCGAATGGAAGGCTCCCGACACACACAGTTGCGTTCCATATCGATAAAGGTAATTCTTGGAGTGCATTTTCACCTCTGTTCCCCGCCTTCTTTCCAGGGATGACCGACTTCCTTCTTTTGTTTTTTTTTTCCGTTTAATCCCTACACCTTCCTATCCAGAGGCCAATAGTAATGCCCTTCCTGCCAGCCTAGGTGTCTGCCTTGCATTCTCCCTTGTGAGTGAAAAGGTTGTGGGTTAAAATCCAACTCCAGAAACCTGAGCACAAAATCTAGGCTGGCACTCACTCCAGTGCAGTGCTGAGGGGGTGCTGCACTGTCTGAAGTACCGCCTTTCGGAGGAACGTTAAATCGAGGCCCCATCTGCCCTCCCCGGTGGACGTAAAAGATCCAATGGTGTTATTTTGAAAAAGAGCAGGCGATTTCTCCCCAGTCCAATATTCATCCCTCAATCAACAGCACTAATAAAACAGATTATCTGGTCAATATCACATTGCTATTTTTGGGATTGTGCTATGCGCTAATTGGCTGCTGCGATTCCTGCATTACAGCAGTGACTATGCTTCAAAAGCATTTCATTGACTATAAAGTGCTTTGGAACATCCTGGGGCTGTGAAAGGTGCTATATAAATGCAAGTTCTCTGTCTCACCCCAACTTTACCTGGAGCACAGATCAGTCTTGGACTGTTCTTGGTGAGTGTGTAGCTCAGTAACACACTGGACAGTGCACTGACCCACTAAGCCACCCAACGTCCATACCGATTTCGCCCTCCTTCCCAGGGAAGAGTATGACCTCCACTTGTCCTTGGAGCTGGAGCTCCGGACGTGGGATTGGATTACAAACCAAGTTTGAGTTTTACCCTGTTGGAAAATTCCTCTCATATTGAAGGAAAACTCCGACCATCCTTGGTTTGGATTGCGTCACTCAGACCTGCAGGCCAAGAATGTCCTAGACTCCTATTCGTTGCTGAGTTGGGTGATCTTAAGTTGGCTGCAGGGCACTAAATTGGTTACCAGACCCCTGGATTAAAGAGTGGAAAGTCGGCTAAGGCTCTGGCTATCTGAAGGCAAAATAAAGTTCCAGCACTGTTATGTTAAGTACAAAATGGATGAACGTCTGTCCTCGAGTAAATCATCCTACAGGTGCCTATTTCCAACACATGATGTGAAAGTCCCAGCAGTATGCTTACCACAACCTCCGAAGGGCATTCCCATCAGAGTATTGGCATTTCCTATTCCCGCTCAGCCTTTCGCAGCATAACTAAGACCGCCTATTTCCACCTCTCTATCATTGCCCGTCTCCGCACTTGCCTCAGCTCATCTGCTGCTGAAGCCCTCATCCATGCCTTTGTTACCTCTAGACTTGACCATTCCAACGCACTCGTGGCTGGCCTCCCACATTTTACCCTACGTAAACTAGAGGTGATCCAAATCTCGGCAACCCGTGTCCTAACTTGTATCAAATCCCACTCACCCATCACCCCTGTGCTCGCTGACTTACATTGGGTTTCGGTTAAGCAACGCCTTGATGTCATAATTCTCATCCTTATTTTCAAATCCCTCCATAGCCTCACCCCCTCCCAATCTCTCTAATCTCCTCCAGCCCCACATGTCTGCACTCCTCTAATTCTGCCCTGATTAATCGCTCAACCATTGGTGACCATGCCTTCTGTTGCCTAGGCCCCAAACTCTGGAGCTCCCTGTCTAAACCTCTTGGCCTCTCTACCTCTCTTTCCTCCTTCAAGATGCTCCTTAAAACATAGCTTTTTGATCAAGCTTTTGGTTAGCTGCGCTAATTTCTACTTATGCGGCTCGGTGTCAAATGTTTATTTCATAATACTCCTGTGAATCGCCTTGGGACGTTTCACTACGTTAAAGGCCGCGAGCTTGAAGAGATCAGGTGCAGGCAGCGGAAGGAGCGTGCGGCAAATCAGTCCCACCCCCCCCCCTCTCCCTTCCCCCGACGAATGTCTGTCCCACCTGTGACAGGATCTGTGGCTCTCGCATTGAACTGTTTAGCCACCAAAGGACTCACTTTAGGAGTGGAAGCAAGTCTTCCTTGATTCCGAGGGACTGGCTATGAAGTTGATGATGAGTTGTTTTTGTTGACCAAAATGAGGAAGAAAATAGTCATTAACTAAAATGATTGTATTTTCTGCAACTGTTTAGCATCATGGACTCCTGGGTTGAATTTGCACAAAGCCCTTGAGACCCTTTTTTTTTAAGTCAGAAGAAACTTTATATCCTGTAAATCTGGATTTAAATCCATGACCCCTGCAAAAGAGTGCCCGTAGTATTGCATTTATTTGCTGCTGTATTTAAGAGCTGTCTTCTACCCATTTCTTCCAGACTCTGATGTCGAGGACAATTATGATACATCGGATGGAGGAATTAGTTTCCTAATTACTGCCCCAATCGAAGAATCCGATGAAACAAGAACTGGTAATATACTTTTCCTGTAGAACTATTCAGTGTGGTGACTGTTTCTCTCCCTGGATGTTTTCTCTGCTTATATTGTATTGGAGTCTAAAAGTTGGATTTGCAAACTCCAGCTGGTGTGACCAGCTCCTGTAGAGGGTCTTGGACCTTAGGGCTATAGTGAACTTGTTAAAGTTGAGTACTTTTGCATTGATGCACACCCACTTTCCATCAACACAACTATGCCCCATAAATTTACAATATCCTGGTAGCTGTTGCCAAAATATTAGACTAAAAATGAAATATGAAGGGCTTTCCAAAAAGCTCGGGAAGATCCCAGATTCAATCTTCAGTCTCTGCCAAGCTATCTGATCTTGGGACTGGTGTAGTGGCATCCCAGTTTGCCTCTGCACCATTTTGTAAGGGAGAAGAAAGCAGCTAGGGTTCTCAGTCCTGATCGCTATTGAGCGAATACCTCATGAAAGAGTGGACGTTGGTTTAGAGCGGGACTGGGCCCAGCTCCGATGTTTCTTGTGACCAAAAGGTGATTGGCAAAAGAACCAAAGATGACGCAAGAAAAACCTTTTTTACACAGCGAGTGGTTAAGGTCTGGAATACACTGCCTGAAAGGGTATTGGAGGCAGACTCAATTTTGTCTTTCAAAAGGGAAGTGGATAAGTATCTGAAGGAAAAGAAATTGCAGGGCTACGGGGAGTGGGACTAACTGAGAGCCGGCATGGGCTCGACGGGCCGAATGGCTGCCTTCTGTGCTGTAACCATTCTATGATTCTATGGAATAGCTGACCAATGCTCACTGTTGGCTACTAAACCAAAAAGCAGAAAATGCTGAAAGCACTCAGCAGGTCAGGCAGCAGCTATAGAGAGAGGAAGGAACGGTTGATGTGCGTTCTGGTGAAAGTGCAAGCTCTTTCTTTTTCAAAGCCTCCCATGACATGATGGATGTCGTACACTGATGCTCTTGGGCCACCTTGATGCATTCCAAAATTTGAAACTTGGGCAACTACACATTGCGTTTCCACAACTGTAGTTCTGAAGATCCTATTGTACACTTGCAAACTCTAGATTTCGAGCATTTCTTCCTATAATCCAACTTCATAGTTAAATGTCCTGTATAGACGGAGTCTTGGTTAGCTCTAACTTCTACATTTATTGCAGCGGCATTGTGTCTTTTGCATAGATTCTAACATTACAGTGTTTGTCATTGGCTATAATGTGATTAGGTTGGACCTCCTGCTGCACTTGTCTACTTATGAATTCTTCAGAGATTCTTTGAACTAATTCTTATTTTGTAATACTAAATAATTCCTGCAGGAATCAATAACCCGAGTTTTTCCACTGAGGAGGATCAGTCGGTGTACCAAATGATTCCACCGTGGATGTCCAATGAAGAAACAGTAGTTCCATCCCAGAGGGCCCGTTTACAGATTCCAAGGAGTCCCAACAACTTCAGGCGCCTCACGCCTTTGCAGCTCAGCAACCGATCCATTGATTCGTTTTTGCTCGCAGACATCTCGGATGAGCATCCGTTGTCTTTCCTACCTGAATCATCAATGTAATTACATTATCCACTTTACCCTTTTGCTTCACAAAGAACAGCCCGTTGATCTCACAATGACCCAAATACGAGTTCCCATCAACCATAGAATTATCAAATGTATTTATATTAAGGTTTGAATAATGGTTTTGCTTTGACAATATTAAAGATGAAATTACTGAATATTTAGGTGAAGAGAAAATAATTAGAAGCAGCCAATGTTGATTTCGGAAAGGAAGATTGTACTTGATGAATCTAATCGTGATCTTTGAGGGGGGTGACCAATATGGTGGATGGGAGGAAATGCAGTGGATGCGGTCGGTGCACATGGTCTTTCAGAAAGGCTTTGACCAGGTACCTCACAGGAGACTATTGGAGAAGATTAAGGGATGTGGAATTGGGAGAAAGGCAGTACATTGGATTAAAAACTAGTTTGAAAGGAGGAAATGGAGTATAGGGCAATGGAGTGGTTGGAATTGGTGGTGATGTCCCAGAGGGTTCTGTTCTGGGCCAACTTCTGTTCACGGTATATATCAATGATTTGGATAAGGGCTAGAGGGAATGGTGTTCAACTTTGCAGATGATGCCAAAATATGAATCCTAGTAAATAATTGAGTCCAGCGGAAGAGGCAAGAGGATATGAATAAGCTGGTGGAATGTGCAACAAAGTGGCAGATGGAATTCAGTGACACTAGATGTATGGTGCTTCATTTTGATTTATAGAAAAATTATATTTGAGGGAAAGCTGGGTGATGTGGAAGAGCAGAAGGATTTGGGTTCAGGTTCACAAGACATTCAAAGCAGCACCTCGAATGGAATACTGTGGCGATGATGAAGTGGAGATGTAATGGCGAATCTGCATAAACCTTAGCAATACCACAGTTGGAGGATTGTGTGCGGATTTGGGCTCCACACTCGAGGAAGGATGTTGAGGTAACAGGGAGGGTACAACACATTCACTAGAATGCTGCCTGATATGAGGAAATACAAATATGAAAAAGCAGTTTTTAATAAGAGCAGAGGATATTGGGGCTGATTTGACAGTTGTTTAAAATTATGAAGAGCTGAGGCAGAATAGATAGATACACTGTTTAGTGGTTGCTAGTCTAGAACAAAGGGATATAGATATAAGATAGGAGATTCCGTTTAGAGAGCACAATAATTTTTTTTACGCAAAGGGTAGCAGTGTTAGAAAATATCAGTTTAAAAGCAATTTTAATCCAAGATTGATATATTTATGCAAATGGTACTCAAATCTTAAAGTAATTGTTTTCAGTAATTGCCCCATAATTCAGTCTATTGTTAAGGCCTCTCCCAAAATCTATTGAACAAGTTCTCAAATGCAGCCTCATTTCAATTTTCTCTCTGTTTGTAAGTTGATATTATTCCTCTCTCCCCTAACTTTCTGGTGTCTCTATCTCTTTCAGATCTTCTCTCAACAGTTTGTAGTGTGTTTGAGTAGACTTTAAATGAACGTGGTCAATGATAAATGAGATATTGACGGAATACATGGGACATCTTGCAGATTGTTGCACAGTTCTGTAATCTGCGATTTCTTCCATTTATATTTTAGGAAGGGGATGGGAAAGCGAAGTAACTAACACGTACATCACAGTAGATAGTCCTCCACGTGGTACTGAGTTGACTCTTTTTAGGAGCCAGGTTGGGTAGCCTTAGTTCGGCTCCTAGTGGGTGCAAATACTCAGATTTTGACACCAATTGCTGATCTCTATTATCGAGGCAAGAGAGATGGCTTTAGGGAATGGAAGTGCTGCACTGGTGTGGTAATGGATACCAGAGTGATTGGGGTGATGGACAATTATTCGGATGGAGTGGAGGGAGCTGTACTTTGTATCTGACGCATGCAATGCCTGATCTGGTAGTGCCAAATGCTGATACTAGATACCTGAAATTGACATGAAAAGCCATCCTTTACCTAGCACTGATATTCTTCAACTTGCCTACATGCACACACCAGGTTCAAGCAGTGCAAAATTGAATGGAAACCAGCGCTTCACAGGGTTCAATTGAACAAAGAAGTTATTTTTCCCCTTTGAATTTTATCTTGAGCACACAGACTGTTAACTAATGGAAGCTTAAGCTGTTTACAAATGACTTTGAGATCCTTCCACATTCAGGTTGTGTGAACTGCATTTCCTTACTTTCTCACATCACTAACTTCGTTATCTCTCTTTGTGCTGCTGTTGCACTTTGAAAATTGAATTGCCTGTTCATTAACTCTTGTTTTCATTTACTGATTCTGTTTTCGCTCTAGCACTTTTATCATCATTTGTTCTTGCATTTTAACAGAACAATTTTCTCTCTCCTATTTGTTGTGTCTTTCCTACTATTTATCCCTGGATTAAGCTGCACATTGCTGAGAATAATGTCGACCTTGGGTAAAAAAAGTCACAAGACTGATGCAGTCAAAGGTCTCCGATAACGAAACAAACTGATGCTCGAGTACTTGTTAAAAACCTTATTGAACGCACATTATGAGTCTGCTTTTAATTCCATTTTATAAAAGTTTTGTTGCTGATGTATATGATTTATTGATATTTTAAGTTGTGAGGTTTCTAGTTACAGCTCCCTGGTCCTCTTGGACTGATCTATAGCCCTTTTGATCAACGTGAGTTGATAAATGGAAGCTTAGAGTAAAGTTATTTTTTTGCTCGCGGATCACTAAGGTGCATTAGAATATTGCTCCATATAGTTCAGACCACCTCCTCTATCGACTTAATGACATTTTAAGAAAAAGTGGCAGTATTTTTGCAAAGTGTGGATGCTGTCGTCCTATATTGAATGCAGTGCCATCCTGAGAATGTCCTCCAGGTTTTTCAGTGACTGAAGGAACCTGAGCCTCTAGTTGAAAACTCTGGCCTCAGACTATAGCCTGCTGGCCTGTAAATTCAAACCCTCACCGAGACAATTTACTATTTACCAGTTCTCAAGATAAATGGAATATAGTCAGGGGTTCCGACATTACAACAGTGACTACACTCCAAAAGTACTTCATTGGCTGTAAAGCGCTTTGAGACTTCCAGAAAGGCACTATATAAATTCAAGTCTTTCTTTTATATTTTTTAATAACTGTTGGCTCTGGACCCAATAGAGCAATATGACATTATCATTTCAGACAATTTAATCAGACATTCTTAAAGGGCTAGACTGTAGAAATTCTCACGTGACCATTTCCTGCTCTTGCGGAGTTACTTCCGGAGGAAGTGCCTTGCCATTTATATCTAGGGGTGAGGTGACGATTTTGTGAACAGGATGATATCATTTTCAAGTTTTGAACAAGTAAATGTTGCATCTTGTTTTTCGACACTGACTCACTTTCTTGTTGTGCAGGTAACTCTAAGTCAATCCCAAGTCCCCCTGCTTTGCCTAGCCCTTCCACCTTGGATGAGAAACACCTTTCCTGGAAAGATGACCAACCAAGCCAAGAAGATCCTAGCTCTGAGAGACCCTCGAGGATCTTCCCATCGTATCTCCAGAAGACCTGGGTGCAGAGCTATTCTTCACTGGAAAATGTAGAATCCCAAGTGCCCACCATTTCAGAACATGTGGCTGCACAAGAAGAGAGTTCTACTGAGATTGTTCTGAAAGCAACTGTTGACACCATCAGTGAAGCAGAGCTTAAGGAAGAAGACCATCCTACTCAGCATGGCAGCGAGGAACTTGACGTGAAAACAAAATATGTCGAGACGCTGAATGAAGAGCTGGAGGACAACAGTTCGAAGGACCCTGGGGTGCAGGAGCAGAAGCCATTGATCAGCAAGGACAATAAGATGCATTCTGCGGCAGCCAAGCGGGTGCAGAATCGGCGATCGTTTCACCGGCCCAAACCTCTGCGTTATCCAGTTCTCCAGAAACTTGGGTCTCTCCCAGTCTCTTGTCACATTCCTCCTCACTCCTTGGAACAAGAAGAAACACAGTTTTAAACGCAACAGTCCTCCACTACACCAGCAATAACCTAGAACCTTTTAATTAGTCAACTGTGCAACTTCTGGTTGTGCCATACAACTCCAGAACATGCATTTCATGTACAGGCACCGAAATGGAGCTCCACATTGGTACGCCAATCCTGGACTGCAGAGGGGAAAATAGGAGCAGCTACAATAAAAGAATTTTAGAGGGTATAGAATTAATATCCATGGTTTTCTATAAAACACATGTACTTGTACAGCGGTGGTGGGGTGGGGGGGGGGAACAAATCTTACTATGACCATGGAAATGCAGAAAAAAATCATGTTTTAAAATTTATTGGGAAATTGGCAGGCTTTTACGGATGTTTTTCTTATCCAATTTATTTTTTAGATGTTTTGTGTTGTAAGCTTTTTGTTGCAGTTCAGGTTTTCATTCTTGGCTTTAGAGCATTTTTAAAATAAAAGACCGACCAATACATATGCAATAGTCATCGGTGATGAGGTGCTGTAAAACCTAATGAGGTGTGAAAGTTAACCGACCAGTGGATCTCCAGGAAATCGGAGGTCAAAGAACAATAAGTCGCAATACTGTTTGGGCAAATATTTGAAAACCTGACTCCCTGTGTTGAGTGAATATTAACATTGCTGGCTTCATGGTACACGAGAAAAGGACGAGGCACAGTGGTGGAAGATTTTATCATAAGGCTTTATTTTTTGTTAAGTATCTTTGAGACACCACCTCAGACTGCAACAAAGGTCAAAATTGTGCAATATGGGATAAGAGGGAATCTTTTTTAATGCAGTTAGGATTTCAAATACTTTGCCGAGAGAGGACTGGCATTTAAGGTTGTTCTTTGCAATGCAGGAGGGAGTATTCCGGTGGATGTGCAATAGGTCTTATTGACCAGTGAAAGTAGTCCATGAACTCCTTATTTATTCCTCCATTTTGGTGAAAGGAACCTATATACTCTCACCTGAATACTGCCAGTCTTAAGTTTAAATAGTAAAGTGAGCTCCTGGTACCAGAGGTGGAGAGTAGTTGTAGCAATGATTGTCTCTTCCCTCCAACAGATGGAAGAATGAGACATCCAACCAGCTGCAAGCGTTCGTCTTCCAAAGATTGTGTTAAACCTTTCCTTGATTGCCACTAGTCGACACTCCTCAGGACACAACTCCTCCTCCACCCCACCCTTCCCCCACATTTCAAGGATTGAAGGACAACATTATTTACTCCCAATGTTCAGTGCACTGAGTATTTTAAATTGATCAAACT
Organism: Pristiophorus japonicus; assembly: GCF_044704955.1. Classification (NCBI taxonomy): domain Eukaryota; kingdom Metazoa; phylum Chordata; class Chondrichthyes; family Pristiophoridae; genus Pristiophorus; species Pristiophorus japonicus. The sequence continues at coordinate 33,480,723 of NC_091981.1, read as the reverse complement.
TGGGAGCTTGGAGAGTGAAAGCTGCCAACCTTCTTTGCAATTTAATATAATACATCACATCAGGGATAAACTCGCCATTGATTGGAGCGCCAGTGAAAAAGGGGTGTGCTGGGCCAAGGTCAGGGAATGCCACCGAGATTCAACTTTTCACCTGCCCCTCTTCTCAACCCACCTTCACCCTTCCAAGTCACTTCCAAATGTTCAGTGAATGATGTAAGCTGCAAGGTTGTAGATTAACGTTGTTCCAGAAGACACCTGGTGTCTTTTGTGTATCTGTTTTCTTTAGACACAAAATTTAATTTGATACCTGGCCTCTGGAGTGATGATGTAAGCATCACAGTGCAGCGGATCTGCAACCTAAACAATTCTGTTCTCTAGGTTAGTGACATTGGGATTCCAGTTGTGAAATTACCCTCCTCTTTATTATGTCTTGTGACATGCACCATCTCCGATTGACAGTGTTGGTTCCAGGCCTCAGCCAGAGCTTACTCTATAACCAGCCATTAGGAGGCATATAGGAGTTCCCTGAGGTAATGGCTGCCTCCCTCCCCTTACCGCACAGTTGAGGTCAGATAACCATTGTGTAGGAAATAACTAAATTCATTGGTATGATTATTCACATAGTGTTCAGCCGCACATAATGTACAACTGGATTTCAAGACTTTTTCAGTGTACACTATTCGCAACAAAATAAATAATTTCACCTATTTTGTGTAGAAACCCACATTGTTTTGGGCTGACCTTTTTTCAATGTAAAATGATGGACATTATATGTGAAATGACTTGTTAACGTGACACTGCCTTGGTTGTAGGCCAGTTGCTTTTCTTACCGGGTTTTTCTTTTGATTTTAGATTATTTTTGCCATATCTTCTTTCCTTCCTTCTCTTCCTTTGTTGAACAATGGATCAGTCATTTCTATTAGAATGCACTGTGGTGCTTCTGTGAACTTCATTGTGTTATTGATTAATGCTGTAAATAAGGTCCGACGGGCTGAATTTTAGATGCCGATTTAATAGGGGGGTATGATGACTATTGGCTTCAATGAGGGTTTTACGGGAGTACACTGTCTCTCTCTTACCCCTATCTCCATGTAGCAGCCAATCAATTGTTGTAAATGAACCAAATCTACATTATTATGTCTCCAGTTGGTAACGTGAACTGTACATTTGTGTATCTCCCAGTTCTGCTTAATATAATATGTCTTCCACATGTTTTATACTTGCTGATTAATACTGTATCATGTCCAAAGTTTTACTAGCTCTTGTTGGGAGTAAGAATATATTTTAAAATAAAATCTAAAAGGAAATAACGGATCTTTTAATCTAATAAAATTGCAGGCGATGTGCAAGTGATTCCTCAGGAATATAAAATGATCTTGTGTATGTGCCAAGCTACTAATTACTGTAACTTTTTATTTAGGTTGGTTTTATAGAGAGCTCACTGATGTAGAGAGCATTTATTTGTACATAATGTTAAAATGTGGACAAATCAAACATTTTGAAATTCAGACCACCTTTTTGAAACATCAGGGAATGAATGTGGTTATTCTACTCAAAACTAACAGACTATAACGATCCATACATTTGCTCAGCAAAAAGCCAACCATCCGAGATTGTTGGCTGATCTATCAGTCATGCGGTTGAATCTGGGGCTCTCCCTATTTGACAGGATATTCCAATTTAAGCAACTTTTTCAGATTGGTTTGTCATGCATTTACTGTGAGGCTACTGTTGCTAGCTATACACATTGTCTCATGTAAATATATTATTTCTCTGTCGGCCTTAGCTCAGTGGTAGCACTCAGCTTTGAGCCAGAAGGTTGTGGGTTCAAGCCCCACTCCAGAGACTTGAGCACATAATCGAGACCGATACTTCCAGTGCAGTACAGAGGGAGCTCTACACTGTCAGAGGTGCCATCTTTTGCGTGACTCATAAAGCTGAGGTCCCATCTACCTGTTCACGTGGACGTACAAGATCTCGTGGCTTTCTTTTCGAAGAGCCAGGGCATTCTCCCCATTGTCCTGGCCAACATTCATCCCTCAACCTACACCGCCAAAACAGATTAACTGGTTATTCATCTCATTGTTATTTGTGGGACCTTGCTGTGTATAAAATTGGCTGCTGTGTTGCCTGCATAACAATGATTATACTTCAAAGGTAATTCATTGGCTTTGAAGAGCATTGGGGTTATGCAAATGTGAAGTTTGTTCATTTTTCTCTGTGTAACTTCCAGCCCCAATATTCTTAAATTAGCCAAGTGGCTGACAGCTAGCAGAATTCGAAGACCACCGTGCAGTTGTTCATACATTGTAGGCGGACTCGTGCTATTTGTTTTTCTGACTTCCAAGCAGCCAAAATCATAATCATCTAACCTTGAATGCACATGTAGCTGATGTTTGAAGAGGGGCTTCTCATGTGATTTTGCGAATTACAACTATGTCAATTGAAGTACGATGAAAATGTCATCACTATGACAGCACGAGCTGTTCGATCCTTCACCAGCTGATTATATCAAGTGGGTGAAATTTGACTTGGACAGCAAAACAGGCGACAGCAAATTGGCGGCCTCTTTTACACCCTGCCCAATATTCTTTTCCTTTGACTTTAACGGTAAAGAGGATAATGCGGAATGTAGAAGGGACTGACGTGTCGCTGTCCCATTTTGCATTATTGTCCAAGATGATTTTCACCCCAAAATCTTTTACACAACCAACACCCAAATGGCAGAGTATATTCATCGTTACATAAACACGTAGACATACAATCTATAATATGTTGGCAGCAGTCATGGCGGTGGGTTTGCAGTTTTTAGTGCTCTGATGGGACTTAGCAGTGGGTAGCCCACTCGTCTCTGAGTCAGATGGTTGTGGGTTTAAGTCCCACTCCAGGGACTTGAACACAAAATCCAGGCTGACACTCCAGTGCAGTGCTGAGGGAATGTGCCATCTTTCAGATGTGACATTAAACCGAGGCCCCATCTGCTCTCTCAAGTGGGCATAAAAGATACCATGGCACTATTTTGAAGAAGAGCAGGGGAGTTATCCCTGCCGTCCTGGCCAATATTTATCCCTCAATCAACATAACATAAAGAAACAGATTGTCTGGTCATTATCACATTGCTGTTTGAGGGAACTTGCTGTGCACGAATTGACTGCTGCGTTTCCTACATTACAACAGTGACTACACTCGAAAACTACTTCATTGGCTGTAAAACGCTTTGGGACGTCCGGTGGTCGTGAAAGGCGCTATACAAGTCTTTCTTTTTTCTTATACCTCTGACAGTGTAACTTTGATTTTGTATCTCCTCCCCTGCTTAGCTTTCCCTCGTTGCTATCCTGCCAATCCGCTTCCTTCAGCCAGGAAGTCCAGGCAATTTCACAACCATGGCCAGATTACTCTGTGATCTCATCATTTTTTTTTCAAAACCCATCTGTGGCCTTGCCCCTCCCTATCTCTGTAACCTCCTCCAGCCCTACAACCCTCAGATCTCTGCGCTCCTCCAATTCTGGCCTCTTGCCATCCCTGATTTTCATCAGCCCCTCCATTGCTGGCCGTGCCTTCAGCTGCCTACGCCAAGCTGTCCTAAATATCTCCTTGTGTGGCACGGCATCATTTGTTGTCTCATTACGCTCCTGTGAAGTGCCAGGAGATATTTTACTCCATTAAAGGCGTTATGTAAATACTTGTTGATGGGAGGTACTTTTTATTCTTTTTCCTTTCTCCCCCTCTCTCCCCCAATTGTCAAGGAACAGCCCTGCCAATTTAAGCTTCCCACATAGTAGCACATGTAACATCCTGGCTACCAAATTCCTAAACTTTATCCCAGTTGGTTTTGCCCAAGCTAGTTCAGCTGGTCTAACCCAGTCTTTGTCCCTAACTAGTACCTATACCAGGGTCAATGGAACATGCCCGATGAGAGGCTGGCTTTTGCCATTGAGATACAGTAGATTGGGCAACCTGCGTCTATATTTAGAGCATTTATCTTGGCCACTGTGCTCTTGTTGAGGTTTTGGACATGTGTTTTCAATTTCCTGGTGATATCCTAAGACTTGTACACATCTATGGATTGATTTCTGATTGAGTAGTTTGATGGTGGCTGGAGTTAATAATTATCTCTGGAATTTGTTTTGATTCTGCCTAAATCATTCAGCCATCTAGACTGAATATAATCTTTTCGTACATCATTGACTAGTAACTGGACTTCTCCACCTGATTTGATTTGCTGGCGGAATTCGCACATGTTCCCTTCCTTTGCATTACATATGCCACTACAAAACTAAATTACTGCACCAGATAATCCCCCAGCACATTGCATTTTTATAAGGGAGTAACATTAAGGGGTACAGGTGGCATCAAGGTGAAGCTTGATTAGTTGGTCAACATCACCCGAGTGTCATTACTGTGTTCAAAAGGCGCTCACACTCATGTTGGTCTTTACATAGTTATTTTACATAGTACAGGTTGAGCGTCTGAAATCCGGTGTTCCAAAATTCAGAATGTTTCGGAATCCGGACACCGGGCCGATCCGTGGCGGGGTCGTCCGGAAACCGGAAAATGTTCCAAAATCCAGACTCCCGCCTCCCTTCGCCCCCCCCCCCCCCCCCGCCGCGCCTCGGCGACCTGACTTCGCCCGGCCCTCGGCAGCCTGACCTCACTCCGGCCTGATCTCGCCCTGGCCCTCTACGGCCCAACCTCACCCCGGCCCGACCTCGCCCCGGCCCTTGGCGGTTCGACCTCGCCCTGGCCCTCAGTGGCTCGACCTCGGTCCGACCTCACTCCGGTCCGACCCCACTCCAGCCCGCCCTCGGAGGCCTGACCTCGCCCCGGTCCTATCTTGCCCGGCCCTACTTCGCTCGGTCCCGAGGTTTTCAGACCCTCAACCTCTATTTGCAACATAGAAACTAGCCATTCAGCCCAACAAGTCCATGCCGATGTTTATGCTCCACATGAGGTCCCCTCCCATCCTTCTTCTAACCCCATCAACATATCCTGCTATTCCTGTCTCACTCATGTGTTTATCTAACTTTCCCTTAAATGCATCTATGCCTCAACCACTCCCTATGGTAGTGAGTTCCACATTCTCACCGTTCTCTGGGTAAAGAAGTTTCTCCTGAAGTCCCTATTGGATTTATTAGTGACTATCTTATACTTACGACCCCTAGTTCTGATCTCCTCCACAACTGGGAAAATCCTCTCTACGGCTACCCTATGGAACCCTTTCATAATTTTAGGACCTTTGAGGTCACCCCACAAGTCTTTACAACAAGATGAGCGAGGGGATTTTCCTTTTGTTACCAATGGGCTTCATGGCAGATGCAAAATGGTTGGCTCCATCAATTGTATTCTCATTTGTATCATGTGGTTCAAACTGCTGTGATGGTGGGTAGTATTTTATATTTTCGAGAACTATTTCTCCCCACCCCCCCCAAAAAAGCTGTTGGAGCTGGGAACCAATTTGATAATTTCAAAATTGAGTGATGTATTTTTGTTAGGCAAGGGTTTCAAGGGTTACCCAACCAAGGCGGGTAAATGCAGCTAAGGTACAGATCAGCTTTGATCTACTTGAATGGTGGAACAGGCTCGAGGGGCTGAATGGCCTACTCCTGTTCCTATGTGTATATTCTCTCTCCTAAATGGGTTTCTCCTGGACCGATCTTGAAATACATTTTAATGAGCTGCATTGTAAAAAAAATAATGTTGCAATTTTCTGCAGCTTTCACATTGTATAGCTATGAACTGAAAATTGATAGATAAATGATTTTAAAAGCCCAGACAATGCGGGGAGCTGTTTCTGATTTAGCACTGACGCTGCAAGTCAATTATGCTCCACACGTATGCTTGTGTTTAGCTTTGATCGGACAATGTTGCTGTATTGTGCTTGTAACTACCGTGCCAAGTGAAGGGCAGATTCATACACGGACACAAACACACTTGTATGGTGCCTTATAATGATGACACTTTTGGTTTGTTCACTTTTGTAAATCTGGGTGTGGAACTGTAATCATGGTGCAAGTGGAATTTCTCCCTTGCTGCAAGACTTCATCAATAACATGGAGTATTATTGTCTTTTACTGTAAATTATATTTGAGAATTGCTGAGATTGTTTCTGAAATCATTTTGTTGCACAAAGGTGTCAATAAAGCGAGAACTCAAAAATGCTGTAAATATCCTTTTAGGATTTATTTGTCCTGGGGGGAGGGGGTGTGAATGGCAGGATTTGAGCTATTTCTTGAGTTTTTGTTTGCTATGTCACTGTTTCACTTCTTGAGACCTTGTTTTTAGAATTCAGCACCGTCTGATGGGAAGGAAATTGTCCTCTCGAGGACTGTTGAGTGGATGAAGTTTTTGGCGAATCAAACTACATCCGCAGTCCAGTGCTCTACCAGAGCGTCTGAGGATTGCTGGTGTGACAAATGCTGTTGTGGCTGGGATTTAAAAATAGTGAGCCAAGTCTGACCTAAATCTTTCTGCTGGTGCTGACTGGCTCATGGGTTGTTGCTGGCAGTAGGTTAATAGGTAGGTTCTTTCCATCTTTCTCATGTATTTTTCCTTCCGTTTTCACCCCCTCCCCCTCTCCACCCGCCCCAACTTGACCCGATTTTGATAAACTTGCTCCATGCATCCTTGCCATGTAGTTAATGACACACACCACAGTGTTCAACAGCTAATTAATCATTTAGGCCTAAATCTATCCCTACATCCTTCAATCCTTCCATTAAGATGATATAAGGAGCTAAAATTGTATATAGAGAGAAATTATTTCCTCTGGTGGGGGAGTCTAGAGCAAGGCACATAACCTTAATATTAGAGCTAGGCTGTTCAGGGATGATGTCAGGAAGAAGTTAATTCACATAAAGGGTAGTGGAAATCTGGAACTCTGTCCCCCAAAAAGTTGTTGAGGCTGGGGGCAATTGAAAATTTCAAAACTGAAATTGATTGATTTTTGTTAGGCAAGGGTATTAAGGGTTGATGGACTCCAGGCATATAATTGAAGTTAAGATACAGATCAGCTATGATGGCAGAATGGGTTCAAGGGGCTGAATGGCCTGCTCCTGTTTCTATATTCCTATCCAAATTCCAGCCAAAAAGTTACCCAACTTCCATTTTGAAGGAGATCAGTAACTGATGGCAGTCCATTCTACACATCAAATCACCGAGGGAAAACAAATTTCTCCAGTTTTACACAAGATTGGATTATCTTGAACTTGAATCTTCTGGTTTTGGGATCACATTAATTTTTATAAACAGGTCTTTACATCTCTATCCTCCCAACCTATTATTATTTTAAAAACTTGACTAATGTTGCCACCATTTTTCCCCAGTGAGAACGAATGCGATAGGGTCAGTTTATCATTATTATCATTTAGAATTTTACGTCCTAGAATCATCTTAGTCATTCTTCACTCTATTCTCTCAATAACAGCAACTTGCAATGTCTTTATGAAGGTAAGATGGCCAAAACTGTATACAGAGCTCTAAATGTGGCCTCAGCAATGAGTTAAGAGGTTTAAAGTAACCTTTGTAATCTAACATCTTGGAAATGCTTGACTGATTTGATAAAAGTCTCAAACACAGAGTGCTTTATGGAGGATTGGCAATCGCACCCTAATCTTACTCATGTTCTACTTTTCGTGGAAACCCATTCTTTCTAAGTCCATTTCATCCAAGATGTGCCGACTCTTGCGGAAGATTTGCTCTGACCGCTTGCCTGTGGTTCATTCCTGGCTGACCCTTGGCTATCGACCCATCCTGTCCTCTGGCTCATTGGATACCTTCCAGGACCAGTGGACACTGCATGGAATTTTTGTTTTGATTTCACCCATTTTGACCCTTTTTATTGTTTTAGTTGATGTGGCGGGTGGGTGAATTGCTCTCTAAAATGTTAAAGTTGTCATCTCTTTTAAGGGACTTGATTGCTCCGTGGTAGATTTAGATTCTCTGCACCTCATCTGTCCAGTGGTCTATGTAAAATAGGACCATTGTGTATATACACAGTCTTTATTTCTTGTACCATTCCCTTACACTCCAGTCCATTAACCTCCCTCGACTGGCTAGTGTTGAATGGCAACAACAACTGCTTGTATTTATATAGCGTCTTTAACGTAGTAAAACATCCCAAGGCACTTCACACGAATAATATAAGATGAAAAATTTGACACCGAGCCACATAAGAAGAAATAAGGGTAGATGACCAATTGCTTGGTCAAATAGGTAGGTTTTAAGGAGTGTCTTAAAGGAGGATAGAGAGGCAGAAAGGTTTAGGGAGGGAATTCCAGAGCTTCGGGCCTAGGCAACAGATGGCACGGCCACCAATGGTTGAACAATTATAATCAGGGATGCTCAAGAAGGCAGAATTAGAGGAGTGCAGATATCTCTGGGGGAGCAGTGAGACCATGGAGGGATCCAGAAATGTTTGTTTCCCTACATGACGAGTTCAACATGATGTGAAATAACAACTTGCTGCAATGCATCTTGTAGTCTCCCAATATGCATCAAGCTGTAGTCAATGTTAAATGGGCATGAAGATGGTAACACATCTACTTAGGAGGCTCTGAAATGGATCCTGGGTCTGTACTGCCGAGGAAGGAAGACGTGCTACAATTGGGTTAAGAGGGGGAAAGTTGTCGAGGCTCTTATTGCGAGTGCGTGTGTAGATACCTGGTGAGGACTTGATCAGATTCAACTGTAATACAAAAGTTACATAGCCCGCTGACACACTCTGCCAAGGCTCATAACAATAATGGTTGCTTTGATGAGGTTCAAGAAGGACCTGCAGCAGGATTTAGCACCATGAGGATGAGACTAGTTTGCTGAAGGGGAAAAACATGTTTTAATTGCACCATGAGAGCAAGTGGCTGCTGAAGAACTGATGACTTCCAATGCAGTAACTGAGCAGATTTATGTGGTTTAGATTTCATACACTCCATTCTATGCAATGCATTCTCTATTTTGCCTGCAACTTTGCACTAACCCAAGTATGTTATTGGCATTGGGGCAAATAATGGCTATGCATATGCTCCCAATTACGTTAAAGAATAGTTGTACCCATGCACCCAATTGGGTCAAATAATGATTACACCTATGCACTGAATTAGAGCATTTATAAATATGAAAAAAATATATATAATTTTCAAAATATGGATGTTTCCGGCAAGGCTACCATTTATTGCCCATTCCTCGTTGCCCTTAAGAAGTTGGTGAGCCGCCTTCACGAACCGTGCAGTCCGTGTGGTGAGGTATTAGGTAGGGACTTCCAGGATTTTGACCCAGTGATGATGAAGGAATGGCGATATATGTCCAAGTCAGGATGGTGTGTGACTTGGAGAATTTGGAGGTGATAGTGTTCCCATGCACCCACCTGTTGCCCTTGCCCTTCTAGCTGGTAGAGTTTATGAATAGGCAAAGTGCAAGTTGGATCCAAAATTGGCTCAGAGGCAGGAAGCAGAGGATAATCGTTGATGGGTGTTTTTGTGACTGGAAGGCTGTTTCCAGTGGGGTTCTGCAGGGCTCAGTACTAGGCCCCTTGCTTTTTGTGGTATATAATCAATGATTTAGTCTTGAATGTAGGGGGTGTGATTAAGAAGTTTGCAGATGATGCTAAAACCGACTGTGTGGTTGATAACAAAGAAGAAAGCTGTAGACTGCAGGAAGATATCAATGAACTGGTCAGGTGGGCAGAACAGTGGCAAATGGAATTCAATCCAGAGAAGTGTGAGGTAATGCATTTGGGGGGGGTTAACAAGGCAAGGGAATACACATTAAATGCTCATCATCATAGGCGGTCCCTCATATCGAGGATGACTTGCTTCCATGCCAAAAAGGGATGAGTTCACAGGTGTTTCAAGGAAGGACCTAATATTCCAGATCCCAAACTACATCCTGAAGGGTGGAAGGTGCCTGTGCGTGGATTTTTTTAACGTGTTATGGCCGTTGCACACCAGCCACCACATGGGTTTGACAGAGCTAGGTCTTGGTAGGACACTGAGAAGTGTGGAGAAACAGAGACATTGGAGTGCATGTCCCTAGATCCCTGAAGGTAACAGGCCAGGTAGATAAGGTCCTTAAGAAGGCATAGGGAATACTTGTCTTTATTAGCCGAGGTATAGAATACAAGAGCAGGGAGGTTATGCTTGAACTGTATTAAACACTAGTTAGGCTACTGTGTGCAGTTCTGGTCATTCCATTACAGGAAAGATGTGTTTGCGCTAGAGAGGGGACAGAGGAGATTTACAAGGATGTTGCCTGGACTGGAGAATTTTAGCTATGAGGAAAGATTGGATAGGCTGGGTTTGTTTTCTTTGGAACAGAGGAAGCTGAGGGGAGATCTTATTGAGGTGTATAAAATTATGAGGGGCCTAAGAAAGAGTGGATAGGATGGACCTATTTCCCTTAGAAGAGGGGTCAAGAACCAGGAGCCATAGATTTAAAATAATTGCTCGGAGGTTTAGAGGGGAAATGTCTTCACCCAGAAGGTGGTGGGGGTTTGGAACTCACTGCCTGAAAGGATGGTAGAGGTAGAAACCCTCACCGCATTTAAAAAGTACTTGGATGTGCACTTGAAGTGCCGTAACCTACAGGGCTACAGACCAAGAGCTGGAAAGTGGGATTATTCTGGATAGCTCTTGGTCGGCCGGTGGGGACGGGTTGGGCTGAAATGGCCTCCTTCCGTGCTGTAAATTTCTGTTTCTGTACCTAATTGGGGCAAATAATGGTTACACCCACCACCCATGGGAGACTATGTTGGAGGATGAAACGTTGAACCGAGGCCCCGTCTGCTCTCAGGTGGATGTAAAAGATCCTGTGGCATTATTTGGAGAAGAGCAGGGGAGTTCTCCCCAATGTCTTGGCCAATATTTATCCCTCAACCAACATCTTGATTTTTGGAAATTTGACTGCCGCGTTTCCTACATTACAACAGTGACTGCACTTCAGAAGAATGTTATTGGCTATAAAGCATCTTGGGACATCCTGTGTAACTTTCTGTTTGATCTGCCTATAATTCTAAATAAAGGGGATTGGATAGTGAGGCAACTGATGAAATACACTTCTCATTTAACTTACTGGAAGTATTGACCCGGGTTTTGCAGTCAGTGACGAACGAATGGCGCTAGCCGTTCATTACACTTGCACTTGCCCACAGACTTTGATTGGAAATTCAAAACAGCACAGCGCCCTCTACAGAGAATTTGGGGCCTGTGTGAACAGGACAAGCAACTGTGCATCTCCTTAACCAATCAGATTGAAGAATCCTTATGGAGCTATGCAGAGTCTGAACCAGGAAGTGTCAGTTAGAATATTCAAAGTCAAATCATGCACAGAAAGCTAAATAAAGTGAGGCAAAGAAAGATGGGATTAAGAGAGCGAGAGATAAGAGACAAAGAAAAAAAACTTTTCACACCGTTAAAAATATACTTACACTGGACTGGATAAGCCCTAACTTTTTCTGGCGTGTTTAGTGGGTTTCTAGTGGGTAAGTACCGCAACTTCATGTCGTTCTATGTATTTCAATGCAGAGTCTCTCGGCGAGATACCGGTATAGCGCATCCTCAGGAGGAGCAGAGCAACTCGGACAATGACTGCCTGATTTCCCCATTTAACTCCGCACATGCGATCACCAGAAGTTGCTGTCTGATTTACTCTTTAATAATGGCGCGCGCTGACAGCCTAACCGTTATCTTCACCGCAAAATCCGGGTCGCTGATTAATGTGTTTAATTATGTCTCAAACCTTCCCACTAACATGCCAAAATATAGCAGCCCCCTGGAGTGTATTCCAATGAAGTATTGAGCTGGAAAACATTGCATTCGTCCCTCCGGCAGTTTAGTGATGTGGACTGAGAATGCTCAAAAGCTTTCATTCCATCATTTTCGATTTGAAGCTAGATCCCAGAGGTAACAAGACAGCGTTCAATCATTTATATCAATGCCTATAGAGGGCAAAACTACCAGTAACATCCTATTGGAAGATAGGTGCAGCCTTCTGAGCTAAAATAGTTTAAAATCTCCAGCTTGTTTGAGATGACCTGAGGGATATTTTGAAAGTTCAAGAGGGATAAAAATAAATGTTGCTACTCCAAACTTTGTTAGCAAAATGCAGGAAGGATCTGATGCAAAGAACTGGTTTTAATATTTTTATGTCATTAAAAAGTTATTTGTGCAGAATTATTGTATTTGTCCCTTGGTATCTTTTCTGTGCTGTGATTAATTGTATTTCATTAACATCCTGGCTGCAGCTGGTTGCTGTGAAATCTCTGGCAGCTAGTTTTCAGAATGGAGATCTGCTTATTCAAGTTTTAACCCAACTGTGGCCCCAATTCAGTCCCCACCCGTGACCTGCTCAAGTGTTTGTGGGCGGCAGCTCCCCTGGTGGCCAGAATGAGCCTAACGTGGTGCTGAACCGCACAGGCTGGAAAAGCCCTGGGTTGCCTGGTCTGGGCTGCCGCCCCACTGCACTTGCGGGGAGGGCAAAACAAAAACCAGCGACCCGCGGTTGCCTGCTGGCAAATGCATGTGTGTGGATCTGGCCGTGATGTTCACCCGCCCGCTCCCCAGTTCAGTCAAGCAAGACAGTGGCTTGCGTGTGTGAGGGTTCTGTGGAGTGAAGGGGCAAAAACTGGTGGTGGGAGGGGGGAGTTTATCAGCAATATTATTGTTGATATACAATGTTCAAAATTAGGAGGGTTTTCTTTATAGAGTAAATCATCATCGTAGGCAGTCCCTTGGAGTTGAGGATAACTTGCTTCCACTCTAAAACTGAGTTCTCAGGTGGCTGAAAAGTCCAATGACAGTCTCTGTCACAGGTGGGGCAGACAGTGGTTGAAGGAAAGGGTGGTCGGGGGGGGGGGGGCGCTGGGTTGAAGCACGCTCCTTCTGTTGTCTACTCTTGGTTTCTGCTTATTCTCAGTGATGGGACTCGAGGTGCTCAGCGCCCTCCCGGATGCTCTTCCCCCTCCACTTTGGTTGGTCGTGGGCCACGGATTCCCAAGAGTCGGTAGGGATGTTGCATTTTATCAAAGAGGCTTTGAGAGTGCCCTTGAAGCGTTTCCTCTGCACACCTGGAGCTCGCTTGCCGCATAGGAGTTCCGAGTAGAGGGCTTGCTTTGGGAGTCTCCTGTCAGGCATGTGGACAATGTGGCCCACCCAACGGAGCTGGTCGAGCGTGGTCAATGCTTCGATGCTGGGGATGTTGGCCTGAGCGAGAACACTGACGTTGGTGCGTCTGTCCTGCCAATGGATTTGCAGGATCTTGCAGAGGCAGCGCTGGTGGTACTTCTCCAGCATTTTGAGGTGTCTGCTGTATACAGTCCACGTCTCTGAGCCATTTAGGAGGGCGGGTATCACGACTGCCGTGTTGACCATGAGCTTGGTGCCATCGAGTAAATAGGGAGAAACTGGCAGGAAGGTCAGTAAGCATAGGACACAGATTTAAGATAATTGTCAAAAGACCCAGCAGTAACTGAGGAGAAGTTTTTTAATGCAGTGATTTGTTATTGTCTGGAATGCACTGCCTGAAGGGTGGTGGGAGAAGATTGAATAATAACTTTCAAAAGAAAATTGAAAAGAAGAAATTTGCAGGGCTATGGGGAAAAACCAGGGGAGTGGGTCTAATTGGACAGCACTTTCAAAAAGCTGCCACAGGCACAATGGACCAAGTAGCTTCCTTCTGTGCTGTAAGATTGTATATCTATCCGGTGCCATTTCTCTTTGTGCTATGTGTGGAAGATTGGCAGAAGCCTGTGGTTTGAAATTACTCATTGCTTTTCCATTAATCTCGGAGTGATGCTTATGAGTAAACTGATCGACGGAAAGCTTTTAGATATTGGCAGCTTTGCTGCTTGCACATTTTCTGCTTTACTTATGGTTGGGTGAGATTCCCTGTAAACATCCATTGAAAATGGATTTCAAAGAGTGGAGAGAATGTGGAATGCGCTGCCACGTGGAGAGGTTGAGGCCAATAGCATTGATGCATTTAAGGGGAATACATGAGGGAGAAAGGAATAGAAGGTTCCTGGGCTTCATGAATAGAGGTATAGAGTACAAAAGCAAGGAAGTTATGATGAACCTTTATAAAACACTGGTTCGGCCTCAACTGGAGTATTGTGTCCAATTCTGGACATCGTACTTTAAGAAGAATGTGAAGGCCTTAGAGAGGGTGCAGAAAAGATTTACATGAATGGTTCCAGGGATGAGGAACTTTAGTTACGTGGATAGACTGGAGAAGCTGGGGTTGTTCTCCTTAGAGCAAAGAAGGGCGAGAGGAGATTTGATAGAAGTGTTCAAAATCATGAGGGGTCTGGACAGAGTAGATGGAGAGAGAAACTATTCCCATTGGCGGAAGGGTCGAGAACCAGAGGACACAGATTTAGGGTGATTGGCAGAAGAACCAAAGGCGACATAAAGAAAAACTATTTTACGCAGTGAGTGGTCAGGATCAAAGATGCACTGCCTGAGAGGGGGTGGAGGCAGATTCAACCACGGCTTTCAAAAGGGAGTTGGATAAGTACCTGAAAGAAAGATATTTGCAGGGCGGGGGTGGGATTAGCTAAGGTGATCTTGCAGAGAACCGGCACAGGCTCGACTGGCTGAATGGCCGCCTTCCGTGCTGTAACCATTCTATGATTCTAAGTATATGATAGGGTGGAATGAATCGTGTGGAGCATAAGCCCCAGCCTAGACCTGTTGGGTCGAATGGCCTGTTCCTCTGCTGTAAGTACAGGCAACTCTTGACTATCCGGGTCCCTCGGGGATTGGGCTATGCCGGGTAAACGATTTCTCCGTTAAATCGAGTTGACATTACAGTTAAAGCTTACAGTACTGCAGGTATGCTCTAACCAATAAATGTAGCCTATCTTCTAACCCTTGAATTCTAGTCCTCTAGATCTAAAGACCATTAGGCCTGTTGATTACTTCCTGTAACTGTTCATGGCATTTTAATGAATTATGAGAGGCAGTGGACCTGTGTGCGAGCAGCAGCGGGAGCTGAGACAAGGCAGAACGTTTAAAAGCAAGGCTCAACAGTCAACATTCGAAAGGAACATCAGAATTTCAAAGTGACGTCACACACACGGAATTTTAAATGCTGTTACAACAGTTTCCCGCTGCATCTGTGTGCGGATAATCGAGAGTTGCCTGTACTGTGTAATTCTATTTGAGTTAACAGGAATGACCCATTTTTATAAACAGGTGCCCTATGTCTATAGATCAACATATTTCTATGATGTAACACATTAAGGGACTGTGGGAGTTGCAGTGCACTGAGAAAGTTAGCTTGGTGCTAGAAGTTTAGCAGTAGGGGAGTTGCAATTGTTTATTTTTGTTTTATTCAGTGTTTTGTTTTAAATGCACCTTTTATAGTTTAACTCTAGTCCAAAGGGAGTATCTCCCCTGGGAGGTGGTCTCACACTTGCCATTACTTGAATCACTGTAATAGGGGAAAATTGGCTTCATCAGCACATTCCTCATTCTTCAATTCCAATTGCAAGAGTCAAGGATGTCTCGGAGCGGGTGCAGGACATTCTAAAAAGGGAGGGAGAACAGCCAGTTGTCGTGGTGCACATTGGTACCAACGACATAGATAAAAAAAGGGATGAGGTCCTACGAAACGAATTTAAGGAGCTAGGAGCTAAATTTAAAAAGTAGGCCCTCAAAAGTAGTCATCTCGGGATTGCTACCAGTGCCACGTGCTAGTCAGAGTAGGAATCGCAGGATAGCGCAGATGAATACATGGCTTGAGCAGTGGTGCAGCAGGGAGGGATTCAAATTCCTGGGGCATTGGAACCGGTTCTGGGGGAGGTGGGACCAGTACAAACCGGACGGTCTGCACCTGGGCAGGACCGGAACCAATGTCCTAGGGGGAAGTGTTTGTTTGTGCTGTTGGGGAGGAGTTAAACTAATATAGCAGGGGGATGGGAACCAATGCAGGGAGACAGAGGGAAACAAAAAGGAGGCAAAAGCAAAAGACAGAAAGGAGATGAGGAAAAATGGTGGGCAGAGAAACCCAAGGCAAAGAACAAAAAGGGCCACTGTACAGCAAAATTCTAAAAGGACAAAGGGTGTTAAAAAAACAAGCCTGAAGGCTTTGTGTCTTAATACAAGGAGTATCCGCAATAAGGTGGATGAATTAACTGTGCAAATAGATGTTAACAAATATGATGTGATTGAGATTACGGAGACGTGGCTCCAGGATGATCAGGGCTGGGAACTCAACATCCAGGGGTATTCAACATTCAGGAAGGATAGAATAAAAGGAAAAGGAGGTGGGGTAGCATTGCTGGTTAAAGAGGAGATTAATGCAATAGTTAGGAAAGACATTAGCTTGGATGATGTGGAATCTATATGGGTAGAGCTGCAGAACACCAAAGGGCAAAAAACACCAGTGGGAGTTGTGTACAGACCTCCAAACAGTAGTAGTGATGTTGGGGAGGGCATCAAACAGGAAATTAGGGGTGCATGCAATAAAGGTGCAGCAGTTATCATGGGTGAATTTAATATGCACATAGATTGGGCTAGCCAAACTGGAAGCAATATGGTGGAGGAGGATTTCCTGGAGTGCATAAGGGATGGTTTTCTAGACCAATATGTCAAGGAACCAACTAGGGGGGACGCTATCTTAGACTGGGTGTTGTGTAATGAGAGAGGATTAATTAGCAATCTCATTGTGCGAGGCCCCTTGGGGAAGAGTGACTATAATATGGTGGAATTCTGCATTAGGATGGAGAATGAAATGGTTTATTCAGAGACCATGGTCCAGAACTTAAAAAAGGGTAACTTTGAAGGTATGAGGCGTGAATTGGCTAGGATAGATTGGCGAATGATACTTAAGGGGTTGACAGTGGATGGGCAATGGCAGACATTTAGAGACCGCATGGATGAACTACAACAATTGTACATTCCTGTCTGGCGTAAAAATAAAAAAGGGAAGGTGGCTCAACCGTGGCTATCAAGGGAAATCAGGGATAGTATTAAAGCCAAGGAAGTGGCATACAAATTGGCCAGAAATAGCAGTGAACCCGGGGACTGGGAGAAATTTAGAACTCAGCAGAGGAGGGCAAAGGGTTTGATTAGGGCAGGGAAAATGGAGTACGAGAAGAAGCTTGCAGGGAACATTAAGGCGGATTGCAAAAGTTTCTATAGATATGTAAAGAGAAAAAGGTTAGTAAAGACAAACGTAGGTCCGCTGCAGTCAGAATCAGGGGAAGTCATAGCGGGGAACAAAGAAATGGCAGACCAATTGAACAAGTACTTTGGTTCGGTATTCACTAAGGAGGACACAAACAACCTTCCGGATATAAAAGGGGTCAGAGGGTCTAGTAAGGAGGAGGAACTGAGGGAAATCTTTATTAGTCGGGAAATTGTGTTGGGGAAATTGATGGGATTGAAGGCTGATAAATTCCCAGAGTACTTAAGGAGGTGGCCTTGGAAATAGCGGATGCATTGACAGTCATTTTCCAACATTCCATTGACTCTGGATCAGTTCCTATCGAGTGGAGGATAGCCAATGTAACCCCACTTTTATAAAAGGAGGGAGAGAGAAAACAGGGAATTATAGACCGGTCAGCCTGACCTCAGTAGTGGGTAAAATGATGGAATCAATTATTAAGGATGTCATAGCAGCGCATTTGGAAAGAGGTGACATGATAGGTCCAAGTCAGCATGGATTTGTGAAAGGGAAATCATGCTTGACAAATCTTCTGGAATTTTTTGAGGATGTTTCCAGTAAAGTGGACAAGGGAGAACCAGTTGATGTGGTATATTTGGATTTTCAGAAGGCTTTCGACAAGGTCCCACACAAGAGATCAATGTGCAAAGTTAAAGCACATGGGATTGGGGGTAGTGTGCTGACGTGGATTGAGAACTGGTTGTCAGACAGGAAGCAAAGAGTAGGATGGGTACTTTTCAGTATGGCAGGCAGTGACTAGTGGGATACCGCAAGGTTCTGTGCTGGGGCCCCAGCTGTTTACATTGTACATTAATGATTTCGACGAGGGGATTAAATGTAGTATCTCCAAATTTGCGGATGACACTAAGTTGGGTGGCAGTGTGAGCTGCGAGGAGGATGCTATGAGGCTACAGAGCGACTTGGATAGGTTAGGTGAGTGGGCAAATGCATGGCAGATGAAGTATAATGTGGATAAATGTGAGGTTATCCACTTTGGTGGTAAAAACAGAGAGACAGACTATTATCTGAATGGTGACAGATTAGGAAAAGGGGAGGTGCAACGAGACCTGGGTGTCATGGTACATCAGTCATTGAAAGTTGGCATGCAGGTACAGCAGGCGGTTAAGAAAGCAAATGGCATGTTGGCCTTCATAGCGAGGGGATTTGAGTACAGGGGCAGGGAGGTGTTACTACAGTTGTACAGGGCCTTGGTGAGGCCACACTTGGAGTATTGTGTACAATTTTGGTCTCCTATCTTGAGGAAGGACATTCTTGCTATTGAGGGAGTGCAGCGAAGATTCACCAGACTGATTCCCGGGATGGTGGGACTGGCCTATCAAGAAAGACTGGATCAACTGGGCTTGTATTCACTGGAGTTCAGAAGAATGAGAGGGGACCTCATAGAAACGTTTAAAATTCTGACGGGTTTAGACAGGTTAGATGCAGGAAGAATGTTCCCAATGTTGGGGAAGTCCAGAACCAGTGGTCACAGTCTAAGGATAAGGGGTAAGCCATTTAGGACCGAGATGAGGAGAAACTTCTTCACCCAGAGAGTGGTGAACCTGTGGAATTCTCTACCACAGAAAGTAGTTGAGGCCAATTCACTAAATATATTCAAAAGGGAGTTAGATGAAGTCCTTACTACTCGGGGGATCAAGGGGTATGGCGAGAAAGCAGGAAGGGGGTACTGAAGTTGCATGTTCAGCCATGAACTCATTGAATGGCGGTGCAGGCTAGAAGGGCTGAATGGCTTACTCTTGCACCTATTTTCTATGTTTCTATGTAATAATTGCTTTTCTCCATTATTACTCATCCCTCTCCACTTGCTTCTACTCTTGCCATTGCCTCAGCGCACCACAAGAGGTCAGCAGAGGCCAACTTTTTGTCAGTGGCTCTATTTCAGAGCAGCCAAAAGCTGTGAAAGGGGAATTTGAATACTGTTACATCAAACTATTGTTGCAGCACCAAGAGAATTTGTACTCTCCTGGAAGCAACAAGCAATTGCCTCCAAACCCCTCCACCCCCTCCTTTGTTGTCGAGTGTGTGCTTAGGAGCAAAACTAGCAAACGTCTGCATCTATCTGGTTAAGAAACCCACAACAGCATTAGTTAGCCATCTTTTAGATGAGATATTAATCCTCCCTCTCTGGTGGAGGTAAAAGATTCCATGGCTCGATTTAGAAGAAATGCAGGGTAATTATCCCTGGTATCCTGCTCAATATTTATCCCTCAATCAACATAACAAAATTTTAAAAAAAGATTACCTGGTTGTGATCACATTGATGTTTGTGGGAGCTTGCTGTGCGTAAATTGGCTGCCGGGCTTCATACATTACAACAGTGACTACGCTTCAAAATCACTTCGTTGGCTGCAACGTGCTTTGGAACGTCCTGAAGACGTGAGAGGCGTTACATAAATGTAAGTCTTTTGTTTTTCTTCTCTGTTGGTAGAAATTGAATCCTGAGCGGGCCTTTCAGTTTAACTATGGTCAGAGTTAAGCAGCTCCCCTTGGAGGTTGGCTCACTCACACCTTTACCAACTAGGGTTGCTCAAATCTCCAGGGTGGTCCTGGAATCTCCAGGAATTAAAACTTAATCTCCAGGGAGCAACTCCGGGAGAAAAATCACAGAGTTAAAAAGATAGTTTCTCTTTTTCATTTTCTTTCGACACTTTCGTTTATGAGATTATAAAAAGATTATATATAGCACCATTCACGACCAACGGACGTCTCAAAGCACTTTACAGCCAATGATGTACTTTTTGGAGTGTAGTCGCTGTTGTAATGTGGGAAACATGTTGGAGGTGGGGAAGGGATGAGGCTGTTTGCTTTCCAATTGGCTGGAGGAGGCTGGATATTCTGGGCGACCAGTGGTGGGAGCGTGGTGGGAGGTGGGAAATCGAGTGAGGAAACCTCCCGGAATACATCCAACTGGAGTTCGCAACCCTATTGGCAGCTCGCACTAAAATCTCTGCTGCTTGGCTCAGTCGGCAGCAAGGAATGCTTGCCTCTGGGTCAGAAGATTGTGGGACCATGCACCATTTCAGGGCACCTAACACTGAGCTTTAGTGGGGGCCATAAACACGGACTGCAGCGGTTCAAGAAACAGGCTCAGCTCCAGCTTCACAAGGGTAACTAGGGGTTGGACAATAAATTCCGGCCTTGCCAGCGACGCCCACTTTCCGAGAATGAATTTTAAAGCATTTTTAAAAATAGGCGGCAACAAGACCAGTCGCCTGTTACATACCCCACTTGATTTTCCTATACGTTGAAGTCTATCACAAGGCGAATCAAGCTGGGTGTATAGCGCACAACCGATTTGCCACTGCCCGAATAACAGCCTGCCCAAGTTGAAGATTTTGCTCCTAATCTAGGCTGACACTGCAGTGCAGTGCTGTGGAAGTGCTGAACTATCAGAGGTGTGCCGTCTCTCGCATGAGAAGTTAAACCGAGGCCCCCCACATCTTTCAACAGTGTCAGCCAGTGGCTCAGTGGGTAGCACACTCGCCTCTGAGTCAGAAGGTTGTGGGTTCAAGTCCCACTCCAGGGACTTGAGCACATAAATCTAGGCTGACACTCCAATGCATGCTGAGGGAGTGCTGCACTGCCGGAGGTGCCGTCTTGCGGATGAGATGTTAAACCAAGGCTCTGCTCTCTTAAGTGGATGTAAAAGATCCCACAGCACGATTTTGAAGAAGAGCAGGGGAGTTACCGTGTCCTGGCCAATAGTTATCCCTCAATCAACATCACTAAAACAGATTATCTGCTCATTATCATATTGCTGTTTGTGGGAGCTTGCTGTGCGCAAATTGGCTGCTGCGTTTCCCACATTACAACAGTGACTACACTCCAAAAGTATTTACTTGACTGTAAAGCACTTTGAGTCGTCCGGTGGTCGTGAAAAACACTATATAAATGTAAGTCTTTTTCCCTCTCGGATGGTTGTAAAAAATCCCATGGCATTATTCAAAGAAAAGCAGAGGAGTTCTCCTTTGTGTGCTGGCCAATATTTATCCCTCAACCACCATCACTAAACAAAACCCAGATTATCTGATCATTTATCTTATTGCTGTTTGTACGATCTCACTTTGCACAACTTTGTCTGTTGCGTTTCCCTTTATAACAACTGTGACTGTACTTCTTAACTGTGAAGAAAAACCTTGCATTTATATAGCACATTTTGATGCCTCAGGACTTCCCAGTGTGCTTTGCAGCCAATGAGGCACTTTTTGAAGTGTAGTCACTGTTGTAATGTGAGGAACATGGCAGCCAATCTGTGTTCAGCAAGCTCCCACAAACAACAAGGTGATAATGACCAGATAATCTGTTATTTAGTGATGTTGACTGAGGGATAAATATTGGCCAGGACACTGGGGATAATGTTGAGGACATAAAAGGTGCTACATGTTTATGCAAGTTCTTTTCTTCCACTGATTGAAAAAAAAACTGAAGATGTTGGAAATCTGAAAAAAAAAACAAAGGGCTTCAGTTGGAGGCTCTCCGTCAGAAATAATCTGATGAAGGATCTTCACTTAAAATATGAACCTGGTTTTCACTTCAAAGGTGCAGGCAGATCTGTAGGGTATTTCCAACTTCATTAATACTGGTAGCTCAATGCTGTACCTTGGGCACAGTCAGCTTGAAACCCTTGCCAAGGCACTGGGACCAGAGGTGTTGTATGCAGCACCATACGTGATATGGAATGAGATACATCTGCGACCCCTTGGTCAAAAGGATATCTCCAACACCCAAAGATTCAAATGTAACATAACTCCACCAAAGACCAGGAAATTACCAATCAATCAGTAACTTGTATCCCAAGTTCCCCTGCAATTTTTTCTCTCTCGTTTAATGCTGGTGAAAATATCTTTGGCAAATAATTAATTAAAGCAACAATTTGGTAAATGTGACCCGAGCTTTGATGTGTTAGCAGTTGCCTTTGGCCTACATTTTCCTTTTGTAATATATACAACCTCGAATAACCTTGCTATCACTAGGGACTAAGGGGGTGGGGAAGTGAAATTATTCAACGTGTGAGTTATGACTGTTTGCATGACTGCTCTCACTGGGTTCCTAATCAAAGGAAATATTAGAAGATATTGGGCCTGAATTTGTGCTCCCCACAGGTGTGTACAAGGTACGCTTGCACCAGGGGGGTCCCAGCTTGTTCCGGGGTTAGGCATGCAAAGCACATGCGCCTAAACCCGGAACTTGCAATCTGTCAAGAATTAACGCCTCCAAAACTAAAGGGCCTCCACGGGAGGAGAATTGGGTATTTGTTCAACTCCTGCCCAGCAAATGGCCTTCAAGTTCTTACGCCTGATAAAAGAAAAGAAAGATTTGCATTTATATAGCACCTTTCACGACCATCGGACGTTTCAGAGCGCTTTACAGCCAATTTTGGAGCGTAGTCACTGTTGTAATGTGGGAAAAGGGGGTAAAGCCTGCTTTTATCAGTGTAAGACTTGTAAAGCACAGAATTTTTTTTCAATAATTTAAACATTTAAAATCCTATAAGGTGAATTTATTTTTAGACCCTTTAAAATATGTAAATTTATTTTTCAAAAAATTACATTTTTGTTTGAAATAATTAAATTCTATTTTGATTAATTTTAAATATGTGATGCTGTTTTTTAAATTTACTTTCAGTGTTTGTGTTTCTGGAGGGTATGCCCATTCATACTTATGGTTGTTGGAATTCACATTCGTATGAATGGGAATACTCCTCCTCTGATAGGTTGGGCCGGTCCATGTGATCCCAGGGACATGTACGAAGCCCATACACCCCTGGAATATGTGGGCCTCTTTGCAGGCCTTCGCATAGAGGCCCAAGTCTGCAAGCCTCCGGACGTCCGGGACCACCGAGTACCTTTGTAGAAATGTTTGCGGTCAGACACATTCGCCCGTGGGAAGTCTCCGACTGCAAACTCTGGGCCATTGTCATTACAATTCACAATTATAATTATAGATAAAAACTCTGATTCGATTAGTTTTGTGACTGTCATGTTCAATCAAGCTGAGCTGTGCTCAGGGTGAAAGAAGAGAATTAACTTGCATTTATATAGCGCCTGTCATGACCTCAGGATATCTCAAAGCACTTCACAGCCAATGAAATACTTTTGAAGTTTTGTCACCGTTGTAATGTAGGAAACGCATTAAAGCAGTCAATTTGTGCACAGCAAGCTCCCACGAACAGCAATGTGATCATGACCTGATAATCTATTTTAGTGATGTTGATTGAAGGATAACTATTGGCCAGGACACCGGGGATAACTCCCCTGCTCTTCTTCGAATATTGCCGCGGGATCTTTAATGTCCACTTGAGAGAGCAGACGGGGCCTCGGTTTAACGTTTCATCCGAAAGCCGCCTCGTCCGACCGTGCAGCGCTCTCTCAGTACTTGTACTGGAGTGTCAGGCTCGATCGTGTGCTCAAGTCTCGGGAGTGGGACTTGATTCTACGACCTTCTGACTCCCAGGTGAGAGTGCTACCACTGAGCCCAGGCTAGCAGTGGTTTGTTCATACATTTGTAATTTATAACGCAGTATGTTTTCAATCTCCAAGTGAAGAAACACAAAGGGATCAACAGTGGTGGAAAAAGAAAAAGAAAAAAAAGAAAGACTTGGATTTATATAGCGCCTTTCATGACCGCCGGAAGTCTCAAAGCGCTTTACAGCCAAGGAAGTACTTTTGGAGTGTAGTCATTGTTGTAATGTGGGAAACGCGGCAGCCAATTTGCGCACAAGCAAGCTCCCACAACAACAAGGTGATAATGATCAGATAATTTGTTTTTGTTATGTTGATTGAGGGATAAATATTGGCCAGGATACCAGGGATAACTCCCCTGCTGCTCTTCAAAATAGTGCTATGGAATCTTTTACGTACACTTGAGACAGCAGGCAGGGTCTTGGTTTAACATCTCATTCAACAGTGCAGCGCTCCCTCAGCACGGCACTGGAGAGTCAGTCTAGATTTTGTTTGTGCGCAAGTGTCTGGAGTGGGACTTGAACCCACAAACTTCTGACTCAGAGGTGAGAGTGCTACCCACTGAGTCACTACGACATAGAGAAATAAATCATGATTAAAAATAGAAAAATAACAGAAAAGCTTCAGCTAAAATGAAAAGAAGGAACCAAAATAAATATGAAGGAAAATCAAACCTACAGCAACAGACTTCATTCCGAACTGGGGCTAGTCCAGCTTGTTGTAACTCATCCATGTGCAAACACTGCCATTGGGGAACAATGGGAGTGAGAGTGGGTGGTAAACTCTGTCTTGCCCTCGATTCTTCCACCTCAATGAGCTGATAAAAGAGTTGCTTATTATCTTAGTGCAATGATGTGAGGAAGGATGGAACTTTCCAAAGTATGATTTCCGAGACATTTTCTCTTAATAATCTGAAGCCACTGTATTCGGGCATTGCAGCTTTCGAAACGTTGATGAGTTTTATTTCAGACTTATACTTGCAACATTTCACAGACTGGCAATATTTTACATTATATGTAATCAGAAACTGACAATGATATCTGCTTTCTCTAATTCAGCATGCATTGGCTTCACACCAAAAATATCCAACTTGTTTTAACACAAGTATTTGGTCAAGTAGTTCTCCCAAAGCGGGCGGGGAAGTGGAGCAGAGTCCATGATCAGATCGGCCATGATCTTATTGAATGGCGGAGCAGGCTCGAGGGGCCATATGGCCTACTCCTGTTCCTATTTCTTATGTTCATATAAATACTCTTAATCCTTACTTTCGTTGTCTTGTCTGACCTGATGACTGGCACCAAGCTGGTTAAAGACATCGTCTCACATTTTTCTCTCAGATGTTAACTCTCCCTCGTGACTCCACCCCCTGCCCCCAGCTGGTCGCGACTCCGATTTGGGAGCGAAGCAGAGCTGGACTCGAACTTAAGTCCGTCCCTGTTTACTGACCCGGGGCTCCGAGTCAACTCGCCATGCTCCTTCCTAACGGATTTGCAGTGGATGTTTTTGCACTACTGTCCAGCATGATTTGTGGTCTGCAATTCACCCAGAGTCCTGGAACACTGGATTGTACAGTAATGGACGAGGTGTAGGTTAACATCGACGACAGAGTGAAAAGTTCAACAAACAAGAACTGCACTTAAAACATGCTAGCTTTTAGATTCCATACTTACATTTTATGTTATCAAATTGTTTAAAAGAGCGAAGTTTAGAATTCCCATATAAGGTCAACCATTTCCATTTTAAGCATCAAACAACATACTGTTATAACCATCCTTTACTACCCCCCTTTAATAAATAAATGTTTAACTAAGTCCCCTCTTTAAAATCAGTGTGTTAATGTTGGCTGTGTTCTGGTCTGTTGGAATTTTATGATGTAAATGAACGCTCAAAGATCTAGATAACAGGCAATTAATTCATTGAGGCCTTTGCCAAATCCAATGTAAAAGAGAGTGATAATGACATGGCATGATTAGATGGGCACTCTCTAGACTTTAAAATCTCTCTTAATGCTGGCACCCATTCATTTATTCATTCTCATAAATTCACAGATTTTCTTATTAAAAGGGGAATATATTGTTTTTATTCTCCAGCCAAGTGTAATTAACTAACAATTAAACGATTTAAGTACTTATAAATCTAGCCAAATGTCTTTGCTCTACATTTCAGTTTTTTACTAACGGTATGTCTGGGAACTCACTGGATATATGGACAGAAACCTGCATTTCCATAGCGCCGTTAACGTAGCAAAACATCCCGAGGGGCTTCACCAGAGCGTTATTAAAGACTGAGCCACGTAAGAAGATAATGGGACAGGTGAGCAAAACTAGGTCAAAAAGGTCGTTTCTGAGCAGCGTCTTAAAGGAGGAGAGGTAGAGGGACGGAAAGGCTATGGGAGGGAGTTCCAGAGCTTAGGGCCTAGGCAGCTGAAGGCACGGCCACCAATGATGGAGCGATTAAAATCAGGGACGTGCTAGAAACAAAGAAAAGCCTTGCATTTACACAGCACGTTTCACGACCAACAGATGTCTCAAAGCGCTTTACAGCCAATAAAGTACTTTTGGAGAGTAGTCACTGTTGTAATGTGGGAAACGCGGCAGCCAATTTGCGCACAGCACTCTCCCACAAACAGCAATGTGATAATGATCAGATAATCTGTTTTTGTTCTGTTGATTGAGGGATAAATATTGGCCAGGACACCGGGGATAACTCCCCTGCTCTTTTTCTAACTAGTGCCATGGAATCTTTTATGTCCACCTGAGAGAGCAGATGGGGCCTCGGTTTAACGTCTCATCCAAAAGACTGCACCTCTGATAGTGCAGCACTCCCTCAGCACTGCACAGGAGTGTCAGCCTAGTTTTACATTCTCAAGTCCCTGGAGTGAGACTTGAACCCACAACCTTCTTGACTCACAGGCAAGTGTGCTATCTACTGAGCCACAGCTGACACCATGAGCCAGAGTTGGAGGAGTGCTGAGATCGCAAAGGGTTTAGGGCTGGAGGAGGTTACAGAGATAGGTAGTGGCGAGGCCAAGGAGGGATTTGAAAACAAGGATGAGAATTTTAAAATCGAGGCTGTGCTGGATCGGGAAGCAATGTAGGTTAGTGAGCACAGGGGTGGTAGGTGAACAGAAGGGGTTGTATTGTCCCCGAAAAACCCAACTTATTTTGGTTGATCGCAACCCCATTTTCCAGCCTTCCTACCATGCTTCTCCATCCTCTCTTTATCCAGAGAGGCAACCTTCTCAAAAGATTACAAAAATATGGATGAGGAAGGCCATTCGGCCCATCTTAATTTATCCATCCACAGCGAGCCTACTGTCCCTCCTGAAGGGCAATGTACTGCCTTACTCTTACATAGAATTACATAAAAGCTTCAGCACAAAAATGACTCAACTGGTTTTTATATTCAACACACGAGCCTCCTCCCACTCTAATTCCATCTTGCCACCCTGTCCCGTATACCTCTATCCCCTTCTCCCTCATGCATGCATCAAGCCTTCCACTTAAATGCGTCAGTGCTATCTGCATTCAACCACTCCCTGATGCAATGAGTTCCACATTCTCACCACTCTCTGTTTAAAGAAATTCCTCCTCACTTCTTTAGTTGATCTGACAGTGACTATCTTTATACAATATCTATGCCCCTTTGTTCTGGACATATCCACTTTTGGAAACAGTTTCTCCACATCCACCCTATTGAAACACTTCATCATTTGCAAGATCTCTGTCAGGTCTCCTCTTTTGCAGAGAAAAGAGCTCCAGCCTGCACAATCGTTCGTGATAGTTGCTATTTGCATTATTTTCCTTTGTGTGAAACGGAGTTGCCTAAATCCCTCATTCCTTATTGGTGAGATTGTGTTATGGGCTAAGGGTGGTAGGAGGACAGGTCAAATCCTCCGGCTCCTATTCTATGACACTGTGATTAGTACTCCAGTGAGCAGTGCCTTTTATACACCATATCTGTCACTGGTCTGAGGACACTGCTGAGGTCATTCTGTAGCCAGCCATTAGGAGTTGATCAGTGATGACTCATCCTTGTGTTCAAATCCCTCCATGATCTCACCCCTCCCCTCCCCATCTCCGTAATCTCCTCCAGCCCTACAACTCTGGCCTCTTGTGTATGCCTGATTTCCTTTCCTCCACCATTGGCAGCTGTGCCTTCAGCTCTCTAGGTCCTAAGCTTGAAATTCCTTCCCTAAACTGCTCTCTCTTCCTTTAAGATGCTCCTTAAAAATGACATCTTTGACCTGTCCTAATATCGCTTGTGGCTTGGTTTTACGTTTTGTCTGATAATGCTTCTGATAAGCACCTTGGGATGTTTGTCTGCATTAAAGGCGCTCTCTAAATACAAGTCATTGTTAGTGCTCTTCCCTTCCTCCTTTCTGCTAATGGGCAAGAACCTTGACAATGCTTGGCAACACTCTACAAGGTTACGATGGGACCTTCATTTTGATGGGGAACTGTGGGTTATTATTGCATTTTGTAACACACTTTAAAGGGTTCTTAAATTAAGAAATGAGATAAAGTTGATGTTGCTGTATGTTCAAAGCAAGGATAGTAATGTAGCAGCCTGGAAGGTAATATAAGTTGGCAAAAATAAAAGACAATTTGAACATTGTTGTGTTCGGTGAACGGAGCCATGGCTGGTGTGATTCAGAGTGGATTGCACCTTTGTGCTTAAGAAAGAAAGAAAAAGATTTATATAAGCGCCTTTCACGACATCCCAAAGCGCATTACAGCCAACGAAGTACTTTTCAAATGCTCACTGCTATAATGTAGGAAACACGGTAGCCAATTTCACACAACAAGCACTCACAAACAGATAATCCGTATTTTAATGATGTTAATTGAGGGATAAATATTGACCAGGACACCAGGGATAACTCCCCCATAGTGCCATGGGATCTTTTACATCCATCTGAGAGAGCAAATGGGACCTCAGGTTAACATCTCATCTGAAAGACAGCACCACTGACTATGCAACACTCCTGTACTGGAGTGTTTTCCTGGATTTTATGCTGATGGCCCTGGAGTGGGGTTTGAACCCACAACCTTCTGAGTCAGAGGCAAGAATGCTACCTATTGAGCCACGGCTGACCCTACAGCCATTTTGGAGCCAATCACTCCTGTCGGGTCTTACTTGACTCAAAAGGAAAGGCGAGAGATGTCAAAGAGATCAATACTTCATCTGTCAGCAGAAGAGAAACTTGAATCCTGCAATCACATCTCTGGGATTTGGAGCTTATTCAACAACCCTCTGCCTCTTGGATCGCAATGAGCTTCATGGCTCTGTTGAAGCATATTAGGAAAAAAGTACAGTTTGGGAAAAATCATTAGCAAGACAAGTGTTTCAGCAGTGTTTGAAAAGGTCATGTGCTTCCATATCTGCTAAAGATAACACTATGGTCCATCTGCACAAGAGATGAGCAAAGTTTAGATCTGAAACAAATGACTGCTATAAACATTTATGATTTTATACCCAGTTGATATGATTTCACAGAATGATGCAGATACTGATTAAATATAATTGCCAAAAGAACCAGGGAGCAGATGTGGAGAATTTATTTGATGCAACGAGTTATGATCTGGAATGCACCGTCTGAAAGGGTGGTGAAAGCAGACTCAATAGCAATTTTCAAAAGAGAATTGGATAAATACTTGAAGGGGGAACTTTGCTGGGCTATGAGGAAAGAACAGGGGAGCGGGATTAATTGGATAGCTCTTTCAAAGAGCCGGCACAGGCACGATGTGCTGTATCATTCTATAATTCTACTTTCCAGCTCCTTGCCACACATGAAATTCCTGCCCTCTCTAAAACCATCTTGACAGGGGCATCATTTAACCTGCCGGAGGCCCTATGCAAAGGTTTTGGCGCTCCTACTAAAGGGTGATACTAAATACTACCAACTTAATCTGGTGTCAGATCGGCACAAGTACGATCGTGATAATGCATTTTTGCAATCGGTAATATAAAAACAGTTGACAAAAGGATCAAAGATCAGCTACTACCATTAGATTCCTATCACTGGATCCCAAACTGGCCTCGTGACTCCGTGCCATCACACAACCCTAACACCCCCGCCCTCCTTCATCTTCAGCGCACTCCCTGCTGTCACTGTATTTTATAAATACATCATCATCCACAGGCGGTCCCTCAAACGAGGCTGACTTGCTTCCACGAGAGTTCACAGATGTTTCAATGAAGGACCCGATGTTCCAGCCCTGAACTCCAGTTGAAGGGGTGGAAGATGCCTGTGCGTGGATTTTTTTAACGTGTGATGGCCGTTGCACATCAGCCACCACACGGGCTTGACAGAGCTAGGCCTTTATCCAGTGGCAAGGGGTTAAACCAGGACGACTGGAGACCTGCTCTGCTGCACGGACCCAGTGCACACACATATTGCAGTGTGGGCTGGCCCGTGCTGCCCCTGGGTCCTCGCCTCTCTTGGGCCCCCGTACGCTCATTCGCCGCACCTTCGCCCACCATGTTCCAGGGCCCGGCGCTCCAGCTCTATTTATAGCCCCGACCTGCGGTGGTGTTCTCACACAGGTCGGGATGGCCCACCATGTTCCAGGGCCCGGCGATTAATTAGGAGAAGGGGAGGGGGGGGGGGTGTTGCTGGTCAGATCACTGCCTTTAATTAACACGGTGCGGGGCGTCTGACTAGTGTTTTAACCAATCATGGCAAGTCTGTGATTCCTCGCCTGGGAAATCTGGCATTCAAATGGCACGTTTCAAGAGATAAAATAGTGTTTACAAAGACGGTGTTAAATAAAACGGAGAAGGGCGTTTAAAAGAAGAAAATGTACAAACAAAGGCAGCGGTTGGAAATGTAATCCGCTCGCGCCGGGCGCTCAACGCTCCATCGGCCACCCCCTCCCTTCTCCGGGGCAGACGTTCGTTTATCCAGCAACCCTCATGGGCCGTCGCGCGCACACACACACACACACACACACACACAACTGTAAGCAAACACGGTTATTCTCGTGCTCTTTATTTGCTATTCTAATTATCCGAGTTCGCAATTACTCAGAACTATTCATTTCAGTCGTAATCATCGTCCGTAAAATATTATCTGTGAACTTCATCAAATAGATAGCACTGAATTAAGATCTCATTCTCTCATATTCTGCACTAACGCCCACCACAATTTCAGCGCACTGTGCATGACAACACATCCACAACAACTAATTCATTTATCTCAGCAGGACCCCAGTCTGTTTCCCCCTCGGTTATCATTAGTATTCAAGTGGCATCGTGCCCTGGGTATGAGCAGTAAATGTGCTCCGTGGAAGATTAAATCCCTTGTAGGTGCTTTTATCTACAAGACTCCCAGCCAGATTAGTGTGCCGAAGCACGCAGGGTTCTTGTATCACTGTCCAGATGGAAAGAAAAACAGTCTGTATTTGTGATGTTGAAAATGTGGCTATGTCTGGGATGATGTGCTTGAATATAATGATGTTGAGGCATGTACTG
Organism: Pristiophorus japonicus; assembly: GCF_044704955.1. Taxonomy (NCBI): domain Eukaryota; kingdom Metazoa; phylum Chordata; class Chondrichthyes; family Pristiophoridae; genus Pristiophorus; species Pristiophorus japonicus. The sequence continues at coordinate 33,449,608 of NC_091981.1, read as the reverse complement.
GCTTCTTGTCTGCTCCGTGTTATTCTCATTGTTAAATATTTTACAGTGGCATAATATTGCGAAATATGCAACATTATTCTCCTCTTCCCTATCCTCATTACTATAGCTCAACATTTTAGAGAAGGCTGGATCACTGAATCTACCCACCTGCTCTGTTAAATATTTATTTCTTTACAATGTGCCCATAAATACAATAAGGAACTCAAGACTAACCTCTTTACTCAGAGAGTGGTTAGAATGTGGAACTCGTTACCACATGGAGTGGTGCAGGAGAAGAGCATAGACGCATTCAAGGAGAAGTTAGAAAGGTACATGAGCGAGAAAAGAATAGAAGGATGTACTGATCGGGCTAGATGCAGCAGTGTGGGAGGAGGCTCGTGTGGAGTATAAACAACAGCATAGATCAGTTTCACATGTGCAAAAACCAGGAAGGTGCGTGGCCCTTATGGATGCATACATGCCTGTAGGGGCCGCAAATTATATTTACAGTGCATTCACTTGTGTTTCCCCATTGACCATTAAAGAAAGGACCAGAGAGAGTATGGAAAAAGACATTATATTCCATGAAGCATAAAATCCTTGTATAGATCTTCTCTTCTACTGCTTTCAATGGGTTAAGAGGAGAAGTAGGTTAAATGTCTTCAATGCCTGGCTCAACTGAGGCAACAAATTATATGTGTTGAGAATTAATTATTCTCAAATAGTTAAGGACTTTGAGCAGTTTGTAGATGCATCTTGTACTTGACCCTAAATCTTCAGTCCATCCTGATTCCTGAAACAATACCGTGCAATATTCTATTGTACCTATCTGCCATTTTATACCGTGTAATGATCTATTATAATACCTACCTGCCATTTTATACCTTGTAATGATCTATTATAATACCTACCTGCCATTTTATTTCCTGATTATCAACTACAAGATATTTCTTGATGAACTTCCAGAATCATTAATGGCATCAAAGAAAAAAAGAACATTCATGATTCAGGAAGTCCCAAAGTGCCTTACAGCCAATGAAGTACTATTGAAGTGCAGTCACTGTTGTAATGTAGGAAACGGAGCAGTTACAATGAATGCAGTAAGCCCCCACAAACAGTAATGTGATAATCTGTTTTAGTGACGTTGATTGAGGGATAAGTATTGGCCCGGGACACCGGGGAGAACTCCACTGCTCTTCTTTGAAATAGTGCCATGTGATCTTTCACAATCTGAGAGGCTTGATGGGCCTTGGTTTAATGCCTCATCCAAAAGACAGTACCTCCGACACTGCAGCACTCCCTCAGTACTGCACCGAAGTGCCAGCCTAGATTTTGTGCTCAAGTCTTTGGAGTGGGGCTTGAACCCACAATATTCTAACTCAGAGGCAAGAATGCTACCCACTGAGCCATGGCTGACACTCAGAGGCTGTCATGTCTGGACTGACTATCTCCGGTAGCAAGACGCAATTGGGAGAGACTTTGCTTCCTCTGCGTTCGGTCTCACTTGGTCACCTGGATGTACTGGATGGTGTATTGGATGCAGCCATCGGCCTACAAAAGAACCCCATGTTCACTGTGCCCAGGCAATCCAGTATGCCCAAGCCCTAACACAGGGAACCTTCTCCAAATATGTTTGCAGTTTTATAAGGTAAGAGGGTGCCGGGTTTGATACCCAGTCTGTGTTGAGTTAGCTTCCTTTAGCTAGGGGCAGTTGCCGTGGGGATGAAATTGATATCAGTGCCCCATGGACTAAGGAATGTCAACCAGGATTCACACTCCTGATTGCTATCCATACATGTGGACACTGGGATAAGGATAGCATTGGGCTGTGCAGTGATGCCCACTATAATTACATTGACATGCAGAATGTGCAAGGTCCTGTGGAGCCAGTGCCTTTAGGAGGATAAAAATAATCTATGAAATAAAGAAGAAACTTGCATTTATATAACACCTGTCACAACCTCAGAACACTTTTCAACCAATTTTGAAGTGTAGCCACTGTTGTAATGTAGGAAACACAGCAGCTAATTTGCACAACAAGGTCCCTCCAACAGTGCAGCACCCCCTCAGTACTGCACTCGTGTGTCAACCTCGATCTTCTGCTCAAGTCATTGGAGTGGGACTTGAACCCACAACCTTTTGACTCAGCATGCTACTCACAGAGCCATAGCTGACACTTGTAGTAGATACTCTCTGGAAATAATCTTCATTCTGGTGTTTTATCACATTATCTGAACTCCTCAATCAGGTTACTGCCATTTAGTCACTCCTAGTTTTGCATCACACTATTATGTGATAAGTGGTTGCTTTTGGTAATCAATTGTAGACTTAATTAATATTCCTTCCATCAATGCCAAGGCATTAATGTCCTTTTCTTGAGTGCCAAACACAGCAGTGACTTTGGCGAGCCTGATTCTGCTTTCACTATTAGAATTTGTTAGCTGCAAATTGAGTTTGTTGAGGCAGTACCATTTCACTCCAACTCCAAAGGGAATCCTACTGCTTCTACTGGTGATGGGCCAAGGCACATTGTACATAGAATTTATAGCACAGAAATAGCCAACCCCAGGAACAGGGCATTTGTGGGTGGAGAGTTGGGTTATTTGCCCAACTTCTGCCCAGCAAATGCCCATGAAATTCTTACGCCTGATAAGGCCTGCTTTTCCAGCGTAAGAGTATAAAAAACATTAAATAATTTTTTCTCAATCGTTTATGTGTTAAAAATTATAAGGTAAGTTTATTTTTATCCCCTTTAAAATATTTAAATTTATTTTTCAAAAAATTCCATTTTTGTTTTCAATATTTAATTAAATGGCATTTTAATTAATTTTAAATATGTAACTTAAAGTTTTTTATTTGATGTATAGATGTATTTTTTGGGGATAATCCAATTCATGCTTATGGGTTTTCCATATGGAATCCCCTTAAGCATGAATGGGGATTCCTTTCTTTTATTGGTCGAGCTAACCTGCGTGATCCCAGGAGTGCATGCAAACTGCGTGCGACCCTGGGATGTGTGGGTCTCTACCCGCAGGTACCCGGAGAGGCCCAGGACCGTGAGTCTCCGTACCTCCCAGGTACGTGGGCATTTTATTTACGGATTGGAGGCATTTCCTCACGGGAATCCTCCGGCCGCAAATTCAGGGCCAATATTGGAACATTGTTAGCTTTGTTCAGTTGATAGCACTCTCTGTTCTGAGTCAGAGGCTAAGTCCCATTCGAGGCCTTCAGCCTGACACCCTGTTCAATTTGAGGAAGTGCGGTATTCTCAGAGATACCATCCTTCGGTCGAGAACCCGTCAACCTGTACCGGTGGCTCAGGTGGGTCATAAAGATCCTGTGGCTCTATTGGAAGAACAAAAAGGGCATTCTCCTGATGCTTTGGCCAACTTTCCATCAACGATTGGAACATAGGCATTGCTAGACTAAAAAAGACCATGGCCCACCTAGTGTGTCTTCTACTATCCTGGTGCAGGTACAGTGTCGAAAATCCGGAAGCCTCGGGACTGAGGCCGCTCCGGATTCCGTGTATTTCCGGACTTCGGAACGTCTTTCCGACGTCCTGAGTCCAGAAACGTCTGGGCCATAGGTAGGTAGGGCAGGGGAGGATGGGGGGGCCGAGCGGTAGCCAAGCAGCGGCGGGTTGGCCCAAGGCGGGGCAGAGGTCGGTGGGGGCCCGAGGCGGGGGAGAGGTCGGCGGTGGCCTGAGGCGGGGGCTCTGGCTTCCTGAACATTTTCTGGATTCTGGACGACCTCGTCCGGATCGTCCCGGTGTCTGGACTCTGGAACAGTACGGATTCCGGAACTCCGGACTTTTGACGCTGTACCTGTAGTCGCATGATACAACGATAATGGACTTGTTGACTAACCATGGCAATGAATCTCTATCACTTAGTCTACAACTGAACCAGGCATAAGGTGAAGAAAACCCCAGTGGTGCAGAGCTTTGGGAACCATAGGTCCAAAGTCACCTGTTCCTCCCAAGTATGAGACACTTACCACACGTCTAGTCTCCGCAGACCCGGACCCAATATGCATATTGCAATGGGCGGGTGTCATTGCCGATTTCTCAGTAGAACAGGTTAAAATCCCGACCTGTGGGAACCTGGCAGGTAAGTAACCTGGGTAAGTTTAACTGCCCACCAGCCTGCTTTCTGCTGGGCGAGTTGGGTTAAAATGGCCCCCAAAGTGTTTCCAGCCCTGAGACTTCCCAGAACTCTCCGTACCACTCTGTTGTTACCGCCGAGTCAAGGCGGATACCCCAATGTCTCGGCTGATCAGACTAAGGGTTTTCATAAACTCAGACGATGATCTTGCAGTATATATGTGCTCGTGAGTAGCACACAATTATTCACGGCCATCTTTTGTTTGGTCACTTATTACAAGCTGTTACATAGAATTACATCGAATATACAGCACAGAAACAGGCCATTCAGCCCAACTAGTCTGTGCTAGTGTTTATACTCCATACAAGTCTCCTCTATCTACCTCATCTCAGCCTTTCAGTTCATCTTTCTATTCCCTTTTCTCTCATGTACTCATCTAGTTTCTTTTTGAAAGCATCTAAGCTCTTTGCCTCAACCACTCCCTGTGGTAGGGAGCTAAACCTTCAAACCACTCTTTGACTAAAGATATTTCTCCTCATTTCCCTGTTGGATTTATTAGTACCTATCTTGTATTTATGGTCCCAAGTTTTGCATTCTTCCACAAGTGGAAACATTCTCTCCACATCTATCTTGTCCAATCCATTCATAATTCTATTAGGTCACCTCGAAGTCTTCTCTTTTCTAAAGAAAAAAGCCCCAACCTTTTCAATCTTTCCCAATAGCTGTAATCTCTCAATCTGATACCGTCCTTGTAAATCATTTTTGCACTTTCTCCAGTGCTTCTATGTCCTTTTTATAGTATGAGACCAGAACTGTGCTCAGTGCTCCAGGTGCAGTCTGACCATTGTCCTGTACAAGTTTAACATAACTTCACTACTTTTGAATTCTATCCCTCTAGAAATAAATCCCAGTGCTTTGTTAGAATTTTAATTGCCTTGCGAATGTGACTCTGTTTTTAATGATTGATTCACCTGTATCCCCAGATTTCTTTGCTCTTCTACTCCATTCAGATTCTTATTTTCTAAGGTGGATGTGATGTTTCTATTTTTTTTACCTCACATTTATCTATGTTAAAGTTTATTTGTCACTTAACTGCCCAGTCTGCAATTTTTCTAATGTCTTCTTGTATTATACTGCCTTCTTTGTCAGTGTTAGCTGTACCCCCAAGTTTGGTATCATCCACAAATTTTGATATTGAATTACTTGTTCCTCAGTCCAAATCATTGGCCTTGAAATTGCGGCCTCACTGGGTCCGTATGGAGTGTGTACGGACCCGGGAAGGCATCGCAAAAGCCGGTTTTCGGTGCGCAATGCGCATGCGCTGAAAAGTAGCTTTTCCGATCGGTCAAGTTTTAGCTTGACAGATCTTCCGCATCCCCGGAAGAAGAACATTTGCATGGGCGCGATTGGGCTATTTGCCCATCTCTTGCCCAGCTAATGTCTTTCAAACTCTTGTGCCTGGTAAAAGCAGGCGCATAGCCTACTTTTGCCAGCGTAAGAGTTTTACTACATATAAAAAACATAAAAATAAAATTTAAACCCCTGTCCACTAAGGTGAGTTTATTTTAAATCCTAATTACAGTATTTTAAAAAATAATCTAAAAAAAAAATTTTTTTTCTGACACATTTCATTAACTTTAATTTAAATTAATGTTAAATATGTGAGGTGTTTTTTAAATTTTTTATAATGTGTTTGGGTGTTTGGGGAAAGGTTCTCATTCATAATGGTGAGAACTCCTACTTACAGAGTTCCCATTATTATGAATGAGAATACTGTACCTTTACTGGCTGTCCAGTGCCAAGTGACTCCAGCTTCTCCCTCTGCATCGCGAAGACGTGAACATGTTGCGAAGTGCGGGAAGTGAAGGCCTCAGACCGGATCGCTGGAGTGTGGAGGAGCAACAGGTAGGTGCAGATCTTTTTTCTTATTTACAGGCGAACACCTGTGGGAAGATCAGAACCGGGATTTCAGGCCCAATATGTAAATTATGACTAACAATGGTCCCAGCACTGGTTCTTGTGGAACACGGCTTTTTATCTTTCTCCAATCGGAATAACCATCCGATACCCCGACTCTCTGCTTTCTATTCTTTAGCCAATTTGCTATCCATTCAGCTTTTTGTCCCCTGACTCCACATGCCCTAATCTTTGTCACGAGCCTACCGTGTGGTTCCTTATCGAAGGCCTTTTGAAAATCCATGTATGTGACATCTACTGCATTACCCTTGTCTAGTCTTTTCACTACCCCTTCAAAGAATTCTATCAGGTTACCTGGGCCCCAAGCTCTGGAACTCCCTCCCTAAACCTCTCCGCCACTCTATCTCTCTTTTCTCCTTTAAGACGCTCCTTAAAAACTTCCTCTTTGATCTTCCTCTTTGGTCATCTACTTTAATTTCTTCTTATGTGACTCAGTGTCAAATGTATTTGTTTTGCCTTGTAACACTGCTGTGAAGTGCCTTGAGACGTTTTACTACATTAAAGGCGCTATATAAATACACTCTTCACTCTATACCCTCTGCTATTGCACTTTTATTTATATATATATATAAACGAATGCCTCTGCTATCTCCTCCCAAGTCTCCTTAAGTATGGGTGGGTGCATACCATCCGGGTCTTATCCTCTCTTAGTTTTGTTAGTTTATCAATTCTTTTCTCCCTTTCTATCCCAACTGTATTATTCTTTTCAAACTCATCCTCCAGTGAAGTGTTTATTTTGTTATCTTCTTTAGTAAAAAACTGAAGCAAAGTAGTTATTCAATACTTCTGTCATTTCTCTGTCATTACCTGTGAGTTTATCTTGCTCGTCCTTGAGTGGCACAATCCCTACTTTAATTTTCCTTTTTGTTTTTTATGTGTCTATAGAACACTTTATTAATTCTTTTTATATTCTTCATAAGTTGATTTTGTAATTTCTCGTTACATAAGAACATAAGAAATAGGAGCAAGAGTAGGTCATTTGGCCCTTCGTGCCTGCTCCGCCATTCAATAAGGTCATGGCTGATCTGATCATGGACTCAGCTCCACTTCCCTGCCTGCTCCCCCTAATCCTTTACTCCCTTATCGCTCAAAAATCTGTTTATCTCCGCCTTAAATATATTAAATGACCCAGCCTCCACAGCTCTCTGGGGCAGAGCATTCCATAGATTTACAACCCTCTGAAAGAAGAAATTTCTCCTCATCTCAGTTTTACATGGACGGCCCCTTATTCTAAGACTACAGGCTAGATTTTACACTTTTGTGCATAGTGCCCAAAAATGGGCGTTACTTCCGGCGTGGGTGGTAAAAATGGGTTTTCAGATCGCCGGCTTCTCGCCCATTCTCAAAGCACCTAGTCTCCATTTTTGAAAGTGGGCGTTACCGCGAGCGATATGAAATGGACAATAGCGTTAAATCTCTGACCTTCTGCTGCAAAGTGTTGCCATCCTTAGCAATGGCATGGCAACGCTCGATTCCCATGATTCAGGAGGTCAGGGGTCATCTTGACATGCGCAGGAGGAGAGAGAGGGAGCTGAGAGGGACTGAAAGCATGTGTGGCTGTGGTGTGTGCTTGTTTGGCTGTTGTGGGAGGCACGAGGGAGATTCACCAGCAGCAAAAAGCCTACTAAGCACCAAGAACATAGTTGGTGCCGAGTTTTTGTCCAACAAATAAGATACATGGAAGGGATGGTGGAGGCCCTGGAGCTGGTAGTCAGGAACACTGGTGGCAGAGGGCTCCCAGTGGTCCCGGAATGCTGCACTGCACCCCAAGGTGACGCACCCCCATTGCCAACGACACATGAGAGCCAGCAGCAACATCTTGCTTCTGGCTCGGAGCATGTCCCACCTCGGGACCGTCCTCTCCCATATCTGTCCAAGCAGCGTCCGGCCGCCATCTCCCCCCCCACCCCAATGAAGCATCACCTGAGGAGCTCCTTGGCCAGGTGGCTTGGAGCCAGGAGAGTTTTTACAGAGTTACTGATGATTTCAGACAAATGTTCGGTTTAAATGTTTTTTATTTAACAAAACCTTGTTGCGCATTGACTCAGATTACTACACCGTTACACACTGGTAATTCCTTAACATCAAACGGTATAATTACACTTAACTTCAATCAACTTAAACTTTAACTGTCACCAAGGTGAGGCCCACCATCGATGTATGACCTGCACACCCAGCAGTGTGTCAGCCTTGTAAATAACACCAACGTTCTTTCAGACAAAGCGGTCATTGATGAGCTCCTGACATAAGGATCTTGCAGCCATCATGCCACCACGGGCCCTTTCATGCGGTCTACAGGGGGGCGGGGGCATGGTTTCAGCGTCAGCCTGATTGTCTGTGCCGATGGCAACGTCCACCTCCTCATCCTCCTCTTCCTCTCTGTGGTGAGGTGGACTGTCAGACTCTTCAGGCAATTCTTGTCCCCTCCTGATAGCCAAGTTGTGCACATGGAGCACATCATCACAAATTGAGGTACCTACTCAGGGTGGTATTGGAGCTCGCCTCCTGAGTGGTCCAGGCATCTAAAGCGCTGTTTAAACACTTCAATGGTTTTCTCCACGATATTGCGAGTGACTCTGTGGCTCTCATTGTATCGCCTCTTGGCTTCGGTGTGGGTGTCATGCAGGGGGGTCATCAGCCAGGTGGCGAGGCCATATCCTTTGTCACCAAGCATCCAGCATTGACCTTGTGGTGGATTGTTAAGCAAGTCAGATACAGTGCTCTTATGCAGGATGTGAGCATCATGGACGCTGTCCGGAAATTTAGCATTCACTGCCATAATAATTTGCTGGTGGTCGACAACGAGTTGGACATTCAGGGAGTGGAATTCCTTGCTGTTTCTGCAAACTTCTTCATTCTGAAAAAGTGCCCGCATCGCGATGTGCGTATAGTCTATTGCACCTTGAGGAAGTTTGCAATTCTGGAGAATCTTAGAGCTTTCTCACTCTGTGCCTCCCTGGTCAAGGGAAGTGATATGTCCTTACTATACAGTATAAATGCACACGAGGCCCATATTTAAGAGAAGGTCACTTTGTGACCAGTAACCTTTATTAGCCAGCACTGAAGTGATGAAGGTGGATGGAGTTTCCCCTTTTATACCTGAAAGTCCAGGTTAGGATTGTCTCCCACAAGTTCACTACCTAGTGGTCAATGTTCTCACGGTGTACAACTTAGGTGAGTTTATACATGGGTTACAATAACAGTGGAATACATGACATCACCTCCCCCCCCAAAGTCTTATTGGGATCACAGGTTAAGTCTCTCTGGTGGTTTACGCTCCCTTGTAGAGCGCCTGAGTTGGGGCTCCGGTTGTTGGGCGCTGGCCTGAGTGTCTGCTGTTTGCGGTGTCTCAGGCCTGTCCAGACTGCCCACAGTGACTGGGCTCCCCTCTACTTGATTCCGGTGTTCAGTCACCTGTGGTGGAGTGAATTCTACATGGTGTTCTTCCTCTGCTTCTTCTATGGGAACCTCCTTTTTGTTTGATTCACGTGTTTGCGGCAGATTTGTCCATTGGTAAGCTTAACCACCAGAAACCTATTCCCCTCTTTGGCAATCACAGTGCCTGCAAGCCATTTGGGCCCTGCAGCGTAGTTAAGGACAAAGACAGGGTCATTGACATCAATACATCACGCCCTCGCATTCCCGTCATGGTAGTCACATTGTGACTGGCGCCTGCTCTCAAAAATTTCTTTCATGGTGGGGTGTATAAGGGATAACCTGGTTTTGAGCGTCCTTTTCATTAGCAGCTCTGCGGGTGGAACCCCCGTGAGCGAGTGTGGTCGGGATCTATTGGCCAACAGGAGGCGTGATAAGTGGCTTTGTAGGGAACCCCCTTGGATTCTGAGCATCCCCTGTTTGATTATCTGCACTGCTCGTTCCACCTGGCCGTTTGAGACCGGCTTGAACGATGCCGTTCTGACATGGTTGATACCATTTCCGGCCATGAAGTCTTGCAATTCAATGCTTGTAAAGTACGGGCCATTGTCGCTGACCAAGACGTCCGGTACACCATGGGTGGTGAACATCGCCCGTAGACTTTCTACCATGGCAGAGGATGTGCTTGAATTAAGAATGTCACACTCGATCCACTTGGAGTAGGCGTCTACTATAACCAAAAACATTTTTCCCATGAAAGGACCTGCGTAGTCCACATGGATGCGTGACCATGGCTTGGCGGGCCAGGACCAGGGGCTAAGGGGGGCTTCCCTGGCCGCATTGCCCAGCTGGGCACACGTGTTGCACCTGTGAACACAAAGTTCCAGGTCTGCATCTATCCTTGGCCACCAAACGTGTGACCTGGCAATTGCCTTCATTATGACAATGCCGGGGTGCTCATTGTGGAGTTCTCTGATGAACGCCTTTCTGCCCATCTGGGGCATGACTACTCGGTTTCCCCATAGTAGGCAATCGGCCTGAATCGAGAATTCATCCTTGCGCCTGTGAAATGGTTTAAATTCCTCAGGGCATGCCCCGTACGTGGCTGCCCAGTTCCCATTCAGGACACATTTCTTGATTAAAGAGAGTAGCGGGTCTCTATTTGTCCAGACTTTGATCTGACAGGCTGTCACGGGTGAGCCTTCGCTTTCGAAAGCTTCAACAGCCATGACCATCTCAGCAGCATGCTCGGTTGCCCCCTCGGTGGTGGCTAGTGGGAGCCTGCTGAGTGCATCGGCGCAGTTTTCAGTGCCCGGTTTGTGCCGAATTGTATAGTCATAGGCGGCTAACGTGAGAAACATAGAAACATAGAAAATAGGTGCAGGAGTAGGCCGTTCGGCCCTTCTAGCCTGCACCGCCATTCAATGAGTTCATGGCTGAACATGCAACTTCAGAACCCCATTCCTGCTTTCTCGCCATACCCCTTGATCCCCCTCGTAGTAAGGACTACATCTCACTCCTTTTTGAATTTATTTAGTGAATTGGCCTCAACAACTTTCTGTGGTAGAGAAATTCCACAGGTTCACCACTCTCTGGGTGAAGAAGTTTCACCTCATCTCGGTCCTAAATGGCTTAGCCCTTATCCTTAGACTGTAACCCCTGGTTCTGGACTTCCTCAACATTGGGAACATTCTTCCTGCATCTAACCTGTCTAAACCTGTCAGAATTCTAAACGTTTCTATGAGATCCCCTCTCATTCTTCTGAACTCCAGTGAATACAAGCCCAGTTGATCAAGTCTTTCTTGATATGTCAGTCCCGCCATCCCGGGAATCAGTCTGGTGAACCTTCGCTGCACTCCCTCAATAGCAAGAATGTCCTTCCTCAAGTTGGGAGACCAAAACTGTACACAATACTCCAGGTGTGGCCTCACCAAGGCCCTGTACAACTGTAGTAACACCTCCCTGCCCTTGTACTCAAATCCCCTCGCTATGAAGGCCAACATACCATTTGCTTTCTTAACCGCCTGCTGTACCTGCATGCCAACCTTCAATGACTGATGTACCATGACACCCAGGTCTCGTTGCATCTCTCCTTTTCCTAATCTGTCACCATTCAGATAATAGTCTGTCTCTCTGTTTTTACCACCAAAGTGGATAACCTCACAGTTATCCACATTATACTTCATCTGCCATGCATTTGCCCACTCACCTAACCTTTCCAAGTCACTCTGCAGCCTCATAGCATCCTCCTCGCAGCTCACACTGCCACCCAACTTAGTGTCATCCGCAAATTTGGAGATACTACATTTAATCCCCTCGTCTAAATCATTAATGTACAATGTAAACAGCTGGGGCCCCAGCACAGAACCTTGCGGTACCCCACTAGTCACTGCCTGCCATTCTGAAAAGTACCCATTTACTCCTACTCTTTGCTTCCTGTCTGCCAACCAGTTCTCAATCCACGTCAGCACACTACCCCCAATCCCATGTGCTTTAACTTTTCACATTAATCTCCTGTGTGGGACCTTGTCGAAAGCCTTCTGAAAGTCCAAATACACCACATCAACTGGTTCTCCCTTGTCCACTCTACTGGAAACATCCTCAAAAAATTCCAGAAGATTTGTCAAGCATGATTTCCCTTTCACAAATCCATGCTGACTTGGACCTATCATGTCACCTCTTTCCAAATGCACTGCTATGACATCCTTAATAATTGATTCCATCATTTTACCCACTACCGATGTCAGGCTGACTGGTCTATAATTCCCTGTTTTCTCGCTCCCTCCTTTTTTTAAAAAGTGGGGTTACATTGGCTACCCTCCACTCCATAGGAACTGATCCAGAGTCTATGGAATGTTGGAAAATGACTGTCAATGCATCCGCTATTTCCAAGGCCACCTCCTTAAGTACTCTGGGATGCAGACCATCAGGCCCTGGGGATTTATCGGCCTTCAATCCCATCAATTTCCCCAACACAATTTCCCAACTAATAAGGATTTCCCTCAGTTCCTCCTTCTTACTGACCCCTTTTATATCCGGAAGGTTGTTTGTGTCCTCCTTAGTGAATACCGAACCAATGTACTTGTTCAATTGGTCTGCCATTTCTTTGTTCCCAGTTATGACTTCCCCTGATTCTGACTGCAGGGGACCTACTATTTACTAACCTTTTTCTCTTTACATATCTATAGAAGCTTTTGCAGTCTGTTTTAATGTTCCCTGCAAGCTTCCTGTCGTATTCTATTTTCCTTGCCCTAATCAAACCCTTTGTCCTCCTCTGCTGAGTTCTAAATTTCTCCCAGTCCCCGGGTTCGCTGCTATTTCTGGCCAATTTGTATGCCACTTCCTTGGCTTTAATAGTATCCCTGATTTCCCTTGATGGCCACGGTTGAGCCACCTTCTCTTTTTTATTTTTACGCCAGACAGGGATGTACAATTGTTGTTGTTGTTCATCCATGCGGCCTCTAAATGTCTGCCATTGCCATCCACTGTCAACCCCTTAAGTATCATTCGCCAATCTATCCTAGCCAATTCACGCCTCATACCTTCAAAGTTACTCTTCTTTAAGTTCTGGACCATGGTCTCTGAATTAATTGTTTCATTCTCCATCCTAATGTAGAATTCCACCATATTATGGTCACTCTTCCCCAAGGGGCCTCGCACAACGAGATTGCTAATTAATCCTCTCTCATTACACAACACCCAGTCTAAGATGGCCTCCCCCCTAGTTGGTTCCTCCCCCCTATTGGTCTAGAAAACCATCCCTTATGTACTCCAGGAAATCCTCCTCCACCGTATTGCTTCCAGTTTGGTTAGCCCAATCTATATGCATATTAAAGTCACCCATGATAACTGCTGCACCTTTATTGCATGCACCCCTAACTTCCTGTTTGATGCCCTTCTCAACATCACTACTACTGTTTGGAGGTCTGTACACAACTCCCACTAGTGTTTTCTGCCCTTTGGTATTCCGTAGCTCCACCAATACGATTCCACATCATCCAAGCGAATGTCTGTCCTTACAATTGTATTAATTTCCTCCTGAACCAGCAACACCACCCCGCCTCCTTTTCCTTTCTGTCTATCCTTCCTAAATGTTGAATACCCTTGGATGTTGAGTTCCCAGCCTTGGTCACCCTGGAGCCATGTTTCCGTGATGCCAACCACATCGTATCCGTTAACTGCTATCTGCACAGTTAATTCGTCCACCTTATTCCGAATACTCCTCGCATTGAGGCACAGAGCCTTCAGGCCTGCCTTTTTAACACACTTTGACCCTTTAGAATTTTGCTGTACAGTGGCCCTTTTTGTTTTTTGCCTTGGGTTTCTCTGCCCTCCACTTTTACTCATCTCCTTTCTGTCTTTTGCTTCTGTCTCCATTTTGTTTCCCTCTGTCTCCCTGCATTGGTTCGCATTCTCCTGCCATATTAGTTTAACTCCTTCCCAACAGCACTAGCAAACACACCTCCTCGGACATTGGTTCCGGTCCTGTCTAGGTGCAGACCGTCCAGTTTGTACTGGTCCCACCTTCCCCAGAACCGGTTCCCATGCCCCAGGAATTTGAATCCCTCCCTGCTGCACCACTGCTCAAGCCACGTATTCATCTGAGTATCCTGTAATTCCTACTCTGACTAGCATGTGGCACTGGTAGCAATCCCGAGATTACTACTTTTGAGGTCCTACTTTTTAATTTAGCTCCTAGCTGCTTAAATTAGTTGCGTAGGACCTCATCCCATTTTTTACCTGTATAGTTAGTACCAATGTGCACCACGACAACTGGCTGTTCACCCTCCCTTTTCAGAATGTCCTGCACCCGCTCCGAGACATCCTTGACCCTTGCACCAGGGAGGCAACATACCATCCTGGAGTCTCGGTTGTGGCTGCAGAAAAGCCTATCTATTCCCCTTACAATCAAATCCCCTATCACTATCGCTCTCCCACTCTTTTTCCTGCCCTCCTGTGCAGCAGAGCCAGCCACGGTGCCATGAACTTGGCTGCTGCTGCCCTCCCCTGATGAGTCATCCCCCTCAACAGTACCCAAAGCAGTGTATCTGTTTTGCAGGGGGATGACCGCAGGGGACCCCTGCACTACCTTCCTTGCACTGCTCTTCCTGTTGGTCTTCCATTCCCTGTCTGGCTGTGGATCCTTTACCTGCGGTAAGACCAACTCGCTACACATGCTAAGCACGTCATTCTCAGCATCGTGGATGCTCCAGAGTGAATCCACCTTCAGCTCCAATTCTGCAACGCGGTCCGTCAGGAGCTGGAGGCGGATACACTTCCCGCACACGTAGTCGTCAGGGACACCGGAAGTGTCTCTGAGTTCCCACATAGTACAGGAGGAGCATATCACGTGTCCGAGCTCTCCTGCCATGACTTAATCCTTAGATACATTTAATTTGGCGACAACAATGTTAACAGGTTACTTACTTATATAAAAAGAAAATGAAAAACTACTTACCAGTCACCAGCCAATCACTTACCCCTTTGGCTATGACATCACCTTTTGATTTCTTTCGACTTCTTTTTTGCTTTCTCTCCCCGCTGAAACTGCACAAGCCAGGCCTTTATAGGCCTCACTCACACTGCTCCCGCCTCTCGCTGACTGCTGCCGCCTCAGGAACACCCGCTGGGCCTTTATAGGCCTCACTCACGCTGCTCCCGGCTCTCGCCGCCTGCCGCCGCCTCTCGACCTCCCGCTGGGCCTTTATAGGCCTCTCCAACTCATGCTACTCCCGGCTGCATTGGCCCACCTCTGTATGCAGGCCGATGCATTTGCATTTATGGCCTTGTTGTCGGCCAAAAGGGACGTTAGGGGTTTGTGATCTGTCTCCAGCTCAAATTTCCTGCCAAACAGGTACTGGTGCATTTTTTTTACTGCATATACACATGCAAGCGCTTCCTTTTCTACCATCCCGTAGCCCCTTTCTGCCTGGGACAGCCTTCTGGAGGCATAAGCTGCCGGCTGTAACTGACCCTTGGCATTAACATGCTGCAACACACACCCGACCCCATAGGACGACGCATCGCACGTTAAAACAAGCTTCTTACATGGGTCACATAGCGTTAACAGATTGTTGGAGCATAACAAATTGTGTGCTCTATCAAATGCCCTTTCCTGGCTGTCCCCCCAGACCCATTCGCGACCTTTGCATAGGAGCACCTGTAGCAGCTCTAACAGCGTGCTCAATTTGGGAAGAAAGTTACCAAAATAGTTCAGGATCTCCAGGAACGAACGCAGCTCCGTCGTGTTACGGGGTCTGGGAGCTCTCTGGATCGCTTCCTTTTTGGATGCAGTAGGTCTGATCCTGTCTGCTGCTACCCTCCTCCCCAGGAATTCTACCTCTGGAGCTAAGAAGAAGCACTTCGCCTTTTTCAGTCGCAGCCCTACCCGGTCCAGTCTGCGTAGCACCTCTTCCAGGTTGTAGAGGTGTTCTTCAGTATCGCACATGAGGATGAGGATGTCATCTTGAAAAACCACTGTCCTTGGAATCGACTTGAGGACGCTTTCCATATTTCGTTGATAGATCGCGGCGGCCGAACGCAACCCGAACGGACATCTGTTATACTCAAACAACCCCTTGTGTGTCGTGATGGTGGTCAACTTCTTCGACTCACTTGCCAGCTCCTGGGTCATGTAAGCTGAGGTCAGGCCCAATTTTGAAAAAGGTTTGTCACCGGATAGCGTCGCAAAGAGGTCCTCCGCTCTCAGTAGCGGGTACTGGTCTTGGAGTCACACCCGATTGATGGTGGCCTTGTAATCACCACAGATCCTGACCGACCCATCCGCCTTGAGCACCGGCACAATCCGGATCGCCCAGTCACTGAATTCGACTGGCGAGATGATGCCTTCCCTCCGCAGGTGGTCCAATTCGCCTTCTATCTTTTCCCGCATCACGTACGGCACTGCTCTGACCTTGTGGTGTACTCGCCTGGCATCCGGGTTTATGTGAATCACTACCTTGGTCCCCATGAAGGTGCCAATGCCGGGTTGAAATAATGAGTCAAATTTGTCCAGGACCTGTGAGCATGATATTCGCTTCACAGAAGAAATTACATTGACATCGCCCCATTTCCAATTCATGACAGCCAGCCAACTCCTCCCTAGTAGTGCGGGACCATTCCCCGGGACAATCCAGAGTCTTTGTGGGTCACGACTACCGTGGCGCTGCCTAGCACCGGAATGATCTCCTTTGTATATGTCCGTAGCTGTGCGTCAATCGGCAATAACTTTGGCCTCCTGACCTTGGACACCCACAACTTGTCGAACTGTTTGTTACTCATCAGGGACTGGCTGGCCTCCGTGTCTAGCTCCATTGATACTGGGATGCCATTGAGGACTACTTTCATCATTATTGGTGGCGTCCTGATGTATGAACTGTATATGTGCTCCACATGAACTCGCTGAACTTCAGCTTTCAGCGATTTCCCCCAGTGTTCATTTGGCCTTGTAGGGCTTACATCGGGCCCATCCTCCTCGTACATCAAACTGGCTGCAGGCTTCCTGCTCATAAGCGCCAAGTGACCGCTGATGTTGCAGTTTCTGCAGGTATATTGCTGATACCTGCAAGCTTTGGCTGGGTGTTTGCCTCCACACCTCCAACGTGAGCCGTTGTTGGAAACAAAAGGTCCATTACCAGTCGATCGTCTCTGACTGTCTCTGTAACTGTCCTTAAGCGCACCATTGACAGGTGTTGATTTCTCCATTACTGGCCGCATTGTCCCATGCGATGGCATGAATCACCGTTCAGCTAGCCATTGTCTCTGTTGAATTCCCCCTCTGGGTTCGACTACATGCTCGGGCATGTCTGATTGCCCCTGTCTGCCTGGAGAACTGTGTGCCGCGTTAACAATGTTGACTCCCTGTCCATTTGCTGCATTTAAGCCAAGATTTTTGTCAAACATCATTCTGGTCTTTTCCTCCCCTGATGTCTGGGCCATCAAAGCCGCTGTTTCCAGGGTCAAGCCTTTGGTCTCAATCAGTTTCTTGAAAACCCCAGCGTGCCCTATGCCCTCAATAAAAAAAGTCTCGCAGCATCTCCGCTCTGCATGCGTCTGGGAACTTACATAGGCTCGCCAGTCGCCGGAGGTCTGCCACGAAGTCTGGAACACTTTGCCCTTCTCGCCGCCGGTGCGTGTAAAACCGGTGTCTCGCCATGTGCATGCTGCTCGCCGGTTTAAAGTGTTCCCTGATCAACTTACTGAGCTCTTCAAAAGTCTTGCCCGCCAGCTTCTCTGGCGCTAGAAGGTCCTTCATCAGGGAGTACGTCCTGGATCCACAAGCCGTCAGGAGATGAGCCCTGCATTTGTCAGCCGAATCCTGTCCCAGCCATTCCTTAGTGACGAAACTTTGCTGTAGTCTCTCAATAAAATCGTCCCAATCATCACCAACACAGTACCTCTCGTCTGTGCTGCTAGTGGCCATGCTCGCATGGTTTAAATCCCAGTTTCTCGTCGCCAATGATATGTCTTTACTATACAGTATAAATGCACACGAGGCCCATACTTGAGAGAAGGTGGTCACTCTGTGACCAGTAACCTTTATTAGCCAGCACTGAAGTGATGAAGGTGGGTGGAGCTTCCCCTTTTATACCTGAAAGTCCAGGTTAGGAGTGTCTCCCACAAGTTCACCACCTAGTGATAGAAAATAGGTGCAGGAGCAGGCCATTCAGCCCTTCTAGCCTGCACCGCCATTCAATGAGTTCATGGCTGAACATGGTTCTCACGGTGTACAACTTAGGTCAGTTTATACATGGGTTTCAATGACAGTGGAATACATGACAGGAAGCTGATCAAGTCCGTCCTGCGTGCATACAGGGCTTCAGTGACCTGTCTAATGCAGCAATGTGTGGCATGCTGAGACAGACCACAAATGTCACCAGCTGAGGCCTGAAAAGAACCCGATGCGTAGAACGACAATGCCGTGGTGACTTTGACCTCGACGGAGAGTGCAGTACTGCTGGTGCTGGGATGGCTGTAGATCTCCCCTTATAAGCTGGCATTCCTCAGTGATAACCTCTTTGTGGAAGCAGGTGATGTCGGGCAAGTCGAGGTAAGGCTGCTTGTCCCTGCACTTGCCGGGGGTGTAACGTCTGGTCCTCCTCATCAGTCTGGCACATCTTACATTGGGCAGGTAATGCTGTGGAGCATACCTTCGGCCATCTCGAGTCTGCAGCATGTAATTATTCATCAAGAGAGGGTGAGAAAGGACAGGCCCCCTTGCAATAGCCCTTTGTTTTCCACCGATTGGTCACAAAGAATAAATGTCACGACGAAGACACCTATTAAATTCCAATCGGTCACAGCATGGTCAAGGTGTTTGTACACATGTTCACATCACCTCCAAAGACCTCCAGAGTACATCCGATCTCCACCGAAATTGAAGCAAAGCAGCCTTTTAAAGGACGCGACAGGTGATGTAGAACATGGCGTCCATAATGCTGTGATTAGTTCTGGTTAGTTCCGCTTTTTCCGGGTGGTTTTTTGACGAGTGATATTGTGTGCGATATGTGTGCGAGGTGGTGAAAGTGACGCTGGGCGATCTCGTAGCCGTTAGTTTCGGCAAATGTGATCTTTACGACAAAAAAAAGTGGGCAGGCGGTATTATTGAATCTAAGCGTTAATTCTGTGTGGAATCTAAGGCTGGGCGATATTATGCGCGTTGATTTCGCCCATTCTGATGATTCCGCCCAAAAAAAGTGGGCGGGTGGTATTATTTTTCCCGGCGTTACGCAATGGGGAAAGGAACACTTGGCGATAAGTTTCCGAAAAATGCCCGTTAGTTTCCATTTTGTGGCTAAATGGGCGATATATGGGCGTTATACGTCATTTCAGCGGTAAAATGGACGTTAGGTGGGTGTTAAGCATGCAAAAAAAGTGGAAAATCTAGTCCCAAGTCCCCTCGTTTTAGTTTCCCCATAAGTGGCAATATCCTCTCTGCATCCACCTTGTCGAGCCCCCTCTATATCTTATATGTTTCAGTAAGAACACCTCTCATTCTTCTGAACTCCAGTGAGTATAGGCCCAACCTACTCAACCTATATTCATAACTCCAACCCCTCATTTCTGGAATCAACCTAGTGAACCTTCTCTGAACAGCCTCCTTTGCAAGTATATCCTTCCTTAAATACGGAGACCAAAACTGCACGCAGTACTCTAGGTGTGGCCTCATCAGTACCCTGTACAGTTGTAGCAGGAATTCTCTGCTTTTATACTCTATCCCCCTTGCAATAAAGGCAAACATTCCATTTGCCTTCCTAATTACTTGCTGTACCTGCTTACTAACTTTTTGTGTTTCATGCACAAGGACCCCCAGGTCTCTCTGTACTGCAGCATTTTGCAATTTTTCTCCATTTAAATTATAATTTGCTTTTCTATTTTTTCTGACAAAGTGGATAACTTCACATTTTCCCACATTATACTCCATCCACCAAATTTTTGCACACTCACTTAGTCTGTCTATATCCTTTGCAGATTTTGTGTGTCCTCCTCACAATTTGCTTTCCCACCCATCTTTGTGCTTCGTGAGTGTTATGTATTTATGTTTGGGGTCACCAGACACCAGGGGGGCGCCACTGTCGGAGGTCATCGGGCTGTACGCCCCCGTGCACAGTCACTGGTATATAAGCGCGGGTACCATGTCACCCGGGTTACTTTGGGCGCGAATAAAGTTGGATCAGGTTTACACCTGAGGCAGTTTACAGTAACAAGTCTTTTGAGTCTTTACATTCATGACGAGGTAACTTAAGAACCTTCACATGTACAATGGGCACTATTGGAATTCTGGAGAGATTCGCGGATTGCGAGGATTGGGCGGATTTTATCGACCGCCTGGATCAGTATTTTGTGGTCAACAAAATGGAGGGAGAGGCTGACGCAGTTCAGCGCAGGGCAGTTTTCCTCACCGTTTGTGGTCCAAAAATTTATGGCTTCATGAAGAATCTTCTTTCGCCTTTACGTCCAACGAACAAAGAATATGGGGATTTGTGTGCTTTGGTGCATGACCATCTTAAACCAAAAGAGGGGATCATCATCTCACACTATTGCTTCTACACGCATGTTCATGCCGAGGGCCAGGATGTGTTGGGATTCGTTGCTGACCTGTGACGTCTTGCTGAGCCGTGTAAGTTTGGGAACGTGTTGGAAGACATGCTGCGAGATTTCTTTGTGATTAGGCATCAACCATGATGTGATTCTTCAGAAGTTATTGGCCAAAGAGAAGTTGGATTTGAGCAAGGCCATCACGACTGCCCAGGCATGCATGACGACTGATGATAATTTGAGGCAGATATCATCGAAGTGTCGGAGCTCCACAGCAAGTACTGTAAACAAGATTGTGTCGTCATCTGGCAGAGCTGCTTATGGCAGGGCCTACTCGACTGCTTACGTGAAACCTGCAGCTGCTCAAAGTCCACCAACTGGTATGAATCCGATTTCGCCCTGTTGATGTTATAGGGGCAATCATCAGCCTCATCAGTGTCGGTTTAAACAGTACTCCTGTAATGGCTGTTCGAAAGTGGGGCATCTTCAGAGAATGTGCCCACAACTGAGCGAGCGTGCTGCCACTCATCACATTGCTGATGATGACCAGTCCAGTGCTGGCCCTGATACACAACCAGAGGAGGCAGTGTATGGTCTGTATTCGTTCTTGGGAAGGAGCCAGCTGATAATCGTTAATGTGAAGCTGAATGGCGTGCCTGTATCAATGGAGCTGGACACGGGTGCGAGTCAGTCAATAATGAGTCAAAGGAGCTGTGAGACTCTGAGGAAGTGAAGCCTAAGCCGAGTCCAGTCAATGCCAAGTTGCTTACTTACACTAAGGAACTCATACCGGTGATTGGCAGTGCAGTAGTCAAGGTGTCATATGATGATGTGGTTCATGATCTACCATTATGGATCATCTCAGATAATGGTCCAACGCTATTCGGCAGAAATTGGCTCGAGAAAATCAAGTGGTATTGGAATGATATCAAAGCGTTGTCATCGGTGGATGACACTTTGTGCGCTCAAGTGTTGAAGAAGTTTCCTTCTTTGTTTGAACCAGGCATTAGTAATTTTACTGGAGCCAAGGTGCAGATTCACCTGGATTTTGATGCAAGGCCTGTCTATCGTAAAGCTCGGTCTGTTGTCTACAAGATGAGGGAGAAGGTTGAAATTGAGCTTGACAGACTCCAACGTGAAAGGTTTATGTCACCGGTCAAGTTTAACGAATGGGCCAGTCCTATTGTTCCTGTGTTGAAGAGTGATGGCACTGTCAGGATTTGTGGAGACTACAAGGTTACGATTAACCGATTTTCGAAACAGGATCTGTACCCGTTACCGAAGGCTGATGACCTGTTCGCCATGTTAGCTGGTGGAAAATCATTCACTAAACTAGATCTGATGCGGCCGATATGACACAGGAGCTTGGCAACAATTCGAAGAAACTCACCTGCATCAACACCCATAAAGGACTGTTTGTCTGCAAGAGGTGTCCTTTTGGGATTTGTTCGGCTGCAGCCATATTTCAGAGGAATATGGAGAGTTTACTGAAGTCCGTTCCTAGAACTGTCATGTTTCAAGATGACATTCTGGTCACAGGTCGCAACACTACTGAACATCTGAACAATCTTGAAGAAGTCCTACATCGTCTGGACAAAGTGGGACTCAGGCTGAAACGTTCGAAGTGTGTCTTCATGGCAACTGAAGTTGAATTCCTGGGGAGGAAGATTGCAGCTGATAGCATCAGGCCTACTGATTCGAAAACTACAGCCATCAAAAATGCACCCAGGTCTCAGAATGTGACGGAGCTGCGTTCATTCCTTGGGCTACTCAACTACTTTGGTCATTTCTTACCCTGATTGAGCACTTTGTTAGAGCCGCTGCACATGCTACTCAGAAAAGACGACAACTGGGCCTGGGGTGTGTCTCAAGATAGAGCCTTTGAGAAAGCTAAGAATCTGCTCTGTTCAAACAAGTTGCTTGTTCACTATGATCCATGTCAGCGTCTTGTATTGGCCTGTGATGCTTCATCACATGGGCTTGGCTGTGTACTCCAACAAGCAAATGAGTCGGGTAAGCTACAACCTGTTGCATATGCTTCGAGAAGTTTGTCAAAGGTGGAAAGAGCTTACAGCATGGTAGAAAAATAAGCTTTGGCTTGTGTATATGGGGTCAAAAAGATGCATCAGTACCTGTTGGTCTTCGTTTTGAACTCGAAACGGATCACAAGCCACTCATTTCATTGTTTTTGGAAAACAAAGGTATTAATACCAATGCATTGTCCCGTATCTAGAGATGGGCGTTGACATTGTCTGCCTATGATTATGTTGGTCCATGCAGCAGGGCAGTTCTCCAGTCACCTTGGTTAATCCTTTCCACTGGATAAAGACCTAGCTCTGTCAAGCCCGTGTGGTGGCTGATGTGCAACGGTCACCACACGTTAAAAACGTGTGGTTTTTACCCCCTCAACTGGAGTTCAGGACTGGAACATTAGGTCCTTCATTAAAACATCTGTGAACTCTTGTGGAAGCAAGTCATCCTCGTTCGAGGGATCGCCTATGAGGATGATGATTATGTTATTCGTCATAGACCTGGCACTGAGAATTGTGCCAATGCACTGAGCCGTCTGTCATTGCCCACACCTGAGGTAGAGATGCCTCAACCTGCAGATCTACTGTTAGTAATGGATGCTTTGAGAGTGAAGAAACTCCTGTCACTGCTCAACAAGTTAGGATCTGGACCAGCCATGACCCCATTTTATCGGTTGTGAAACGTTGTGTCCTCAGTGGTGATTGGTCTGCAATACCTATGGAAATGTGTGATGAGAGCAAACCTTACAACCGTCGCAAAGATGACCTGTCCATTCAGTCAGATTGTTTACTGTGGGGTAATCTTGTTGTTATGCCTAAGAAGTGTAGAGAAAAATTTGTACGTGATCTACATAGCACTCATCCTGGTATTGTCGTGATGAAAGCCATTACTAGGGCTCATGTATGGTGACCTGGAATTGACTCTAATCTGGAATCATGTGTGCATCAGTGCAATGCTTGCATGCAGCTAAGTAAAGTACCAGCGGAATCGCCGCTGAGTCTTTGGTCGTGGCCATCTAAACCAGGAAACCAGGGTTGAGGATCCGCATCGATTTTGCTGGCCCTTTCCTGGGAAAGATGTTTTTTGTTGTGGTGGATGCATATTCAAAGTGGATAGAGTGTATTATTATGTCATCCAGTACGTCTACAGCTATTGAGAGCCTTTGTGTCATGTTTGCTACTCATGGTTTGCCTGACATTGTTGTGAGCGACAACGGATCTTGCTTCACAAGTCTGGAGTTTCAAGAGTTCATGAAACTCAATGGTATTAAACATGTGAGGTCAGCCCCATTCAAACCTGCTTCTAATGCGTGCTGTTCAAATGATCAAGCAGAGTATGAAACGTGTAACTCAGGGTTCACTGCAGACTTGCTTGTCCTCATGCGCTTACTGGCGTCTCCCCTGCTGAACTACTGATGAAGAAAAGTCTCAAGACCAAGCTCTCTCTTGTTCATCCCAATTTGAATGATCGTCAAAGTCAGCAAGGGTATCATGATCATGCTGCTGTGTCACGTGACATCTCTGTCAACGATTCGGTTTATGTACTGAACTATGGTCAAGGTCCAAAGTGGATCGCCGGTACTGTTACAGCCAGAGTGTTTATTGTCATGCTCAAGAATGGGCAAACATGCAGGAAACATGTTGATCAGATAAAACTGCTGCACACGGATGAACTGGAACCGCTTGAGGAAGATGCAGTCAGTGACCAACTTTCATTCATCAGAGGACTTTGCTGTCATTATTGAAATTGGAACTCCAGTCTCTGCTGTGGTCATTACCACTCCCATCAGATTGGTTACTCAGTCTTCAGTCACAACTGACTCAGAACGCTGAACTGAGACGATCAACTCGTGAGCGGAAAGTCCCAGACCATCTTAATTTGTTAAAAGACTGATAATAAGATCTTGAAAGGGGATGTTGTTATGTATTTATGCTTGCGGTCACCAGACACCGGGGCGCCACTGTCGGAGGTTATCGGGCTGTACGCGTGCGCAGCCACTGGTATATAAGCGCGGGTACCATGTCACGTGGGTTAATTTGGGTGCGAATAAAGTTAGATCAGGTTTACATCTGAGGCAGTTTACAGTAACAAGTCTTTTGAGCCATTACATTCATTACAGTGAGGAAGCCATTCAGGAGGATCTTTAATTATCTACCTGGAGTATCAGAACTCAGGGTTATAATTAACTAGAAAATTCTGCTACTACAGCAAATAACTACAGCATTGATGCTTGAAACATGCCTTCCCCAGGTGAGTTAAACAATGTCCCAACTGCACACAGCTCATTATATTGTTGCAAAACAGCAGGAAATGTCAGCAAATTAGTTCAAGGCAACACTGTCAAGGGATAAAGCGTCAATCACGTTAAAACTTATGTTTTCTTTGCAGTGGAATAACTTTACAGTGATTGTCTCACAATTGATAACTGGCACTACCCCATGCCCAACACAACGTGTGCTGTATGTAAATATAAGTTCACGTGTACAAACTGATCTTTCCTTTCTACCCCCTCGGCCTCTTCCTCTCCTTTACCTCCACCTATGGAGAAGGGTAGAGTTTATTGAAGTCTCCTAATGACAAGTGCCATTTAGGGGAAGATTGGGTAGCAAAACAGACAGGGAAAAGTTGGATGGACTTAACTTCTTTTTTCATATGGTAGTAGCAAACATCGGATGAACTTATAAAACAATTAGTTGAGCCAATAATTTGTTTAACATGAAACATTTGGGTTTGTAGTTTTGACAAAAACTTTTTTTGAGCAGAAATGCTAAAAAGAAAATTATAGAAAGAAAGATTTGTATTTATACACTGCCTCGGAACGTCCCAAAGCGCTTTACAACCAATGAAGTGCTTTTGAAGTGCAGTCACTTGTAATATAGCAAAACGCAGTGGACAATTTGCGCACAGCAAGCTCCCACAAACAGCAATGACATAAATGATTAATTAATCTGTTGTAGTGATCTTGGTGGAGGGATAAATATTGACCAGGACACTGGGAGAACTCCCCTGCTCTTCAAAATAGAGCCATGGGATCTTTTACATCCAGCTGAGGAAGCAGACGGGTCCTCAGGTGACACCCCTCATCGTGTGGATTGTGGGAGCCCATAAAATCCTCCCGCCACATAGGGCTAACTACCCTACCGGCTGGTGTAAAGGTGGTTAAGCCATAGAAGGAGCTTTCAAGTCGCAGCCTGCCAGACTGCTAATCAGCCTGTGAATCCTTCCACTATTGTCAGCTGTGGCTCGGTGGGTAACATACTCGCCTCTGAGTCAAAAAGTTGTGGGTTCAAGTCCGACTCCAGGGTCTTGACCACATAAATCTAGGCTTACACTCCAGTGCAATGCTGAGGGAGCGCCGCACTGTTGGAGGTGCCGTCTTTCGGATGAGACGTTAAACCTTGGCTCCGTCTGCTCTTTCAAGTGGCCGTAAAGGATCCCATGGCACTATTTTGAAGAAGAGCATGAGAGCTATTGCCACTGTCATGGCCAATATTTATCCCTAAATCAACAGAACAAAACCAGATGATCTGCTCATTATCACATTGCTGTTTCTGGGAGCTTGCTGTGCACATATTGGCTTCCCACATTACAACAGTGACTACACTCCAAAAAGTACTTCATTGGCTGTAAAGCGCTTTGAGATGTCCAATGGTCGTAAAAGGCGCTATATAAATGCAAGTCTTTCCTTTTTATTTTCTTTCACACTGTTCTCCAAGTTGAGAGCGTGAAGATATGAAAACAATGCCCACGCCACCCTGTTAATCAGCTGGTGAATCCTTCCACTTCACGCTGTTCTCCAAGGGAAGTGAGCGACTATCCAAAAACTACACTCAATCTAACACGACTGATATCAGTATTACAGGGTAGGTGAACTATAAGAGGAGAGGACTAAATTACATATAGCAGAGACTGCATGCTTGTAAATCTGCCACGTTTCTTATATTTAGCAAGCAGATGGGACGGAAGAAATATAGCGGCCAGTCCCCTAACTCTCAGCCTCTGTTTGCAGCCCAAAAAATGCCTTTCAGGTGAGTTTACTTTGTGCAGGGATCAATTTAGATTGTTGAGTTCAATGACATTTGGAGACCATACTTGAGGAAATTTTACATCTACTTCAATGTCCTGTGTAAACGGTATAAATAATTCCTTATGAAACTCTATCTCAATGCATTTAAACATCGCTATAGTGAACAAAGAACCAATATAGCAGATTTGTTCGATGCTTTGTAGGAATGATTCAGTGTTAATCAAAGTCGAACTTGTCTGCTCTCGCGAGCAAAAGATTACATGGCACTATTTCATCCTCATAGGCAGTCCCTCAAAATCGAGGAAGACTTGCTTCCACTATTAAAGTGAGTTCTTTGGTGGCTGAACGGTCCAACACGAGAGCCACAGACCCTGTCACAGATGGGACAGACATTTGTCGGGGGAAGGGGGGTGGGACTGATTTGCCGTGCGCTCCTTCTGCTGTCTGCGCCTGACCTCTTCTCGCTCGCAGCGTTGAGATTTGAAGAGCTCAATGCCCTCCCGGATGCACTTTCTCCACCTAGGGTGGTCTTCGGCCAGAGTCTCCCAGGTGTCAGTGGTGATGTTCCCAATAGTTCTGAACAGTCCAATACGGGAATTACAGTCTCTGTCACAGGAGAGGGTGGGTGGGGGGGGGGGGGGTCTGGTTTGCCGCACGCTCCTTCCACTGCCTGCGCTTGTATTCTGCATGCTCTCGGCGACAAGATTTAAGGTGCTCAGTGCCCTCCTGGATGCTCTTCCTCCACTTAGGGCGGTCTTTGGCTAGGGACTCCCAGGTGTCGGTGGGGGTGTTGCACTTTATCAAGGAGGCTTTGAGGGTGTCCTTGAAACATTTCCTCTGCCCACCTGGGGCTTGCTGGCCATGTAGGAGTTCTGAGTAGAGCTCTTGCTTTGGGAGTCTTGTGTCGGGCATGTGGACAATGCGGTCTGCCCAACGGAGCTGGTCGAGTGTGGTCAGTGCTTCGATACTTACAGGATCCACAGCATGCATCGACACTCTTGTATTTCTAATGTTATTGTAAGTTTATATTTCTATTTATATCCAATATATTTTGTAGTATATTTATATCCAATAAACTCCCTGAAGGCTGCATATAACTCAGATATGACAATGTTACTTTGGATGGAATTGTGCTGGGTGACATTAATGCATCAAACACTTAACATGTCTGTGTGAAATTGCCTGCAGTTTTAACAGGCCTTAACCCAGTTACTTTTCAATAGATTCATATCCTCACTAACAGTCTGGACAAAGAAATTTCACACTAATACTTAAAAAAGATTATTGAACAGCACAGTACAATTTCACCCGATCCGTTCGTCAGTGAGTTCAATGTTAAATCTGTTTAATCTTGTGGATTATTTAAATATGTAGATTTGGCACCACAGGGTGCAAATTGCGATTGACGGACGAATAAAAGGTTAGCTGAGTGTTGCTTTAGGTACAGAGGGCTGGAATTTGGTGAGCATTTGCGCCGGGTTTTTCGGCAGTAATTCTTTGTTTTTGGCAGAAAACCACTTGGTGCGAGTTTCATTGAAGTGTTCCACCGGCGGTTTCGAAATACTGCTGGGGAGCAGACCACAGGAAAAAACGCTACCACCCAAGTTTGGACACAGCAGTGACCCGTAGGTGAGGAGAAAAATAACGCCCACGAGAACCCAGCTGGAGTGCGGCGGTAGGTATGAAACCCTGCAAAAAAAGATAAGTTAAAGGTTTTTAAAAAAATTATTTTGCAGCGATTCAGTGGAAAAGGGTCCTGAGAATGTTTTCCGATATTTTTATTTTTTGTTTTATTGAAAAATATTTTTTTGTGTTTTTCACTCCCCTTCCTGGGCTCAACTTGCAGCCTTGGTCAAAATTTGACGCGGCTCGCGTTTTCCGCCAAGAATCTGCGTACAACGCCGATTTATCCCGGCGCGTGGATTTTTTTTCATTTTTTAATTAATTTTCCGCCGGCCTTAATTTAATAATCTTAGTGTTTTTTTGGGCGGTAATCCGGTGATGTCGGTTTTTGATCAATTTCCAGCCCAAAGAAATCTGTACCTGATGGTACAGATTTTAGAAGGTGCACTAAAAAATGCAATTTAACACCAGTTGCAGCAGGCTATCCAATGAGGCATCACATTAATTAATGCAGAGCACAATTATTAAATATACTGAGCATTCATTTAAAGCAGGGGGAGACACCTCTTCAGCTGGTAACACACTCATTTCTCCTCAGCCAGGTTGCCTTTCAGATAGAGGAAAGACAAGGGTTCACTGATTAGGCTAGTGAAGGTCTACTGCAAGTACAGAGCAAAGGGAAGGATAGACTGCTCGAGAATGATGAACTAATCCTCAGAAGGGCCAGCCATTTGGGAGATAGTCACACCAAAGGTGAATGCGGCCTTTCACACCCGCTGATCCCAGCGTGATATTTGGTAGAATATGTCAGACTTGAGTGGATCTAAAGATAAGCCAAAATTATTGTCGTGCATGATAAACACCGACCACAGGTGTGCATGTGGTAACTGGCCCATAGAACCAGGGCAAGGAATGATTTGTACGAATGGGGACCCTTCAAGATCCCATTCATGAGGAGGAAGGGAATATAGGGATAAGGCGACAGGGTGGGAACTAGTAAATAGATTAGGAAGAGCTCGTGTGGCATATTGGCCTGTTCTGTGTTCTCGACTCTATGTAATTCTACAGTATACTGTTGAATCATCCTGTATGAGCCTCATTGTATCTGTGTTCAGTTTCCGTCCATGGGTGGGAGGGACATTAACCCAGGCTTTCTGAGCTTTCCAATGGTCTCCTGGGAGCCATCCTGCTACTTTCATTCCCCTTAACACAAGACGGGCACAGATGATTGGCATAAAATGAAAGCATTGTGGGAACTGCTTGGGAAGTGGGCATTGACCTGTACAATTCCGTGCAGGTGGTCATAGACTAGCTGAACACTGACTTGTAAAACTTCTTTTGGTTATGTAGATCACTGCATCGGGCACATAGCCCGAACTGCAAAATGGGGGTGTGATCAGGGCCCGCCTTAGGGAAAATGGTGCCCTGGGCGAAGTTGTATTTTGCCGTCCTTTCTTCGAGGTTAAGTATATAGTCGTGGTATTAGCGAAAGTTTCAGAAATAAAGCTGTAATCTCAAGATATCATTCATTAAAAAATAACATGATAGCTAAGTGATAAATAAATGAAACATTGCATTAAACACTAAACTAGTAAATAACAATAACAAATAAAAACCTTTGTTCACAGGATATTGTGAGTCACATCATTCCCGATAGGCAGGATGGCCAGCAAAGATAGCCTGTCGTCTCCCATGGTCGATCGCAAATAAGTTTTTATGAGCTTAAACTTCTACAAGCTCTGTTCGCTGCTCGCCACTGATATAGGCATGGTTAACAGCATCCTGAGCGCTATCCATATGTTTAAGAACTTGTTTTGAAACTTGGTTTGCTCTTGAGGAACAGTACTTTTGAGATGGCCAAGTTCGTCGCAGAGGTCGATATCGTTAATTTCAGACCCTTTTGACCACGACGCTCCCCCGACCACGGCACTCACTCCCCCCCCACCCTCCCGCGACCACAGTGCCCCCCCCCCGACCATGGTGCCCTGGGCGGTCACCCACTTGTAAGGCTGGCCCTGGCTGTGATCATTAACCCCCGTCGCTCACGGTAAACCAGCAAACTGATTGAATTTGCAACCAGTTCATGCTGCTGGTCAGTGGTAAATATAATGCGTGTTGGCCTTGGTTAATAAAGTGTGCGTAACCTCCCTGGTGCATCTGAGTGCGGGGATTGGTTGACACCAATGTTCCCATTGGTGCGTGGCCACGCAGCTGCACGAAGCTCCTGGACAGGCTGCTTGCCAGTTTCTCGATGGAAAAACCCCGTTTGCCTGGAAGTTTAAGGGGCTGTGCACCCCAAAAAAAATTGACAGGGAACATTGGCTGACTCTGCAGGTATCTCCAGTGCAAACCTGGAAGAAGCTGGGTGCATAAAAATTGAGGGGTATAGTAACCTTGCCAAACATTGTCAATGCTGTATGGATGATTGATCTTGACTGGAGGCCTTTCTGAAGGAGAACTCTTGTCACTGCCTCTTTGCTAAGCCCCAACCTACTAAAGCACTGCTCCCCGGTCATTCCTGGTGTTTGTGGCTGGGAGAGTAGACCCAGTGGGTAGGATAGTGGCAGGATATCCAATGTTTCAGGTGTGCCTTTCCTCCTCTTGCTGGCTTAGCTCGGCAAAATGCAGTACTAGGGAAACACTGAATGCAATACACTTCCTAACGAGGGGTCGATATGTTGAACTAGCTATGCAGTATATCACCTATTGCTGCTAATGAGAAGTATGCTGTCTCTGCTTAATGCCGATTGTTATGGTTAGTACGTGCGATGCTCGCCTTGCTTGCACTTTTCCCTTCAAGTTAAACCAGCTGAATGCACACGTTAAGCACAGTAGTGCATGGAACCATTCACCCTGAACTGCATATGATCAACTGTCTGGCAGTGTGCATCACTCTCCACTGCTGCTATCAATGCTCAGTAATGGCCAAATAATACAGACTCATCGGCTGTAGTGGTTCTCCGCATTTTCTGCATTTTTTTTGCTTGTAATGTGGGCTATACATTTTCTACATATTTCATGAACGTATGCTGTGTATTCATTGCATCAGTTGTCTGGCAAAAGTTATGATCATCATAGGTAGTCCCTCGAAATCGAGGAAGACTTGCTTCCACTCCAAAAGTGAGTTCTCAGGTGACTGTACAGACCCATACGGGAATTACAGTCTCTGTCACAGGTGGGACAGACAGTTCTTGGAGGAAAGGGGTGGGTGGGGAGTCTGGTTTGCCGCACGCTCTTTCCGCTGCCTGCGCTTGATTTCTGCATGCTCTCGGCAACGAGACCTGAGGTGCTCAGTGCCCTCCCGGATGCTCTTCCTCCACTTAGGGCGGTCTTGGGCCAGGGATTCCCAGGTGTCGGTGGGGATGTTGCACTTTATCAAGGAGGCTTTGAGGGTGTCCTTGAAACGTTTCCTCTGCCCACCTGGGGCTCGCTTGCCATGTAGGAGTTCCGAGTAGAGCGCATGCTTTGGGACTCTTGTGTCCGGCATGCGGACAATGTGGCCCGCCCAACGGAGCTGGTCGAGTGTGGTCAGTGCTTCGATGGTGGGGATGTTGGCCTGATCGAGAACACTGACGTTGGTGCATCTGTCCTCCCAGAGGATCTTGCGGAGGCATCGTTGGTGGTATTTCTCCAGCAATTTGAGGTGTCTACTGTATATGGTCCACGTCTCTGAGCCATACAGGAGGGCGGGAATCACTACAGCCCTGTAGACCATAAGCTTGGTGCCAGATTTGAGTGTCTGGTCTTCGAACACTCTCTCCCTCAGAAGGCCGAAGGCTGCGCTGGCACACTGGAGGCGGTGTTGACGGCCGTCGATGTCTGCCCTTGCTGATAATAGGCTCGCGAGGTATGGAAAGTGGTCCACGTTGTCCAGGGCCACGCCGTGGATCATGATGACTGGGGGGCAGTGTTGTGTGGCGGGGTCAGGTTGGTGGAGGACCTTTGTCTTGCGGATGTTTAATGTAAGGCCCATGCCTTAAAAGAGATGAATACTTGATATGACGGTTGTTTATGTACAGTGAAGAGGTGAGAGTGTGTGTTGGGAGGCATGTGTGTGTGTGAGTGGGGGCGGGGAGGGGCTTGTGTTGCATGTGTGTGTGTGTGACTCAACTTTAGTGTGGAAGCAAGTCATCCTCGACTCCAAGGGACTGCCTAAGAAGAAGAATGCTGCAATGTGAAAGGATGCTGCAAGATAACTACCTGAAATGAGTCTGGGTGGTCTCATTCCAGTTCCTCGTGGGTGGGAGCCCAGCCCACTGTATAGAACTGTCCCTAATTCAGCAATAATTGGTTCTAAATTGGCAATCTCGGTCCGAGGCCACAGGATGATGGCTAGTGGAAATGGAAAATTTCACGCCAGTCATTGTAATCTGAGGCTGGCCACATCAGTAAAGGGAGCTTTCCAGAACACTCTAAAGGGCTACCAATTCTAATCTTGTACCATTTGACATGGGTTCCTGAAATGCAATGCTCCCAAGGGGTGAACACGCAACAAATCAGTTAAACAAGGTGCGGATGATGATTTCTTCTACCGTGAGGTAAGCATACATTGTGCACTGCCCAGAGCTCTCTGCGTTTCAGCTAAAGCTGGTCACTTCATTGTCTGCACAAAGGATTTTGTCCACATATCCTTAACACCGAGGTCAAACAATGAGCATCTACTCATAAACCCTCAGCAAACACAGGTTTCATGTTTCATGCAGACAAGTCTTGCCCTTCAGGGGTGGGGCCAGGAATTGGGAAGCACACAGTCACTCCTGTGTGAGAGCTGGACAGTTTCATCGATAGGATGGGGAACGGTGAGGCCTCGCCTGTCTCCTTATCCAAGCAAAATCAATAAGGCCTCTGACTGCCGGAAAACAGCAGCCACGGGGCGGCGCGGAATGGCCGCCGACTCTCCGTGGAGGGGCCGCCATTTTAGAAATTGTCCTTCCCCAGGAGCGGAAAAGTGGTGTCCGGGACTGCTCTGTCCGTATGCCCGCCGTGGCGTGCATGCGCTGACCCCTTACTATCTGGTGGGGACCCAGCTTTTGTTGTCAGTGCACTCTGTGTGAGATGGTGGCACAGCTGCCCTTAAAGGGAGGGGCACACTGCCGCGGCTGGCATGTTATTTTTTTAGTCGTCCGACTGCCAGGTTGATCCGACAATTATGCCCCTGGGTTCGGCAGGGCTGCCAACTGGCAGCCTGGCTGGATGTTAGGCTGCTGGCCGGGCCGAGACCCTCCCCGTTGGCCCAGTGGACCTGACTAAAATGAATGCAGAGTTCGCAGCGGCCCTCCCCTTTAACTGAAGGGGAGAGACGTTGTGACGCGCCAGCGCGATGACATCATCAACGCGGTGCTGACGACTGACAGTGGCGAACTTCCGACCCGCTAGTGACGCCCACTCCGCTCCACTCCCACTTCCGCCCCCATGATGATCCACTTCCGCCCCACTGGAAAAAAAACCCTGAGGAACTGAATTTCGCCGGATAGGCCGCCGGATCCATTGTGGCGGCCAGAACTCTTCAAAAATGGTACGCCCCGTTTCTGGCGGAGGGCAATTTCTACCCCAATGATTTGAAAAAAAGACTTGCATTTATATGGTGCCTTTCACGACCTCCGGACGCCTCAAAGATCTTTACAGCCAATGAAGCACTTTTGAAGTTTAGTCACTGTTGTAATGTAGGAAACGTGACAGCCAATTTGTGCATAGCAAGCTCCCATGAACAGCAATATGATAATGACCAGATAATCTGTTTTTTTTTTTCAATGATGTTGATTGAGGTACAAATATTGACCAAGACACCAGGGATAACTCCTCTGCTCTTCTTTGAAGTAATGTCAAGGGATCTTTTACGACCACCTGAGCGAGCAGACAGAGTCTCATCTGAAAGACAGCACCTCCCTCAGTAATGTATTGGAGTGTCAGCCTAGATTTTTGTACTCATGTGTCTGGAGTGGGACTTGAACCCACAACCTTCTGATTCAGAGGCAAGAGTGCTACCAAATGGCTGACACTCAGAATGCAAAAGGTACGTGTTGGAGTACAACTCCGAGAAACTACAACATGGAAACAGGCTGTGTCACCATTACTCTCCACGGTAGCAAATAGCCCCAATCACATTTATCTACCCTGTCCCGATAGCCCTACAATTCCTTATCCTTTACCCCTCCCCACACCCCATTCAATCCAAACTTGAAGGTTGACCTAGCTTCTGCCTCCACGACTTGGAAGTGAATTCCACTTCTTGCAACTTGCTGTGTAATTAATATTGACGAGGCAAAGAAATTTCTGGACTAGAATAGAAATTTGCCAGCTCAGGTGACTCTCGATTGTCATTGATGACTAGCCCAGATGCCAAACGTTTAGGGCTAGACTTTCCCGTGAGCCCCTCAATGCCCGATTGCCCGCCCAGAAAAACCGCTAACGTTTATTAAGTAACACTGGTAAAAATTTACACTTTTATGTAAAAACTAATTAAAACTAATCGTCTGGGAGAGAAAATGGGCCTTGTACCTTTATTCTCGGCGATTTTCTCGGTGGTTAAGGGGGAACTAAGTAAAACGGGCGTTTAAAAAAAAAAATTTAGTCCAAGGCTGCGGTTGGGCCTAGGGAGGGGGGAAGACTTTAAAAAAAAATTTCACAAAAAAACAATGACAAGGTAAAAAGCATCCCCAAGACACTTTTACACCTAATCGCTGTTTTAAAATAAAATAAAAATAAAGAACCTTTAACTTACCTTTCTTTGCAGAGTACTTACCTACCGCCCTGTTTAAGCAGCTTTTACAGTCCCTTCGGCGATCTGGACGGACTTCCATTGAGG
The DNA here is from genome assembly GCF_044704955.1 of Pristiophorus japonicus. Lineage (NCBI taxonomy): Eukaryota > Metazoa > Chordata > Chondrichthyes > Pristiophoridae > Pristiophorus > Pristiophorus japonicus. Next base: position 33,414,648 of record NC_091981.1, on the reverse strand, counting down.
CCAAACTTACGCCTGAACGATTTTCTCGGCGGTGCATGTCGGCGGCTTGGTCCCGGCGATACCACTATAAAAATAATGGGGAAACTTTTGCCAGGTGGAAAAATAACTGTACCACTGAGAAAATCGCCGAGAACCCGCCAAAAATGATAGGAAAGTTTAGCCCTTAGGATTTCCACGGAATGGAGCATTGATTTCAAGAAGATGGATCCCTCTAGGGTGGGAGACAATGTTCTCTCTAACTTTTTTTTGGCCCACACGGCAACTTTAATGGGCTGTGTGGACCATTCAAAAGCGGGTTTTCTATTTAACAGCCAGCTCACAGGCTGCGTGGGACATTCAGAGCGCCGCCCAGCCATGCAGCTTAAAGGAAACATTGGTGAGAGCGGAGAAAAATGAAAGGCACCTGTGATCTCTTGAGACACAGTAAACATGCACTTCACAACATTGCTGTCGGATAAGAACTGTGCAAGCACATGGCTTTATAGTTTTTACATCAGTAGTCCATTAAGTGGAGTAGTCCATTAAGTGGAGTAGTCCATTTGATGGCTCTACAACAATACCATTTCCCACAAGCAGATTTCTTCCGCCTCCAATGTTTCCATAATCTAGATTGAAGGAGGAAGTACTTCATATTGAAAATACCTCCTCTTGTTTAAGATTTAAGAATTGCAATTAATAGTTACGACAATGCCTCAATTTTAAAATTCTCATCTTTTTTTTCAAATCCTTCCATGGCCATGGCCTCACTCCTCCCTATCTCTGTCACCTCCTCCAACCCTCCAACCATTTCATTTGCACCTGTAAATCAAATGTAAATCAAGTGCTCCCTGATGAAAGGGGAGCACTAAAACTGACACATTAAACTTTAGACAGTAAATTTGAATCAAATTAAAATTTGGTTGCCGGGGGTGATGATGCACTCCAGTCCCTCTGGCACCCACCTCTTGCGGAGGGCCGCGAACGTACTGGTGGACACCGCGTGCTCCATCTTCAGGGACACCCTGGCTCTGATGTAACCGCGAAAGAGAGGCAGGCAGTTGGGCTGAACGACCCCCTCGACCGCCCGCTGCCTGGACCGGTTGATGGCCACCTTGGCCATGCCCAGGAGCAGTCCTAGAGGGTCCTCCAGCCCTATAACCCTCAGAGATCTCTGCTCTCCTCCAATTCTGTCCTCTTCCGCATCCCTTATTTTAATCGCTCCATCATAGGCAGCCCTTCCTAAACATCTCCGCCTAAACATCTCCGCCTCTACCTTTCTCTCTTCCTTTAAGCCGTTCCTTATAAACTACCTCTTTAACGAAGCTTTTGGTCACCAGTCTTAATATCTACTTATGTGGCCTGGTTTCAGATTTTGTTTGATAAGGCTCCTGTGACGTGCCTTAGGACAATTTACTATGTTAAAGATGCTATATGAAGGCAAGTTGTTGTTTTAATTAAAAAATACAGAGTGTAAGTAAGATTTTTTTTTATTCATTTAATGGATGTGGGCGACGCTGACAAGACCAGCATTTATTGTCCATCCTTAATTGCCATCGAGCAGGTGGTGGTGAGCCACCTTCTTGAACTGCTGCAGTCCATGAGGTGAAGGTACTCCCACAGTGCTGTGAGGGAAGGAGTTCCAGGATTTTGACCCAGCACCGATGAAGGAACGGCGATATATTTCCAAGTCAAAATGGTGTGTGACTTCATCATCACCCTCATCATAGGCAGTCCCTCGGAATCGAGGAAGACTTGCTTCCATTCTTAAAATGGGTCCTTAAGTGACTGAACAGTCCAATACGAGAACCACAGTCCCTGTCACAGGTGGGGCAGACAGTCGTTGAGGGAAAGGGTGGGTGGGACAGGTTTGCCGTACGCTCTTCCGCTGCCTGTGTTTAATTTCTGCATGTTCTCGGCGATGAGAGTCGAGGTGCTCAGCACCCTCACAGATTCATTTCGTCCACTTAGGGCGGTCTTTGGCTAGGGACTTCCAGATGTCAGTGGGGATGTTGCACTTTATCAGGGAGGCTTTGAGGGTGTCCCTATAACGTTTCCTCTGCCCACCTTTGGTTCGTTTGCCATGAAGGAGTTCCGTGTAGAGCGCTTGCTTTGGGAGTCTCGTGTCTGGCATGCGAACGATGTGGCCTGCCCAGTAAAGCTGATCAAATGTGGTCAGTGCTTCAATGCTGGGGATGTTGGCCTGGTCGAGGACGCTAATGTTGGTGCGTCTGTCCTTTCGGGATTTGTAGGATCTTGCGGAGGCATCATTGGTGGTATTTCTTCAGCGACTTGAGGTGTCTTCTGTACATCGTCCATGTCTTTGAGCCATACAGGAGGGCTGGTATTACTGTAGCCCATGAGCTTCATGGCAGTTTTGAGGGCCTGGTCTTCAAACACTCTTTTCCTCAGGCGGCCGAAGGTTGCACTGGCGCACTGGAGGCGGTGTTGACCTAGGTGGTGGAGATCACAGGTTTGGGAGATGCGGTTGATGAAACCTTGGTGAGATGCTGCGGTACATCTTGTAGATGGTACACACTGAAGCCACGGTACGCCAGTGGTGGGGGGAGTGAATGTTTAAGGTGGTGGATGGGGTGCCAATCAAGTGACTGCTTTGTCCTAAATTGTGGCTTTGGGGAGTCAAAAGGTGAGTCACTTGCCACAGAATACCCAACCTCTGACCAATAAGGGAATTAAGGGTTATGGGGAGCGGGCCGGTAAGAAGAGCTGAGTCCACGGCCAGATCAGCCATGATCTTGTTGAATGGTGGAGCAGGCTCGAGGGGCTAGATGGCCTACTCCTGTTCCTAATTCTTATGTTCTTATGTTTTTATGACCTGTTCTTGTAGCCACAGTATATATGTGGCTAGTCCAATTAAGTTTCTGGTCAATGGTGACCTCCAGGATGTTGATGGTGTGGGATTCACTGATGGTAATCTCGTTCCCCTGGTAGAGCCCTGATCTCTACTCCCTTAAGTCCAAGGGATGAAGACTTGAACAGATATGGTGGATAACTGGTTCAGCCATTCACTGCCAAATCTGGCTGGACCAGATAAAGCACTATCGGGTCCTGCTCTCATCTGCCAAAATCGCTCACTATTCCAAAATCATTCTGGAATGTAAAGATAAACCCCGGCTTCTTTTCTCCACTGCTAACCATCTTCTTAAACCCCACTCCGCAGTCTTCACCCTCACCTCTGACAATAAGTTTGAGGAGCTCATGGACTTCTTTGTCTCTGCGATTGAGATCATTCGTTCAGCTGCCTCTGCCTCTAACCTTCCTTCCCCTAGCCCACCGGGCCAAACTTCCTCTAAGGAAGCCCACTGCCCCAGCCCTGATCTCACATCTTTCTCCAGTTTCTCTCTGATCTCCCTTCTTGACCTTCCCAAGCTCATCCTGTCCATGAGACCCACTTCCTGTTTCCTTGAGCGTTTTCCCACCAAACTGCTGACCACCCAACTTCTTTTTCTGGTTCCCATATTAGCTGACATTGTTAACAGTTCTCTCTCCTCAGGTACTGTCCCCCTCTCCCTCAAATCTGCCATCATCGCCCCTCTCCTCAAAAAAAACAACCCTCGACCCCTCCGTCCTTGCAAACTACCGCCCCATCTCCAACCTCCCTTTCCTCTTCAAAGTCCTTGAACGTGTTGTTGCCTCCCAAATCCGTGCCCATCTTTCCCGGAACTCCATGTTTGAATCCCTTCAATCTGGTTTCTGCCCCGCCACAGTACCGAAATGGCTCTCATCAAAGTCACAAATGTCATCCTTTGTGACTGTGACAAAGGCAAACTGTCCCTCCTTATTCTTTTTGACCTGTCTGCAGCCTTTGACACGGTTGACCATTCTATCTTTCTCCAAAGCCTTTCCATTGTCGTCCAGATGGGTGGGACTGCACTTGCCTGGTTCCATTCTTATCTATCTAACTGTAGCCAGAGAATCATCTGCAATGGCTTCTCTTCCCGCCTCCGCATCGTTACTTCTGGTGACCCCAAAGAACTATCCTTAGCCCCCTCCTATTTCTCATCTGCATGTTGCCTCTTGGTGACACTGTCCGAAAACATAGCGTCAGTTTCCACATGTACGCTGGTGACTCCCAGCTCTACCTCACTACCACTTCTCTTGACACCTCCATGGTCTGCAAATTGTCAGACTGCTTGTCCGGCATCCATATCTGGATGAGCAGAAATTTTCTCCAATTGTATATTGGGAAAACCGAAGCCATTGTTTTCAGTCCCCGCCACAAACTCCATCCCTCTCCCCAACTTCTGTCTGAGACTGAACCAGACTGTCCGCAACCTCGGTGTCATATTTGACCCTGAAATGGACTTTCGACCACATATCCGCAGCATGACTAAAATCGTCTATTTCCAACTTCGTAACATTGCCTGTCTCCGCCCTTGCCTCAGCTCATCTGCTGCTGAAGCCCTCATCCATGCCTTGAATTTCCAACACACTCCTGGATGGCCTCCCACATTCTATCCTATGTGAACTAGAAGTGATCCAAAACTTGGCTGCCCATGTCCTAACTCGCACCAAGTCCCGCTCACCCATCATCCCTGTGCTCGCTAATCTACATTGGCTTCTGGTTAAGCAACACCTCGATTACAAAATTCTAATCCTTATTTTCATGGCCTCGCCCCTCTCTATCTTTGTAATCTCCTCCAACCCCACAACCCCCCAATTCTCTAATTCTGTCCTCTTGAGCATCCCTGATTATAATCGCTCAACCATTGGTGGCCGTGCCTTCAGTTGCCTAGGCCCCAAGCTCTGGACCTCGCTGCCTAAGCCTCTCCACCTCTCTACCTCTCTTTCCTCCTTCAAGTCACTCCTTAAAACATACCTCTTTGACTAAGCATTTGGTCACCTGCGCTAATTTCTACTAATGTGGCTCGGTTGCAAATATTTTATCTCATAATATTCCTGTGAAGCGACGTGGGGCGTTTTTCACTATGTTAAAGGCACTATATAAGTACAAGTTGTTGTTGTTGTTGTTGTTGACTGTCAAGAGGAGGTGGCTGGACTCTCTCTTGTTGGAGATAGTCATTGCCCGGCACTTGTGTGGTGCGAATGTTACTTACCACCTATCATCCCAAGCCTGAATGTTGTCCAAGTTTCCTACATTACAACAGTGACTACACTCCAAAAGTACTTCATTGACTGTAAAGCGCCTTGAGACATCTGGTGGTCATGAAAGGTGCTATATAAATCCAAGTCTTTCTTTCTTCCAAGTTTTGCTGCATGTGGGCACGGACTGCATCATTATCTGAGGAGTTGCGAATGGAACTGAACACTGTGCAATCATCAGCGAACATCCCCACTTCTGATCTTATAATGGAGGGAAGGTCATTGGTGAAGCAGCTGGGCTTACGACACTATCCTGAGGAACTCCTGCAGTGATGTCCTAGGGCCGATTAACCTCTAACAACCACAACCATCTTCCTTCGCGCTAGGTATGACTCCAGCCATATGAGGAGTTCAGGTAGTTCCTTTTTTGCCAGGAGTAATTCGCTATTGAGGGCGCTTTACCTTTGAATTTTTGGTCTTTTTAGTCAATACCCATCGACAGGCTCCCACCCCTCTCCTCCTTGATTTAGGCACTTATAAAATGCTTCCTGCCATGAAAGCAACAGACAAACTGAAAGACTTTAGGAAGAAACATAGAAACATAGAACATAGGTGCAGGAGTAGGCCATTCGGCCCTTCGAGCCTGCACCACCATTCAATAAGATCACGGCTGATCATTCACCTCAGTACCCCTTTCCTGCTTTCTCTCCATACCCCTTGATCCCTTTAGCCGTAAGGGCAACATCTAACTCCCTCTTGAATATATCCAATGAACTGGCATCAACAACTCTCTGCGGTAGGGAATTCCACAGGTTAACAACTCTCTGAGTGAAGAAGTTTCTCCTCATCTCAGTCCTAAATGGCTTACCCCTTATCCTTAGACTATGTCCCCGAGTTCTGGATGTCCCCAACATCGGGAACGTTCTTCCTGCATCTAACCTATCCAGTCCCTTCAGAATTTTAGATGTTTCTATGAGATCCCCTCTCATCCTTCTAAACTCCAGTGAATACAGGCCCAGTCGATCCAGTCTCTCCTCATATGTCAGTCCTGCCATCCCGGGAATCAGTCTGGTGAACCTTCGCTGCACTCCCTCAATAGCAAGGACGTCCTGCCTCAGATTAGGAGACTAAAACTGAACACAATATTCCAGGTGAGGCCTCACGAAGACCCTGTACAACTGCAGTAAGACCTCCTGCTCCTATACTCGAATCCCCTAGCTATGAAGGCCAATGTACCATTTGCCTTCTTCATCGCCTGCTGTACCTGCATGCCAACTTTCAATGACTGATGTAACATGACACCCAGGTCTCGTTGCACCTCCCCTTTTCCTAATCTGCCGCCATTCAGATAATATTCTGCCTTCGTGTTTTTGCCACCAAAGTGGATAACCTCACATTTATCCACATTATACTGCATCTGCCAAGCGTTTGCCCACTCACCTAACCTGTCCAATCACCCTGCAGCCTTTTAGCGTCCTCCTCATAGCTCACACCGCCACCCAGCTTAGTGTCATCTGCAAACTTGGAGATATTACACTCAATTCCCTCATCCAAATCATTAATGTGTATTGTAAATAGCTGGGGTCTCAGCACGGAGTCCTGCGGCACCCCACTAGTCACTGTCTGCCATTCTGAAAAGGACTTGTTTATCCCAACTCTCTGCTTCCTGTCTGCCAACCAGTTCTCTATACACGTCAGTACATTACCCCCAATACCACGTGCTTTAATTTTGCATGCTAATCTCTTCTGTGGGACCTTGTCAAAAGCCTTTTCAAAGTCCAAACACACCACATCCACCGGTTCTCCCTTGTCCACTCTACCAGTTACATCCTCAAAAAATTCTAGAAGATTTGTCAAGCAGGATTTCCCTTTCATAAATCCATGCTGACTTGGACCGATCCTGTCACTGCTTTCCAAATGCGCTGCTATTTCATCTTTAATAATTGATTCCAACATTTTTCCCACTACCGATGTTAGGCGAGCTGGTCTATAATTCCCCGTTTTCTCTCTCCCTCCTTTTTTAAAAAATGGTGTTACATTAGCTACCCTCCAGTCCATAGGAACTGATCCAGAGTCGATAGATTGTGGGAAAATGATCACCAATGCATCCACTATTTCTAGGGCCACTTCCTTAAGTACTCTGGGATGCAGACTATCAGGCTCCGAGGATTTATCGGCCTTCAATCCCATCAATTTCCCGAACACTATTTTCTGACTAATAAGGATTTCCTTCTGTTCCTCCTTCTCGTTAGACCCTAGATCCCCTCGTATTTACGGAAGGTTATTTGTGTCTTTCTTCGTGAAGACAGAACCAAAGTATTTGTTCAATTGATCTGCCATTTCTTTGTTTCCCATTATAAATTCACCTGATTCTGACTGCAAGGGACCTACGTTTGTCTTCACTAATCTTTTTCTCTTCACATATCTATGGAAGCTTTTGCAGTCAGTTTTTATGTTCCCAGCAAGCTTCCTCTCATACTCTATTTACCCCCTCCTAATTAAACCCTTTGTCCTTCTCTGCTGAATTCTAAATTTCTCCCAGTCCTCAGGTTTGCTGCTTTTTCTGGCCAATTTATATGCCTCTTCCTTGGATTTAACACGATCCCTAATTTCCCTTGTTTGCCACAGTTGAGCCACCTTCCCCATTTCATTTTTACTCCAGACAGGAATGTACAATTGTTGAAGTTCATACATGTGATCTTTAAATGTCTGCCATTGCCTCTCCACCGTCAACCCTTTAAGTATCATTCGCCAGTCTACCCTAGCCAATTCACATCTCATACCATCGACGTTACCTTTCATTCAGTTCAGGACCCTAGTCTCTGAATTAACTGTGTCACTCTCCATCTTCATAAAGAATTCTACCATATTATGGTCACTCTTCCCCAAGAGGCCTCGCACAACAAGATTGCTAATTAGTCCTTTCTCATTACACATCACCCAGTCTAGGATGGCCAGCCCTCTCGTTGGTTCCTCGACATATTGGTCTAGAAACCATCTCTAATACACTCCAGGAAATCCTCCTCCACCGTATTGCTACCAGTTTGGTTTGCCCAATCTATATGTAGATTAAAGTCGCCCATGATAACTGCTGCACCTTTATTGCACATATCCCTAATTTCTTGTTTGATGCTGTCCCCAACCTCACCACTACTGTTTGGTGGTCTGTACACAACTCCCAATAGCGTTTGCTGCCCTTTGATATTCCGCATCTCCACCCATACAGATTCCACATCATCCAAGCTAATGTCCTTCCTTACTATTGCGTTAATTTCCTCTTTAACCAGCAACGCTACCCCACCTCCTTTTTCTTTATGTCGATCCTTCCTGACTGTTGAAGACCCCTGGATGTTGAGTTCCCAGCCTTAGTCAACCTGGAGCCATGTCTCCGTAATCCCAATTATATCATATTCGTTAATGGCTGCCTGCACAGTTAATTCATCCACCTTATTACGAATACTCCTCGCATTGAGGCACGGAGCCTTCAGGCTTGTCTTTTTAACACAATTTGTCCCTTTAGAATTTTGCTGTAATATGGCCCTTTTTGATTTTTGCCTTGGGTTTCTCTGCCCTCCACTTTTACTTTTCTTCTTTCTATCGTTTGCTGGTTTGTGCTGTTAACACATGTATGATGGGAACAGGCAGCCCACCCTTTCATTAACACTGTAACAAATGATGACAGTAACTCCTCCCGTTGTGCTGGAGTGTCCTCCCAAACCACAGTTTGTAAGTGTATCCATCAATGACAGAAACTCATTGCCTCAATATCTGGCGTGATGAGCCATTCTAGTGGTGGGGAGGAACAGATTTCTAACTCTGGTCTGTTGGTCTAAATGGGGCAGTGAAATAACGGTGCAGCACTTACCACCCCTTCTCCGCCCGTGCCTTGCCCGCTGCTATCCTGAAGGGAAGCCTACCGCTGGGTGACCAGAATGCCCACCTGTGAGGTTGGCTCTTTTAATACACTCCTCGGGCTCCTATGCCATTAGCCATTTTGGGAGGCAACTGTGTGGATCACCATGCAGCACCCCCCCACTCTTCCTCACTTCAGTTATACAACTGAAGAGGACCAAAAAAATAGGTAGGTATGTTTTTGTGTGGTTGGAGGAAGGATGAGAGATTCATTTGGCCTCAAAGTAATCTGGGCCTCTGCTACTCCAGGCCAATATTTATCCTTCAACCTTAAAAAAAAAACAGATTATCTGGTCAGCGCTGAATGTGGGATCTTGCTGTGCGCAAATTGGCTGCCACGTTTCCTACATTACAGCAGTTACTACACTTTAAGGACAGAACTGGCTGTAACACCCTTTGGGATGTCCTGAGGTTGTGAAAGTGTTATAATAATACAAGTTCTTCTTCTTCTGCATGGCGAGGCCTGTTTGGAGCAAGCTGGTTCTATTTAAATGAAGCTCCAGTGCACAAGCAGCTCGGATTGACAACCCGAAAGTTTATGGGGGAGAAATTCTCCAGCGCCCTGATTGGGGGCGGTAAACAGCTCGGGGTGGGACTTCCTGCGGCCAGCGTGGAAATCCCACCCCGGTCGCGAAATTGCGGTTACTGCCCCGCACAGAAAGTGGAGTGCAATCTCGCACGCGTAGCGCTGACGTGGTTCAACGCTCCTCCCCCTTTGCTTAAAGGGGAGGGCCGCTGCACAATCTGCACGGCCTCCGATGGCCTCCACTAGGTCACCAGGGCAGCACGTTGCCAAGGCCGCAGCACGGCACCCAAAACGGAGTACATTAGTACTGAGGATTGAATGCGTTTTACTGTTGCGCACCCAGCAGCAATATTTCTCAAAGTCAATGTGCCATCTTGTGGATTGGGACACCTGCAAGCTTTGGTCACATCTTTCCTCCCCCACCCACTCCCCGTTTCCCCCCCTCCTGCAGATTCATGTTGGGTGAAGGCTCCACCAGTGCCAGCTGCCCTTTGGAACCTGATTGAAATAGTATCATTCTTCGCGTGTGCCTGGTCAGTTGGGTGCCAGCAAACTATTCAACTGTAAGGGCATCACGGCCGTGCCTCATTTTCACCTGACTTCCAACAGGTGTCACTATAGAACACTGGGAGTTTGATGCCGTCCGATTTATTTATTCCTCCACCCTTCTTTCTATCTAGCCCAGGGGTACTGAGTCCTGTTCTGGAATCCCTAATGCCAGCTAAGCTGAGATGAGGGGGATCGAACCTACGTCTTTCCTGATCTGGAATGGATACTTACTGCGTAAGACCCCTCTTGGTTTTCATTCATTCACTGTTCTAAATCAGCTTCTACAGTAATGTGCAGATGTGAAACGTATTCTGTTTAACAGCACAAACCTTTCTTCCTCGTGTCTTTCAGTTTGTCTACTGCCTTTGAGGCAGGAATCATTTTATAAGCAGCTAAAGTATTGGGGGGGGTGGGGGGGCGGGGGGGTGGAGAGTTGGTGGGGTGGCTGTGTACTGGTTGTGCGTCTGATGTGACCTTTGTTCTATAAAATCCGCCCCTCACACAGTTTAATTCTTTCTCCTCCCTCAAATGAGATCCCTGCTCCATTGAGAATGGTTCGTGTATTCAGGTCCTTTCGGGATCTGCTTTTGTCTCTCTTCCCTTTGCAGTAGCCCCTCATTGTGTAAAAGATTAGCAATCTGTGTGCATGGCGATTGTAAGGTTATGCTGGAGCTATATGTTAATAACTGTGCCACCATAAACTTGTGACCCCCTGGGGCAGCTCCATCTCCTTCTCAAAACCTGCCTTTCCTGCAAAAAGTACTGAAATATTCCAGTATTTCTTTGTTGTTGTGCTAAAGGTATTGCCCTAACAGCACTTTGTTTTGAAATCGCCTCCAAATAAAATCCAGGCATTGACACGCGAACCCTTTCAGGGACTTCAAACATTAGAGGTTGGATTTTCGTTTGATTGCGTCTCTGTTAGCGCCCCGGAGGGGAGGTAATGTGTCTGGAAATTATTACAGCTTCCTCGTGCCCATCAGGAAATTTGATGCTGGTTCTGCGGCAGGGCTGAGCAGTAACCGCTCATGAGCATCGCGCCGGTGGGCAGCGCCCCCGGTATCGCCCGATTTGAAAATTTGTTTCGCGCTGAACCCGTTCACGCCCAGTAGTCAACCCGCCAGAAAGAGCTGCCGGTCAGAGTTATACCGGTGGCGGTGAGGGAATGAATGACTGCGTGAGGTAAGTGTGGTTGTATTTTTTTTATTTCTGCAATTTATCTTTATTTGGGGTGAGCAATATTTTGGGAATGTTTTTTGTGTCGAATTTTTTTTCCAGGGCGGCCTCTCTTAGGGCGCTCCGAAGCCGGCTCTTTAGCTCGGGATTTTCAGTTGCTCACCCGGCCTAACGCCCTAAGAGAGGTGGCACTCCACTCCATTCTCAGGGCGCAGCAACCAAATTTGTTGGCTGCCACCGCAAACAATTTCCCGACGCAAAATTTACCGTCCCGCCGCCATTAGCGCCCTAAGAAGCCTCCAACTGAAATTCCAGCCCTAGGCATGTAAGTCAAAGTCTTCCCTTCAGCTAAGGGACTTTTTCTAGTTTGAGATGCACCTGCAATCAGGAGCAGTTCAAAGATTGAGTGCCTACTACAGCAACAAAACAACTTGCATTTATATAGCTCCTTTAGCCTAGTAAAAACATCACGAGGATCTTCACAGGAGCTTTTTCAGACAGGATTTGACACCGATCCACATAGAGATAATCGGACAGCTGACCTAAAGCATGCTCAAAGTGGTAGGTTTTAAGGAGCAACTTAAAGGATTATGGAGACACAGGTAGAGAGGCAGAGTGGCAGAGTGGTTTTGGGATGGAATTCCAGAACTTAGGGCCTACGCAGCTAAAAGCACGGCCGCCAATGGTGGAGCAAAGGAACTCGGGGGGTGCTCAAGAGGCCAGAGTCCCCCTTTGCGGATGAGTGCCATTTTCCACTCAAATTGTCCCTTTTAACAATTAAAAAGGACTCAAGGACAAGCCTCTAGATGGTTCCCCATTAAGCCACGCGATAAAGCGCGATTCACTCTCAAACCAGTTTTAAATAATATTTATATATTTTTCCCCTCACCACCAAGTGGCCATTCCTCGTGTGTGACCTCTGATGGTCAGACTTCGCAGAGTGTGCATACTAGGTCCATGCAGCAGAGCTTGGTCTCCAGTTGTCTTGGTTAACCCTTGCCACTGAACCAAGACTTTGCTCTGTCAAGCCCATGTGGTAGCTGGTGTGCAATGGCCACCACACATTAAAAGAATTCACGCACAGGCATCTTCCACCCTTCAACATGTAGTTCGGGACATGAAATGTCAGGTTCATCATTTGAAAAACCTGAGAGTTCATCGTTTTTTTTGGTATGGAAGCAGGTCATCCTCAACATGAGGGGACTGCCTAATACTATACTAATTCGTTGTGGCCTCTCTCAACGCCAACAGATGTGTACTTTCAAACTAGAGACAATCAGTAGCAATTGGGAGTGGGATCCCCAACTCCCCCTCCTTTACCCAGGGCATTGCTTGGTTCAGTGGGTAGCACTCTTACCTCTGAGTCAGAAGGTTGTGGGTTCAAGCCCCACAGGGTGGAAGTGCTGTACTTTCAGATGAGATGTTAAACCAAAGCTTTGACTAACTGAATAGTAAAAATCTCCTGATGTCCTGGCCAACATTTATTTCTCAACAGTACAAAGTAACTGGCCATTTATCACATGGCTGTTTGTGGAACCTTGCTGTCATGTATGTAACCTTCATGTAACTGTAACCTTCATGTAACAACACTGCATACTGTATACACCTAAGAAATGCACACCTTGACCACAGGGGGTGAACTTGTGGGAGACACTCCTCACCTGGTCATCCAGGTATATAAAGGGAGGTCCCACGCAGGGTCATCACTTCTTGGTCCTGTGAATAAAGGTTCAGGTCACAGGGTGACCTTATCTGCAGAATGTGCCTCATGTGAATTTATAGTTGTGTGTAAGGACATTACATTTGGCGATGAGAAACAGGAATCAACACTCACGAGAATGGCCACCGGTAGCTCAGAGGAACGGTGCTGTGTTGGTGAGGACTGGGACGATTTCGTTGAGAGGCTCCAGCAGAGCTTTGTCACGAAGGACTGGCTGGGAGATGCAGTGGCTGACAAGCGAAGGGCGCATCTACTGACCAGCTGTGGACCTAAGACGTACGCGCTGATGAAAGACCTGCTCGCACCCGAGAAGCCGGCGGACAAAACCTTTGAAGAGCTCAGCAAACTGATCGGTGAGCACCTCAAACCGGCGAGCAGTATACACATGGCCTGACACCGATTCTATACACACCGATGTCGGGAAGGACAGAGTATACCGGACTTCATTGCGGACCTTCGGCGTTTGGCCAACCTCTAAGTTCACAGACGCCTGCAGGGGGGAGATGTTAATGGATTTCTTTATTGAGGGCATTGGTCATGCTGGGATTTTCAGAAGGCTAATTGAGACCAAGGACTTGACCTTGGAAGCGGTAGTGTTGATGACTCAGACCTTCATGGCGGGGGAGGAGGAAACTAAGATAATATACGCGCGCAACTCTGCTTCCAACGTGGCGATGGATCAGGGAGTTAATATTGTAAACGCGACTCAGAACCCCGCAGGCAGGCAAGGGCAATTCGACACCACCCAGGCAGTAACAGACTCTAGAGTGGGTCCTCAACAGAGACAATGGCAGGTTGAATGGACATTTACGCCATCACAGTAGACAATACGTCCCGGGATGGGGCCATTGACACCCACTAACAGAGTGCTCAAGAATAATCAAAGAGACAATCAGAGAGGAATGCCTGGTAACAGCTCTTTTGTTCACAACAATCTCAGCTCATGCTGGAGGTGGGGGGGGGGGGGGGGGGCAGACTTGCTGCACAAATCTGTAGGTTTCAACAATTTATCTGTAGAAATTATAACTTCAGTGGACATTTAGCCAGAATGTGCAGGAAGCCCGTAGCGAGGTTAATTTACGAGGCAGATGAACCAGAAGAGGGGTCTGCAAGGCAGGTTGATGCTTGGGACAAAGCAATGGACGCGGGTTCATGTGGCAAACATCCACAGCTCATATACTAAAACGCCACCTATGATGATGAAAGTCCTATTAAACGGCATCCCAGTACGCATGGAGCTGGACACAGGGGCCAGCCAGTCACTTATGAGTGTCCAATAATTCGAGAAACTATGGCCACTCAGAGCTATCAGACCCAAACTAGAACGCATTGACACACAATTACTGACGTACACCAAAGAGATTATCCCAGTGCTAGGCAGTGCAATGTTGGTGGTCACACAAAATGGATCAGAGAACTGGCTGCCACTCTGGATTGTCCCGGGAAATGGTCCCGCGCTTTTGGGGAGGAGCTGGCTAGCCGAGATGAACTGGAAATGGGGGGATGTGCACGACATTTCATCTGTGGAGCGAAGTTCATGCTCACAGGTCCTACAGAAATTTGAGACACTATTTCAACTGGGTGTCGGGACTTTCAAAGGTACCAAAGTAGTGATACGCATCACCCCGGACGCCAGACTAGTGCACCACAAAGCCAGAGCTGTGTCGTATGTGATGCGGGAGAAAATTGAGAGTGATTTAGACTGGTTGCTAAGAGAGGGCATAATTTCGCCCGTTGAATTCAGCGACTGGGCAAGCCCCATCTTCCCTGTCCTAAAAGCGGATGGCTCGGTCAGGATCTGTGGCAACTACAAGGCCACTATCAACCGAGTGTCACTGCAAGACCAATACCCACTTCCAAGAGCGGAGGATCTTTTTGCCACGCTGGCAGGCGGCAAGCTGTTCACCAAGTTGGACCTCACTTCAGCCTACATGACCCAGGAACTGGCTGAAGAATCCAAGCTACTGACCATCATCGACGCGCACAAGGGGCTGTTTGTCTACAACAGGTGTCCGTTTGGCATTCGATCAGCAGCCGCTATCTTTCAAAGGAACATGGAAAGCCTGCTCAAATACATCTCTGGAACAATTGGTCAGGACGACATCCTTATCACGGGTCGAGATACCGAGGAACACCTCCACAACCTGGAGGAGGTGCTACGCTGACTGGACCGGGTAGGCCTGCGACTAAAGAAGTCCAAGCGTGTGTTTTTGGCCCCAGAGGTCGAGTTTTTGGGCAGGAGGGTTGCCGCAGACGGGATCCGGCCTACCGAATCCAAAACGGAGGCAATTCGGCGTGCGCCCAGGCCCGGCAACACATCGGAGTTGCGTTCATTTCTGGGACTCTTGAACTATTTCGGGAACTTTCTGTCGAATTTAAGCACATTGTTGGAACTGCTACACGTGCTCCTGCGTAAGGGTTGCGATTGGTTTTCGGGGGACTGTCAGGAATGGGCTTTCAATCGGGTGCGGAACCTGCTTGGTTCTAATAAGCTGTTGACCCTGTACAACCCCTGTAAGAAATTGGTTTTGACATGTGATGCATCATCCTATGGGGTTGGGTGTGTGTTGCAGCAGTGTAATGATGAGGGCCAACTCCAACCTGTGGCTTATGCCTCCAGGTTGCTCTCCCAAGCAGAACGGGGATATGGGATGGTTGAAAAGGAAGCACTCGCATGTGTCTATGGGGTGAAAAAGATGCACCAGTACCTTTTTGGCAGGAGGTTCGAATTAGAAATGGACCACAAGCCGTTAACATCCCTGTTGTCAGACAGCAAAGCTGTCAATGCCAATGCGTCAGCTCGCATACAGCGATGGGCTCGCACACTGGATGCGTATGACTACATCATACGGCACCAACCAGGCACCGAAAATTGCGCTGACGCGCTCAGCAGGCTTCCATTGGCCACCACTGAGGAGGCAGCGGAGCAAAGTGCTGAGATGGTCATGGCCGTTGATGCCTTTGACAGCCCAGGCTCCCCCATCACAGCCCGCCAGATCAAAATCTGGACCAACAGAGATCCCCTCCTATCTTTGATTAAGAAATGTGTCCTGACTGGGGATTGGGCGCCCGCACACGGAGCATGCCCCGAGGAGGTCAGACTGTTTCACAGGCAGATGGATGAGCTCTCCATCCAAGCCAACTGCCTACTATGGGGCAGCCGGGTAGTCATGCCCCAGAAGGGAAGGGAAGCATTCATCAGGGAACTCCACAGCGAACACCCAGGCATCGTGCTAATGACGGCCATTGCCCAGTTACATTTATGGTGGCCGGGAATTGACTCAGACCTGGAACAATGTGTTCGCAGGTGCACGACGTGTGCCCAGCTGGGCAATGCCTCCAGGGAGGCCCCACTCAGCCCGTGGCCCTGGCCCACCAGGCCATGGTCACGTATTCACGTAGACTACGCGGGCCCATTCATGAGAAAAATGTTCCTCATTGTTGTTGATGCATACTCGAAATGGATCGAGTGCATCATATTGAATTCGTGCACGACATCCACCACTGTGGAGAGTCTGCGTGCGGTCTTTGTGACCCACGGCTTGCTGGACATCTTGGTTAGCGACAACGGCCCGTGTTTCACTAGCTATGAATTCCGGGAGTTCATGTCGGGTAATGGCATCAAACATGTCAGGACGGCACCGTTCAAGCCGCCTTCCAATGGCCAGGCTAAACGTGCGGTCCAAATCATAAAACAAGGCATGCTCAGGATTCAAGGACCCTCCCTTCAATGCCGCCTATCGCGCCTCCTGCTGGCCTATAGGTCTCGACCGCATTCGCTCACAGGAGTCCCGCCCACAGAACTACTCATGAAACGTACACTTAAAACTCGGCTGTCCCTCATTCATCCAGCCCTGTCAGACATTGTTGAGGGCAAGCGCCAGTCCAAAAATGAGTGCCATGACTGTAACTCAAAGGGGAGATGTATAGAAATCGATGACCCTGTATTTGTTCTTAATCACGCTTTGGGGCCCAAGTGGCTTGAGGGTACTGTAATTGGCAAAGAAGGGAATAGGGTCATAGTGGTCAGACTTAACAATGGACAGATATGCCACAAGCATCTGGACCAAATAAAAAAAAGGTTCAGCATGGACACTGAGGAATTTGAGGAAGATCATGAGATGTTGCCCACACCACCGCCAGTGAACGAGCAACAAGAACATTCAGCAGCATGCACAGTCCCTGCGGCCAGCCCGGACAAGCCGGAATCACCACAGGTGACAGAGACGCATGCCAAGGTTTAACAACCAGAGCCCCAACTGCGGCGCTCCACGAGAGAGCATCGACCACCTGAAAGACTTAATCTTTGACCCCTTAAGACGTTGGGGGGGGGGAGCTGATGTCATGTATGTCACCTTCATGTAACTATAACCTTCATGTAACAACACTGCATACTGTATACACCTAAGAAATGCACACCTTGACCACTGGGGGTGAACTTGTGGGAGACACTCCTCACCTGGTCATCCAGGTATATAAAGGAAGGTCCCACACAGGGTCATCACTTCTTGGTCCTGGAATAAAGGTTCGGGTCACAGAGTGACCTTGTCTGCAGAATGTGCCTTGTGTAAATTTATAGTAGTGTGTAACGACATTACACTTGCTGTATGTGATTTGTCTACATTGCAACAGTGACCACATTATCATAAAGGCCCAAATAGATGTAAGTTCTTTGAGTCTAAATATAGGCTCCATCTGCTGCCTTGGGAGGTATTGTGAAATCTTCCTTGGCTGTATGGTTTACCTATTCACAGGTTTAACTCACTAAGCCATTGGGAAGCCACTGAAATTCAACCAAGGCTCACGCCCAAAGGCTCTGATTAGCTTCGCTTCATAGATCAGGGCTCAGCTATAAAGATCAAAGATTCCAGTATGATCCCAGAGTTGTCCTGGGACAGCTGTAGGGATGGTAAAGGAAGAAAGAACTTGCATTTATATTGTGCCTTTCATGACCTCTGGATGTCGCAAAGTACTTTTATGTACTACATTAATGTTGTAATGCAGGAAATGCAGCATCCAATTTGTGCACTGCAAGATCCCACAAACAGCAATAAGATAACAGCCAAATAATCTGTTAGTGATATTGGTTGAGGGATAAATATTGGCCAGAACACCGGGGAGAATTGTCCTGCTCTACTTCGAAATAATGCCATGGGATCTTTCACATCTACCTGAGAGAGCAGATGGGGCCTCGGTTTAACGTCTCAGCCAAAAGACTGCGCCACTAAGAATGCAGCATTCCCTCAGCACTGGACTGCAGTATCAGCCTGGATTAAGGGTCCAAAATCTCTGGTTGAACTTGAACACTTGACCTTCTGACTCGGAGGTGAGAGAGCTAGCACTGAGCCACGGATGACATCAGAAGAGGGATGGGGGGCAAGTCAGCCAGAATTCCCACTCCTGATTATCAAAGTGCACATGTGTGGACTTGGGGAGGACAGGAATGGATGCCACTGTGATGGCCTTGCTTCAAGGTCAAATAACCAGCTGTCGCTCACTCGTTTTGGCTGAATAATGTCCATGTAGGGGAGCTACTTAGCACTGCTGGTGCTCATGGGGCCCTAGCAAGAGTCTGGAGAGGAGGGGAGCAAACAGAACATTTGGAAAAGAAAAGTCAGTATGAATGGAGTGCACAGCAGGAGGTCATTTGGCCCATCACACCCAGCTCTTTGAAAGAGCTATACAATTGGTCCTTCCCCCTGCTCTTTCCCCATAGACCTGTAAATTTTTCCCTTCAAATATTTATCCAATTCCCTTTTGAAAGTTACTGGGAATCTGTTTCCATCCTTTCGGGTAGTGCAATCCAGATCATAGCAACTCGCTGTGTTCTTTTGCCAATCATCACCTTAAATCTGTGTCCTCTGGTCACTGATCCTTCTGCCACTGGAAACACGTTCTCCTCATTTACTCTATCAACACCATTCATGGTTTTGAGCATCTCTATTAAATCTCCTCTTATATCTCGTCTTAACCTTCTTTTCTCTGAGGAGAACCTCAGCCCCTCCAATCTCTTTACATAATTAAAGTCTCTCCTAGTACCATTCTATTAAATCTCCTCTGCACCCTTTCTAAGACCTTGACATCCTTCCTAAAGCGTGGTGCACAGAATTGAACGCAATACTCCAGTTGAGGCCTAACCAGTGTTTTACGAAGGTTCAGCATAACTTCCTTGCTTTTGTACTCTATGCCCCTATCAGCAGGCTGGGGCCATCAGAGGGAACAACGTGCGGCAGCATACCACTACAGGAGGGCGACGGCTGCGAAGTCCAGTTGCTGACTGCAGTGCGGGCAGGCACAGCAGGAGGGGTGAAGGAGCGGCAAGAGTTTGTAGAAAGCAGTGACCAGGGCCCAGGAGAGGCGTGAGTCTGGTGGCCAGAAGATGCGAGGGCCCAGGGGCAGCACGAGCCAGCCCACACTGTGATATGTGCGTGCGCGCTCGGTCTGTGCAGCAGAGCTGGTCTCCAGTTAGTCTTGGGTAATCCTTGCCACTGGACCAAGACCTAGCTCTGTCAAGCTCATGTGGTGGCTGGTGTGCAACGGCCACCACACGTTAAAAAAATCCAAGCACAGGCATCTTCCAACCTCCAAAATGTAGTTCGGGATCTGGAATATTAGGTCCTTCATTGAAACACCTGTGAACTCATCCCTTTTTGTCGTGGAAGCAAGTCATCCTCGCTTCGAGGGACTGCCTATGATGATGAATAAAGCCAAGGATACCAAATGCTTTTTGAAAAGCTTTTGCAGCTTGTACTGCCACCGTCAAAAATTTCTGTGCATACACCCCTAGTTTTCTCTGTTCCTGCCCCCACTATAAAATTGCACCATTTAGTTTATATTGCATCTCCTCATTGTTCTTACCAAAATGTATCACTTCACATTTCTCTGAATTAAATTTCATCTCACAGGTATCTGCCCATTTCACCGTTATGTCTATGTCCTCCTGAAATCTGTTAATTACCTCCTCATTGCTTACTACATTTCTGAGTTTTGTGTCATGTGCAAACTTTAAAATTATGTCCTGTACACCCAGGTGGCTTCAGCTACCAAGGCCCGAAGCTCTGGAACCCCCGCCCTAATCGTCTCCACCGCTCTACCTCTCTTTCCTCCTTTAAGACGCTCCTTAAAACCTACCGCTCTGACCAAGCCTTTGTTCATCTGCCCCAATATCTCCTTATGTGTCTCAGTGTCAAATCCTGTTTAATAATGTTCCTGTGAAGCGCCTTAGGGCTTTTTGTTACCCTAAAGGAGCTATATTAATACTTATTGTTGTTGTTGTCCAGGTCATTAATATACATCAAAAAGAGCATTAGTCCTAATACCGATCCCTGGAGAACACTACTGTATAATTCCCTCCAGTCAGAAAAACAACCGTTCTGCTTAACCAAATTTGTATCCAATCTGCAACTGTCCCTTTAATTGCATAGCTTGTAATGTTGCTTGCAAATCTATTATGTAGTACTTTGTCAAAATATCGTTTGGCATTATGTCACTCATGAATCTTCCGCCAAGCGGTATGTACCTATTTTTTGATGAAACTTGTATTTTTTGTCGGTAAGTGGGCGGTAGTGGGCGGTATCTCAATGAATTTCGGGCCCTATGAATCTTACATTTGTCATAAGCCTTCTTTTCCTTTTTAATTTTACTCTCCTCTTTAGTCATCCCGGGAGCTCTAACTTTGGATGCCCTACCTTTTGCCCTTGTGGGAATGTGCAAACTCTGCACCCCAACCACCTCCTCCTTGAAGGCTTGCAATATTCCATTACTGTTTTGCCTACCAAGTTTTGATTCCAATCCACCTGGGCCAGATCCCTTTCTTAACTCACTGAAATTAGTTCTCCTCCAGTTCAGTAAATTTACACTTTTCCATAACTACTCCAAACCTGATGATGTGATCTTTGTACCTGAAATGCTACACCACTGAAACATGTACCACTTGCCCCGCTTCAATCCCCAGAATGAGATCCAGCATGGCTTCCTTCCACGTTGGGCTGGGAACACACTGATCAAGAACATTTCCTTGTACACATTTCGAGAAATGCTCCCCCTCTTTTCCCTTTACTCTGTTACTATCAACAACAACTTGCATTTTTCTAATTCATTCACGGGATGTGGCCATCACTGGCATGGCCAGCATTTATTGCCTATCCCTAGTTGCCCTTGAGAAGTTGGTGGTGAGCCACCTTCTTGAGCTGCTTCAGTTCGTGAGGTGAAAGTACTCCCACAGTGCTGTTAGGGTGAGAGTTCCAGGATTTTGACCCAGCGACGATGAAGGAACGGCGATATATTTCCAAGTCAGGATGGTGTGTGACTTGGAGGGGAATTTGCAGGTGATGATGGTCCCATGTGCCTGCTGCCCTTGTCTTTCTAGGTGGCAGAGTTTGTGGGTTTGGGAGGTGCTGTCAGAGAAGCCTTGGTGAGTTGCTGCAGTGCATCTTGTAGATGGTACACACTGCAGCCACGGTGCGCCGGTGGTGGAGGGAGTGAATGCTTAAGGTGGTGAATGGGGTGCCAATCAAGCGGGCTGCTTTGTCCTGGCTAGTGTCGAGATTCGTGAATATTGTTAGAGCTGTACTCATCCAGGCAAGTGGAGAGTATTCCATCACGCTCCTAACTTGTGCTTTGTAGATGGTGGAAAGGCTTTGGGGAGTCAGGAGGCGAGTCACTTGCCACAGAATACCCAGCCTCTGATCTGCAGTATTTATCTGGCTGGTCCAGTTAAGTTTCTGGTCAATAATGTCACCTAGGATGTTGATGGTGGGCCATTCGGCAATGGTAATACCATTGAATGTCAAGGGGATGTGGCTAGACTCTCTCTTGTTGGAGATGGTCATTGCCTGGCACTTGAATGGCATGAATGTTATCAGCCCAAGCCTGGATGTTGTCCAGGTCTTTCTGCATGTGAGCATTGACTGCTTCACTATCTGAGGAGTTGCAAATGGAACTGAACAGTGTGTAATCATCAGCGAACATCCCCACTTCTGACATGATGGGGGGAGGGTCATTGATGAAGCAGCTGAAGATGGCTGGGCCTAGGACACTGCCTTGAAGAACTTGTGCAGTGATGTCCTGGAGCTGAGATGATTGGCCTCCAACAACCACAGCCATCTTCCTTTGTGCTAGGTATGACTGCAGCCAGTGAGGAGTTTTCCCCCTGATTCCCATTGACTTCAATTTTACTAGGGCTCCTTGATGTCACAATCAGTCTACTGCTGCCTTGATGTCAAGGGCAGACCTCACCTCTATAATTCAACTCTTTTGTCCATAGACCAAGGCTGTAATGAGGTCTGGAACCGAGTGGTCCCAGCGTAATCCAAACAGCATTGGTGAGCAGATTATTGGTGAGTAAGTGCCGCTTGATAGCACTGTCAACGCCACCTTCCATCACTTTGTTGATGTTTGAGATTAGACTGATGGGCGGTAATTGGCTGGATTTTTGTGGACAGGGCATACCTGGGCAATTTCCCCATTTGTCAGGTAGATGCCAGTGTTGTAGCTGTACTGGAACAGCTTGGCTAGAGACGCGACTAGTTCTGGAGCACAAGTCTTCAGCACGACAGCCGGGGTGTTGTCAAGGTCCATAGCCTTTGCTGTATCCAGTATCCAATGATCTCAGCTGTTTCTTGATACATGTGGACTGAATCGACTTGGCTGAAAAATGGTTCTGTGATGGTGGGGACCTCAGGAGGAGGCCGAGATGGATCATCCACTCGGCACTTCTGGCTGAAAATGGTTACAAACGTTTCAGCCTTATCTTTTGCACTAGCCTGCTGGCTCCACCATCATTGAAGATGGGGATATTCATGTAGCCTCCTCCTCCCGTTAGTTGCTTAATTGTCTACCACCATTCACGACTGGATG